>NC_056745.1:1225172178-1225499678 GCF_019279795.1 Protopterus annectens
GAGATTGTCTCTATGATACCTGAATGGGGGATTGTGTCAAAGGACTTGGATAAATCACGATATGTGGTATGTGCTACTTACCCTCATCCATGTCTTTGGTGATATTCTGAAAGAAGTCCACTAGGTTTAATAAGCAGGATCTACCCATGGCAAAACCAAACTGGGTCGGGTCAAGAGTTCTGAAGGTTGCCTGTGTCCTTTTGGATAAGGTCTACGATGATTCTTTCCATAGCCTTTCAGATAAGGCTGGTTAGGCTTATGGGTCGATAATTCCCATGGTCAGTTGATGGATGTGTAGCCATGTTCAACTGTGAAGATAATTCTAGTTCTGCATGATACCAGATTGATGTCCATTGCATACCACACATTTATTATTTTATGTAGTGCAGATGATATATTTGTGAACAAGTACTGAGAGATCAGGATTGCAGTGCATGAGTGGAGGCAACACATGGCTGCATTGAAAATATGTAATATCTTGTTAGACATGGCCTTCAGTTTATGTTTCCACATGTAATTTCATGGCATAAAGAATAAATAGTAAAGGGACAGTAAATAGCACTAATACATGTTGATAGTGACTTTGCATAATGCAGCAGGTTTGTGTGAAGGCTGGCAAAGTGTTTGTGCATGCGAGATACACATTTCCATTACTTGCCCTGTTTGCGTGTAGTTAAGCAGTGCACAAATGCAAGCTGCATTGCTAAAATTCTAAGAGTTAGTATTGAGTCTATGAAATACACCTGCTGCTTAGCTGACTTTCCGTGGCAGCAGGTGTAAATGCATTGATACATTGCTTTTTGAGCCCACATGATATTGGATTGGAATCCAGGTGTATCTAATACATTTAAATAAACAAGATCATGGGTGTGGATGTGGCAGTGCAACTCCTGGCAGTGCCAGTACTTGTTGCCATGTATGACAGGTGTGAGCTGTGCATGGTAGAGATGGCAGTTTATCACTGTCTGACATGCTAAGATGTAGAGCTTGCACAGAGCTTAGCTCTGTTCATGCATACACTCACATACCAGTTTCACCTGAAGGACCCATACAGACACACACACAACAGTTATATGGTTCAGCCGAGAAGCTTAAAACTCATTTTGTCTCACTGGCCATTTGTTACTTTATCCAAATGTCTGTCTGCTTCACATTATTACTCACACATACTCACCAACATTTTCTGTCAGCCTAGGCTTCCTGACCCCCCCCCCCCCCCCCGCCCACATCACCTTGTGCAAGTGATGGTAACTGTGTCATGTCCTGTTTGCTGTCTATTGGATTCATGGATACATAAGTTTGTGTCTGATGCTCAGGGTGCATAGTTGATTTAGTGCTTAGTATATCTGCATTTGTGATGTTGAATTGCTAATTGTACCTTTGACTTATATTGGTCTTAGAAAGTTATACAGTTGATAGCATCAGACTTTTTTGCATCAGTATTGTTAATGATCTTGTGAGGATTGTGATGTCTGAAACTGAAATGTGTTTCATTACTTTCTAACTTCTATTTAATGATTTTTCCAGTACAAACATATGGTGCTAAACTGAAGACATTTGGTGACCATCAGTACATTTGAGAGGTATGACTGTGTAACTTGATAACTGATACACATAAGTCATATAATTCTCTGCTGCCACATGTTAAAGTCATTTCTGTACAAATCACCCACCTTTTACTTGCTTACACTACCAAGTAACAACATACAAGGATATGACATTCATTTGCATTATTACACAATACACTCCAGCTTCGCCACTTCCCTTGTAAATCCAGCAGCGGCAACAGTTTTAGTTCAGGACTGACTTTATCTGTTGCTAGCAGTACACAGCCATTACATGGGTAGGTAAAGGTTATGAGCATTGCCTGGCATCAATACTACTATATGTATTTACGTAGGAGGAAGGTTTTAGCCTCTTTGGTTGTGAGCAAGTGTGATATGTGTTGCTTCTTAGCCAATGAGAAGGCATATTGAGCATGCCTACATCTGCCTACACTCACATCAGCTGCTGGTTCCCCCTCAGACTTCGCACCTGCGTGTGGTTGTTGTGACCATGCCATTGGTACTGGGATGTGTACCCCTTCCCCCTTTTGATCCTGCTGAAGCTGTTTTTCCAAGATGATGTTGTGTAGCATCTCATATTCAGTGAATATTTCAATACATGTATGTGGATTGTACTGCAGGGCACCCCCAGATGTATTTAAACATGAAAACTGTGACTTCAGCTACCCAAACACATGATCTATGATATTTCTGGTTTGAACATGTGCCTTTTTATGGCGTTCTTTAGCAGGTGTGTGTGCATTTCTGATGGGTGTCATCAGCCATGGTTCCAGTACATAACCTGCATCCCCCAGTAAATGATCCTTTGGGATACCTCCCTAGTGAGCATCTGATACAGTTGGGAGGTGTGCCAAATATGTGAGTCATGGAAACTGTTTGGGTTACCAGCACACACATTCAAGATGAGTCCCTTGGCATTACATACAACATGGCAGTTAATAGAATGGAAGCCTTTCTATTTATGCAGAGCCTTCCCTGTTCCCTGGGTGGTGCCTTAATTTCTATATGTGTGCAATCTACGGCACCCAGTAGCTCAGGGTAGTGTGCTTTAGGGTAGAACTCCTCATATTTCTGTCCCAGTCCTCAGGATTACGGGGAAAATATATGTGGTCACAGGCATGTTCCCAGGTTCATAGGTGTGTACAAGGCTAATGGCCCTGCAGCCTTTACAAGCCTAGCCCATAGGATTACCCTGGCATCATGCCACCCGACCTTAGTTCCCAGTGCCTCTGTTAAGTAGAGCCACTGGAGTGATCCCCGGGGTGAATTTTCTATTTCCCATCTACTCCTCAAAATTGCTCTTGAAGAGGGCCAGTGAGGTGCTCTGCTTGACATGTATGGGAAGTCTATTCCATAGCATGGGCAGTCTCTGGATTATGAACCTGTCCCTCCAGCTTGTTCTGTTGATTGTGGTAATGAGGTTGAGGTCTCTGGAGCATGTAGTGCAGACGGATTGGGATTTCTTTAGATGTAGCATTTTTAACAGAGCTGGGTCAGGCATGGCTTTGTAAGTCAAGCAGAGATCACCTCTAAGTAGGTGATATGAGAAAGAGAATACTTGGGAGTTTTTTGAGTCTGTCCATATAGGACAAGTGTTTAAGGCCTAAGATCCTCTTTGTGAGGTATTTTTGCAGCCTCTTCAGTTGTTGTAGGTGTCTAATAGGTACATGCCAAATGGGGCATTGTACTCAATGATTGGCCTAATGAGGGAAGAGTAGAGGGAGACAATGACCTCTTTCTTCCTGGATGCAAAATCCTTAGTAATGAGATGTGCCACACAGAAGGACTTTCTGACCACAGTGGCAATGTGGTGGTCAGAAGAGAGGTTGCTGTCAACCTGTCTTCCCAGATCTCATATGATGCCTTTTGTGTTCAGTGGACTACCATTGATGTGGTAATTCATGGGAAATGAGTTTTTCCCAAAGAGGATGATGACACATTTTTTGGCATTGAACTTAAGGCCATGGTTCTGACACTAGTCATTGGTCTCAGTGAGGCCTTTCTGTAAGATGTCAACATTACTTGGGGAGTTAATTATGGCTCCCAACTTGCAATCGTCTGCAAACTTTGTCAGCCAGAGTCCCTTCGTGTTGGCCTGAACTTCAGAGGAGTAGATACCAAACAGGACAGGACCCAGGACTAAACCCTGTGGGACTCCACTCATGACTGGTCAACAGTCTGACTTGGAGTCAGCTACTTTCACAGTTTGGGTTCTATCTGTGAGCCAGTTTGCAACCCACATATTGATATATGTGTTGATGCCTAGCTTAGTGAGTTTTTCTATGATTCCTGAGTGGGAATGGTATTAAAGGCCTTGACCAGATCAAGGTAGGCTGTATGAACCACCTTGCTTTCATCCATAGCTCTGGTGACTGACTCCAAGAAGTCAACCAGGTTGAGCAAGCATGATCTACCCCTCACAAAACCAAACTGTGTGGGATCCAGAATTTGGAGGTTCCCTATATCTTTGTTTATTAGGTCAATGATGATGCGCTCCATAGTTTTGCATATCAGACTTGTCAGGCTAATGGGGCAATAGTTCCCAGGGTCTGTAGTCACTCCTCCTTTGTGGAGAGGGATGTCTGTAGCAGTGCGCCATTAGGTAGGGACAAAGCCTGAGGTGAGACTGTGATTGAACAGGGCACACAGGTGAGGTGCCAGTTCACCCTGTAGTTCATGTAGAACACAGCCAGGGATATTGTCATGTCCCATAGAGTTGGCCTTGGACAGTGCTGTTTTAGCCTGTGCAGCAGTAATACTGGGTGCATAGCAATCTACTGGTATTGTGATTAGTCCTTTGGTGGGGGAGAGAGGGGTAAAGTTGTCACTGAATCTGTCAGCCAGTGTATTGGCAATATCTGTCAGCTCAGTATAGGGGTGCCATTGTGCAACAGCTCCAAGCAAATCTGGGTATTGCCGTGGAGATTCTTTTCATAACTCTAGAAGGCCTTGTGGTTGTCTTTACTATCTGCTGCAAATCTGTTTTCATAGCTAGCTTTAGAGGATTTGATGAGGGATATCAGCATTTTGTTGAGGTTGATAAGGGAGTTTTTCCAGTCTTAGGACTTAACCTTATTTCTCATCAGTTTCCTCCTTCTGTTGTAGAGTTTGTTTATGACAGGGGACCATCAGATTGGCTTCCTTTTTTTGGAGAGAGCGTTTTGGTTATATTGGGTATGGCGAGATTCATGCATTTGTGTACGTGTTCGTACAGGGCATTGATGTATGATTCTGTGGTCATGCAGCTATTCTCCAATTGCATGGGTGCTGTGAAATTAGCCACCTCTGTTTTTAGGACCCCAAAGTTAGCTTTGGAGAAGTTTTTTATGGTGCTTACCTTTGCGGGGGGGGGGTGGATTTCCAAGGTGATTAGTTTGTGGACGGATCTAACCAGGAAGGAGTTGACTATTGGTACAAAGCAACAGTCACCCATGTTAGTAATGACCAGGTCAAGGATGTTGCTACCTCTAGGGGGGGGGGGGTAAGAATGAGCTGGTCCAGGGCATTGGAATTAATGAATTCCAGGAAACGTTGGGCAGGTGTATTGGTACATGAGTAGTTTTCCCAGTTAATGGAGGGGTAGTTGAAGTTGCCCAGTATGAGAGTGTTAGGTTGGACCCTAATATTCTCCAGGGCACTTTGGAACGAGGAGTGTGAGTCTTGGGTCATGGTTGGGGACATATAGCAGGCTACGACCTGAATCGCTGTTGGAAGACAACATTCAAGAACTGAATAAGGATCCTGGATGTTGATGCCTGTGACACTCCCAGCATGTCCCCTGTTGATCTCTGAAAGGTACCTGCAACTAAAATTCTAAGTGCTACACATATCTTTGCCTCCACTGGTATAGGCTCCCCTTGGCTTGCCCTGGCTCTGAGATGGGGACGACAGAGGTTGCAGAGTTCCTGTAGTGTGTCTCTCTCCATCCTGTAATGCTTTAAAATTTTCATGTCATGTAGATCGTGATAAGTTAAATAGGGTCTGAAAATTCTTCTCTTTTTTGGCCTTGGTCTATTAGCAATAGTGGCAGCATATACTTCAGCCTGTTGCACATACACATGAATTAAAGCAACAACAGCCCGTAACATTGTTTCTGTGTAGACTCCTTTCCATGACTGTATTCCAATAGGTTTTGGAATTTGCAGGGAAAACCAGCACTGAGTCTACATGGCTGCTTTATAGCTTGTTGAATAGCTCCTTCATTTTGATTGGTTGATTAGCATACAGTTCAGCTAATTATGCTGTAATTAGCATGCCGCGGTGCTTACCTTGTTTCTGCGACTCTACACACCATGCATGATGTTCACGCAGTGTAAACAGACCATGTAGGCTTTACTGAATCTGGATGATTATCTTAAATAAAAAGGTCAGTTTTACAGGCACACACATACACATGTAGAGAAATAAAAGGGCACTCCAGGAATTCCTAACAGATGACAGGCACTCTTTTCCTTGTTCAAGTTGTGAAAACATTTCGCTCTGCTCCATAATTCAGATAAATCAGGAGTAGCAATTATCAATCAATATACTTTGCTATTTAAAAACATACATGGATGTAATGCAAAACTTGAACTTCTGTATCACCAGTACAGTAACAGAATTCTTGTTTCTGCAAAAAGTTACTCCACAGTTCAAGAGTATATTCACTTATCTTATTTATCTGACATTTGTTGACCGGGTTAGTCTGGCTAAGTAACATGCTCTTTTTCAGCAGAGACCTGAGGGGAAAAGCTCCAGGTTGCATAAAGTAAGAAATACAATGCATTGTCAAGCAAATAGTAATTAATGTAAAAAATTAAGTAAACTACAGCATCATACAATATGAGACACAATAAAAATATCAAAGGACAAAATACAAAAAATAAGTGGAATAAGAGAAGGATAGAAAGAGAAGTTATGGAACAAGGAGGACAGCTAAGAATGAAATTATGGTAGGCTATAAAAGAAGGGAGGGGTGGATGAAGAGTAAAAGAGGTAGGACATCTCGTGAAAATTATGAGGAGTAAAAGAGGTAGGACATCTGGTGAAAATTATGAGGAGTAAAAGAGGTAGGACATCTGGTGAAAATTATGAGGCGTAAAAAAGGTAGATCATTTGGAGAAAATTTACTAAATGATGAGGGAATTAAGTGCACAGCAAATGAAATAAGAAGAATTAGGGTAATGGCAGAGGTGGTGACAGTCAGGTTGGTCTTTACATGAGCAAATCCAGGAGTTAAGGAAAAATTCCTTTTAAGCTATTTTAAAACTGTTAGTGTTGTTAACAGAGCGTGAATGGAGAGGGAGTTTGTTCCAGGCAGAGGAGGCTGAGTGACTATAATATATTTTGCCAATGGATTTGTTGAGTTTAGAAATTTCTAGCAAGAGTTGGTCAGAGCTATGTAGGTCATGGTTGGGGATATATGGGGATGTAAGGTTTGACAGAGATGGACAGACAAGGGATTGGTGAAGGATGGAGTGGGCCAGGTGGAGCTGTGGCAGAAGGAAATAATGTTGAAATTTGAGCCAGTGGAGTTTTTTTAAGGAAAGACAATGATGTGATTAATAGGGGAGATTGCTGACAACTCTGGCTATTTTATTGTGAGTTCAAGTGTATGAGACATGATCTTTTGGAGGTGGCTAAATATTGGAGTGGCATATAACAGGGAGGGGAGTATATAAGCTTGAGCTAAGGTCAGTTTGGATTCTGGGGTGAAAAATGTTTTGTTCCTATAATGGAGTCTAAGTTTTTGGTGAGTTTTTTTGATACAGCTATTGATATGGATGTCAAACTTGAGTTCATCATCTATGTAGACCTTTAGGAGTTTAGTATGGGATTCAACTCTGATAGTAGTGTTGTTTAGAGAGGAGATAAAGAAGGTGGGTTTGAGGTGTTGGAGAAATTTAGGGAGGAAGAGTATGAGTTTGGTTTTGTTAGGGTTTAGCAGCAAATTATTGGTAGAGAGCCATTTTTCAACAGAGTGCAGAGATTCATGAGTGGCAGTGAGAAGGTGAGGTAGATTATCAGAGGTGGAGATGATAGTAGAGTCGTCAGCATATTGTATAAGAGTGGAGTGTGGGCAGCATTGGTAGAGATTGTTGATAAAGATATTGCATAGGATAGGCCCCAGGATGGAGCCTTGGGGAACCCCAGTTTGAATAGAGAGGAAAGGGGAAATAGGAAAGAGTCATTTGACGGATTGGAGTTGACCAGATAAGTACTTGGAGAACCAGGTGAGAGAAGAGTTGCAGAGGTTGAGGTGAACTAGTTTGGAGAGAAGGAGGTTGTGGGATACAGAGTCAAAGGCTTTAGAGAGATCAAGGAGCAGGCAAGAGATTAACTTGTTATTGTCAAGAGCAGTAGAAATAGAATGAGTGAAAGAAGAGCAGTAGTGGTGCTGTGATGAGGTCTGAAACGATGTTGTGTGGAGGTGAGGAGGTTCTCTTGAGTGAGATATGTAAGGAGCTGTTTGTGTATACATGTTTAGAGTAGTTTAGAAAGGGGGGATAGAATAGCAATGGATCAGAAATTTGAGAGGTCAGTGAAGTTCCCCCCTTTGTGTAGAGGTATGACATAAAACCTTTTCCAAATGGCAGGGACATGGCTTTAGTTCAGTGGCACGTGGTACACAGTCACTGTACTTATAAGTATCGCACTACACATAATTCATAATATAAGTTCACACTTCACTAAACTCACAAGTAACATACAGCATTCTACAGAAAGGTAGCAAAGCTGTGAATACAGACAGCTTGTTAATAGCAAGAAATGGCCATTCTCCACTCAGAGCATCTTTTACTGATTTAGTGTGTTTTAATTTCACTTCATAATTAAACTTGTCTCCATAAGTACTAGTTCACTCATGAATAGTGTCAGATCTCACAGTAAACAGAGTGCCTAGAATGAGAAGGAACAGAGCTCAGTATGGTAAGCCTGTGTCACTGTGGCCCTGGAGATAGGAATTTTACTCCTTTTCCCTAAAGTGGTTCATTAATGCTTGTGAGTACAGGCAAATTGTACATTTCTGAGTCTGCAGAATATGGGGTGTACATTTTCTTCTGTTACCTCTTCCCTTGGTGATATCCTCAGACCTAAATAGAACTGAAATGCTGTAAGTTAATGGAAAACACTCTCATTTACATATGAAGATGCACATATCAGATGAAAAGAGTTTATATTTAATTGTTCTTAAGTAACTTTCTTAAGCAGCAAATGGAAAAATCAAAAGGTATCCAGTTATTGAGCTTAAAGCATGCTTAATTTAGCTGTCCTTCTGATATTTTGTACAGATTACCCACAGTATTTTTCATCTGAAACATAAAGCATGTTGTTGTTTTACCTTTAGCACTTATTTTTATACCTCAGATTGTGTCGATTACTCTTTCAGTAAGTATTAAAACAATGCATTTTTTTAAAATAAGGCATTAAGCATTTTTAGCACTGCATATCTTTTATCAAACAGTACTGTAATGAAGAGTTGCTTTTACCAGTTCTTACCGTGAGGCCCCTACTGGTGATTTCTTCCCATCTAAGGGCATCCCCTCTGGTTCATCACCCAGGGAGCGTGTGTCTTTGTTGAGCAGCTGCAAACGAGAGCTCAGCTCGCTGATCACAGTTGGCTTACTGTCGTCGGACATTTGGATGGGTCTGATGTCCACAGGGTCTCCCCACAGCTTGGACCGTCTCTGAAAGAGGTAGCGTGGCCGGGCAGGGCCGGCTGTGGCCTGGGTGGCCGCATGTTGCTGGGACATGAGCTCACTGTCCGAGGACTGTTTCAGAAGTGGGTCCCTGAAGGTAACCGGCCCCTTGTTCAGCTGGGACTTCAGTTTTGGCTTTGGAGGCACTGGTGGCTTCTCGAGTATAAAAGTCTGCCCATCTGCAAAGGAAGTGTATGTGTCCATGGGCTCTCCACTCTCTGATGACAAGGTAGACATACTGGAGACTGTGGAAATGGTGCTTGTTGTTTCCAGATGGTGATCACTAGAGCTTCTTGTGTCTACTTCTTCCACACCAGAGTCTGCAGCCGAATCTGGTGCCATGGGGGCATCTGAGGGCTTCCCTGAGAGTGTTCCACCAGTGGTAGTGGGTGCTACTGCTGCCGCTGGTATGGAGAGTACACTTGGTCTTGTTACAGCACTGATGGGGGTGCCCGGGGATGTTACCAACACACCATTGGCAAACTCATCAGGTGGTGGTACAAGGCCAATCTTGGCTAACTCCTCTCTTGTCTCCTCATCACTTGAAGATAGCTGGGCTGGTGGTAAAGAAACTGTGTAGGGCTCTACATCTTCTTCAGAGCTGCCTTGTGCCAATGTCCTCTCTGCAGGAGCAATGGCAGGGGAGGAGGGTGGGATAGGGGAAACTGGGCGTTTATCTTGCTGTGTCTCAGCTGGGGACGTGCATACTGGTTCCTTTGGTGACTGTGAAGAAGCCAGTACTTCTTCCTGTACATCAAGTCCCACATCTTGGCCATTGCTTGTTGCATGAACCATAATCAAGCCTGCCGTCTTCCTCTGGGAGGTGTCAACAATGCTAATTATCATCGATTTTTTGTCCTCGGGCTTTTGTTCTGCCTTTTCTGGCATTCTCATCTCTAATTCCTTCCGTTGTATTGTTGGGGTGTCCCACTGCTGCTTGACAGGGACAGAAGAGCCAAGGACAGGGCTGTGCCCCCCTTTAGACCCAGATGTGAAGGTAGGGGACAATAGCCCTTGAACGTCTACTTGCTCAATGTCTTTGGTTTGGGTATCCACAAACAGAATGTCCATCTTATCTTGCTTGATTCGGGGCTCATGAGTTACTGCTATGGGCATGTGTTGTGGTTGAGTTTGAGTGGCCAGTGCCCGTTCCCTTGCGGCCAGCGCAAGTGCCAATGGTGAGTTGGGATCCAGTGGCTTCCCTGTAAGTGGGTGAATGAAAGTGGAATGTGTGCTGCTGACTGATGGCTTAAATGCTGAGATTCCAGAAGGTGGCTGTGCTGTGGTGGCAGCGGCATTCACATCCCTACTTCCCAACAACCGTTCGTCTATTGACCGTGACGGCTGCAGGGCTGGCACATCGGTGCTTGGGGGCAGCCCCCCTTCTATGGTGCCAAGTGAGTGGAAGACTGTTGATTTCCGCTTCTCTTCCAGACGCTTATCCTTTTCCTTGGCAGACCCAACAAGAACAGGTGTGAAGGGGCCTTTTCCTGATTCACCTGTGACCCTTGCCATGAGCTGAAGCTCAGCAACACTGGGATGCATAACTCGTCCTGTTGGTGAGGGTTCCCTGACATGGGTACCAGAAGCAGCAGACAAAGCAGCCCTCTCCTGTGCATCTTCCACCTGCAGCTGCTTCACTAGGGGACTTTTTTTACGCTGAGGTTTTGTTGGGGCCAAAAGGCTGACACTAAACTGGCCCATATTGGCATAAGGGTTATCCATTGGCTTTCCTTTACGCTTGGCCTTCTCTGGGGGAGTGGCTGCAGTACTGAATTTGGAGATATCTGTGGGTTCCACTGGACTATGGGAGGAATCCTGAAGGATTATCATGGACCGGGCCTTTCTCTGCCTTTCATTTTGTAGTCCAGGGAACCTGGATGGATCATAAAGTTCAGCTGTAGAAATCACCTGTGGCAGTCCATGGATTTTGGCTTCTACACTGGGTTTGAAGCTTGATCGCAAAGTGTCATATGCTCTTCCAGGAGGTGGTGGAGGGGAAAATGTAGGGGGAGGACCACTGTCAACAAAATATGGTGAAGGAGGAGGAGGTGGCGCTGTCTGAGGAGGAGGTGGGATGCCTTGACCTTCTCGTACTGTGTCCTGCATTGATGAACTCCGTGGAAATCGTCCATCTATTACAGATGAGGGGAGTTTCTCATCTTCTGAACCACCTATAAATCATCAACAAATTGTTATCAGACAAGGCAAATGTGATTTTAAAAGTAAAAACACAGCAATCAGTTTTATGAAATTACAATATTTTACATAGCAGTGCCACTATTAGAAATATTTTCAGAATATGTTGTGCACATAGCAAAGATATTTAGCAGTGTAATCTTAACATTTATGAACTGTATATATCTGACTTAATATTAAAATTATGGCAGTGAGATTGGTCATTATTTATATTAATGTGTCGCTTGCAAACTCATAAGAGACAAATCATTATGGAGGGTATCCAGAAAAGCACCACCAAAAAAAAAAAAAAAAAAACTCCATACGTTCATAGACACGCACACACACACACACACACACACACACACACACACACACACACACACACACACAAGCGTGTGCGCGCGCGTGTATACATAGATAGATATAGATATATATGTGTTTGTGTATGTCTGTATGTATATGTATATATGTATATATATATATATATATATATATATATATATATACACACACACACGCACACACATATACAGAAATATATTTAGAGATATAGATGAGATATAGATATAACATATATCTATATATATATATATATATATATATATCTATATATATATATATATATATATATATATATATATATAGATATATATATATGTTCATAGGTTCATAGGTGGATACTAGGCTATCTGCCCTAGGGCATTTATAAGCCTAGCCAGAGTGTATTTGGCTTCCGCCTCCCTATTAGATTAGCCTACTGTGCCTCTGTAAAGTAGGTCACAGAAGGTACCCTTTTAAGATTAGTTTACTGTTCCTCTGTCTAGCAGGGACACAGAAGAGATCCCAGGGGTGAATTTGCGATTTCCCATCCACGCGTCCAGATTTCGCTTGAAGAGGGTCAACGAGGGGCTATGTCTAACATGAATTGGGATTCTATTCCAGAGTGAGGGGAGCCTCTGGGAAATGAATCTGTCCCTCCAGCATGTCCTATTTATTTTTGTGCTGAGGATTAGGTCCCTGGAGGGTGTAGCTCTAAGGGACTTGGATTTTTTGAGGTGGAGCATGTCCATTAATTCTGGGTTTGACATGGCTTTGTACATCAGGCATAGATCACCTCTGAGTAGATGGTAAGCAACTGAGTAGAGCTGGAGTTTCTTTAGTCGAGCTGCATAGGACATCTGTTTGTAGCCCATGATCCTCTTGGTGAGGTACTTTTTGGATCTCTCCAGTTGCTGCAGGTGTAGGATAAGGTACATTCCAAAAGGGGCATTGTATTCAATTATGGGCCTGATGAGTGATGAGTATTGGGGCACAATGACCTCTCTTGATCTAGATGTGAACCCTTTCATGATAAGGTGGGCTATATAGAAGGTCTTTCTAACCACTTTGGCAACGTGATTATCAAAGGAGAGATTACTATCTACGTTGGTCCCCAAATCTCTAATTATTTCTTCCGTACTTAATGGATTACCACCTATGTGGTAATTTGTGGGCACCTTGTTTTTCCCAAAGAGGATGACTATGCACTTTTTTAGCATTTAGCTTGAGGCCGTGGCTCTGGCACCAAGCATCCATCTCTGTGAGACCCTTTTGGAGGATGCTTGTGTCAGCTGGAGATTCGATTATGGCCCCCAGTTTGCAGTCATCTGCGAACTTTGTCAGCCATAATCCCCCCGTGTTAGCCTGAACCTCAGAGAAGTATATACCGAACAAGAGAGGTCCCAGAACTGAGCCCTGTGGGATGCCACGTGTAACTGGTTTGGATTCGGACATGGCACCTGTGATTCTGACCATGTGGGTTCTATCTCTGAGCCAGTTTGCAACCCATCTTGTGATATAGGGGTTGATATTTAAGCTGGTAAGCTGATTTATGATGCCCGAGTGGGATATTGTGTCGAAGGCTTTTGTGAGGTCCAGGTAGGCTGTGTGGACTACCTTGCCCTCATCTATGGCTTTGGCAACTGTTTCAAAGAAATCAACTAGGTTTAAGAGGCAAGATCTGCCCTTAACAAAGCCGAATTGGGTAGGGTCCAGTGTCTGGAGGCTCCCAATGTCTTTGTTTATGAGTTCCATGATAATATGCTCCATAGCTTTACAGACAAGACTAGTCAGGCTTATGGGGCGATAGTTTCCGGGGTCCGTTGTGGCACCACCTTTGTGGAGTGGGACCACTGTAGCTGTACGCCATTCTTTGGGTACATATCCTGTAGTAAGGCTAAGTTTGAACAGTGACTTAATGTGAGGGTTCAGTTCTTCTTGGAGCTCGTGTAAGACACAGCCTGGGACACCGTCCGGTCCCATAGATGCAGTGTTTTTTGCTTTGGAGAATGCAGTTTTCACCTGTGCATCTGTGATGTCAGGGAGGTTACATTCAGTTGGGATAGGCATTTGCTCCTTTGGGGGGGAAGGGGGGGAGAAGTTTGCGCTGAATCTGCCTGCCAGGATGTTGGCTATGTCTGTAGGTTCGGTATATTTTGTACCGTTATGCAACAATTCAGAGCATATCTGGGAGTTTCCACCCATGTTCCTGACATAACTAAAGAAGGCCTTGTGATTATCTTTAGTGTCTAGGGCACTTTTTCTTTCAAAACTGGCCTTTGATGATTTTATGAGGGATCGAAGTTTCTTGCTAATACTGATCAGAGATGCCTTCCCTTTTTGGGATTTTGCTCTGTCATGTAGTAGCTTCCTCCTTCTGTTGTATAGCTTATCTATGGCCGGGGTCCACTAGACTGGTCTCCTGTTTTTGGAGGAGTGAGTCTTGGTTTTATTTGGGATAGCACGATCCATGCATTCCTGCAGGTGCTCATAGAATGCATTTGTAAAGGATTCCACAGATTGGGCTGTATTATCATCTGGCCCAGGGGCTTTGAAGGATTCCACCTCAGTCTTGAGAAGTGCAAAGTTGGCTTTTGAGAAATTGTTTACAGTGATTTCCTTGGCTGGGGGTGGGGACGGGATATGGATGTCCAGGGAAATTTGTTTATGGTCTGATCTTACCAATGAGGGGTTTACCTCTGGTGTGGAACATAGAGTCCCCATGTTGGTGATGACCAGGTCCAATATGTTGTTCCCTCTTATGGGAGTGGTGACCAGTTGTTCCATTGCGTTAGAGTTTATAAATTCAAGGAACCGTTGGGCGAGGGTGTTTGGGCTTGAGTAGTTTTCCCAGTCAATGTTTGGGTAGTTGAAGTCACCCAATAACATAGTGTTTGGAGAGACCTTCCTATTCTCCAGTGTTCTCAGGAATGCCAAGTGGGGTTCCTGTAATAGGGAGGGTGTTCTGTAGCAGGCTACAAACTGAAAGGCAGTTTTGCCCACTGTTAGTTGCACATGGATGGTTTCCGATGCTTCGTGCAGTGCCACTAACCTGGAGGTGTAGGTATCTTTGATGAATATAGATACTCCCCCTGCTTTTGTGCCTCGGTCCGAGTTTTGGGGCCGAAACGCATGGTATCAGTTATAACCTGGTAGTGCTGGGGTGCTCTCAGGAGCCTTGAACCAGGTTTCTGTTACTGCACAGACATCGGTTTTCTCCATACTGAGGAGAGCCTCGAGTGCGTGCATCTTGAGGTTTAGACTTCTGGCATTGAGTAGCATTACTTTTACTTTTTTTATCCTTGGGTTGTCTATGGAGGGGGGGTTTATCCTTTGAGCCTTGCCTAAAAAAGGCACTATGGGGGTGGCAAGAGCCTTGGCCAGTATATGAAAGCCTAAGGGTGACAGGTGTAAGCCGTGCCTAGCGAAGCAACGTGGCTTGTGGAGCATGTCATCCCAGGCTGACAGACACTGGATCCCCTTTGAATGACACCAATACTTTAGCCAATTGTTGAAACTGATCATTTTGTCTTTATACTGTGGCATCATTCTTGGTGAGGGCAAGATGCTACTTAAGGTCAGGGTCATACCAGCCTGGGCTACATGGTCAGAGAGCTCCTCTATGTCTCTTTTCATGTAGTCCAGGGAGGTACGTCTCAGGTCATTCACACCAGCATGGACAATGACAGAGTCATACTTGTACTTGCTTTGGAGTGACCTGAGTGCTTGCGTTACATGGTGGATCCTGGCACCCAACACGTAGCTTACAGTGACCTTCTCCTTGTTTAGTCTGGTGAGCGGGATGTCAGTGTGCCAGACAATAGAGTCCCCTATAACAAGTGTATTTGGTGTGTTGTTTGGCCTTAAGGGCTGTGACTGTGAGGCACACTGATTTTGTGAGATATGTGATTCATGGGTATTGTTGAGGGGTGGCTGTTGCTTGGTTATCTGCTTAGGAGGTCTTTGCTGTTTAGGCAGATTTTTATTTAGAGCCTCCGAGTATGTTTTTGTGTGTTTATGTGTTGGGTATGCAGATGCAATAGGTCTGTGTGAGACTGGATTTGTGGTGTGGGTGGTTACCTTTTCCTCCTGACTGCCTGTGCCAGTCTTGGGTTGTGAGAGCTCTGCATCCAGTTTGGCTGTGTAACTGCATCTCTCACATGTATTAGAGTTTGTTGGAAGGAGGAGAGGGTTGTCTGTGTACATAAGGCAATTGTAACATTGCCTCAAAATTCCCAGATTCACCAGCTAGACTGGAGAGTAACCTTGAAACTGACCCTTGGACATACCAGATTAGTATAGGGAACTGTTTTTTTACTGATCAGATTAGAGAAGGGAACTGATTTTTCACTTCATCAGGAAGGACCAATCGGGAGCCTAGTACTTATGAGAAGTCAAGGAGGGTGTAGTGGTTTAGTTAGTTAGTGTTTCCTTATAAGAGCTGAGCAAGTGCAGGGCTTTAGAAAGAGAATAGAGTGATTACTTTGAGAGTTTGAACAGTTCTAAGGGAAAAAGTGAAGGGCAGACTTTGTGGAGCCTGGAATAGTTTAAACCTGTTTAGGCGGCACTGCCCGACGCCGCTCAGTGCGCAAAACCGCTCAAAAAGAGAGTTGTAGGGTTTTAAGAGAGAGAGAGATCAAGGAGTTTAGAATTGACCCAAAATGGCCAATAAAACTACAGCTTCTAGGTAGTAACCACTCCTCTAGGGACAGGCAGGCTGTTCAGTGTTAACCACTCCCACTGGGGAACACAGAGACTTCCCTTTAGCCCAAGCAAGCACTGGCCTTCTCGAAACTTCCAAACAGTTCAGAACAGCAAATCTGTAACTGAACTTTCTTAACTTTCAGAAAGTGGGAAAAAGCAAGATTTTTTTTGTTTTTTTTTCTTTTTGTTGTAGTTTAAAGGTAGCAGAGATACACAAGCAGCAAAATAATCACAACAGTGCAATAAATGACCCCACACTTGAGTGCTAGGCCAAAATCAGGTAAAATGCAGTTTTTAGAGAAAAAAACAATTTTAAATTAAGTGCAACACAGGAAATGCAGTAAACAGGCTCTAGATATGTTCCAAGTACTGTTACTGTTACAGATATAAACTTTAGCAAGCCGGAAAATGCCAAAAAGTAGGCGGCAAAGCAGTAAAACTTAACAAAAAATCAGAATAAAATTCTTAAAATCACAAAAGTGGCTCCTTTTCTTCTCTCAGCGTTTTCTTCCCTTGGTAGGTGCTTCAGCAACAACTAGCAAGCCTGAAAAGATGCCAAAACCACGAGGCAGCTGGGTTTTAAGAGAGACAGATCAAGGAGTTTAGAATTGACCCAAAATGGCCAATAAAACTATAGCTTCTAGGTAGTAACCACTCCTACATGGACAGGCAGCCTGTTCAGTGTTAACCACTCCCACTGGTGAACACAGAGACTTCCCTTTAGCCCAAGCAAGCACTGGCCTTCTAGAAACTTCCAAACAGTTCAGAACAGCAAATCTGTAACTGAACTTTCTTAACTTTCAGAAAGTGGGAAAAAAGCATGATTTTTTTTTGTTTTAATTTTCTTTTTGTTGTAGTTTATACATATATATATATATATATATATATATACACACACACACACACACACACACACACATACATATACAGATATATATTTAGAGATATAGATTAGATATAGATATATACAGAGACATATATATATATATATATATATATATATATATATATATATATATATATATATATATATATATATAAGAGCGAGAGAGAAAAAGATAGAAAACAGTAGCAAGTGACATTCATTGGAGACAGACTTACTAGTTCATGCTGTTTTTTAACATCTGGGAGGTTAATAAAGAGAAGAACAAATAGCAATCAGTGGAAGTGGGAATATAGGTAACATGCACTTTAGCATGGGTAACTTTAATTTTAGAAAAGGTAATGCCTGTGGGTGCAGTCACCAATTTGTGGCAATTGCTCCTATCTGGGGGAGTAGACTTAATTTTTTTGCAAATGTACATATTTTTCTGTTTGTTGTAAGTTAAAAGAAGATGGGATGGTTCTATAAACCCATTTAGTTTTTTGTTTGAGTTTATTCACTGAAGCAAAATGTCTTCAGAAATGCAACACAGGTTTAAATATAGATGAAATATGAAGCAACTGCATAAGAGATCAGCCTAGCAAACATTAGTTTGTACAGATAAGCTAAAGGTTGGAAGCACACACTCCAAAAAAAAAAAAGAGTGTAATGTTTAATATGTGGGAGGAATATCTGTCTATCACAATGGATACTCTGCCATATTTTCATGGAGTATAAATAGCCTTATAGGTATTGGCAAAAAACAAAGAGTACTGAATTATATTAAGAAATGTTGGGTGCAATGTTGCAAGAGTCACATTTAGATAGAAATGAGTATGTGAATTCGACAAACTAATTTTTTCAGAATGGATATTTAACAGAATATCAGGTACAAAGAAAAGGGTCTATATTACCAGATCGAAAGTTTAGGTTATCGAATACCTAACCATCGAATTGGTAATACAGAAAGCAGAAAACCACAAACAGCCAATTTAATACAGGGAAAGAATTCCCTTGACCATAAAAAAAAGAACTTTTAAACCCAAATGAAGTGGGGGCTGTGCCCCCCCCACCCCCAACTAAATATACCCACTCTGAGATCTCTTTACATTGGACAAAAGGGCAAAATCTGCATAATGGCCAAAGGAATTCTTTCCCTGCGTTAAATCAGCCGTTCGTGGTTTTTTGCTTTTGGTATTACCAGTTCAATGTTATAAGCCCATACTGCTCCCTGAGTACCTCTCCCAGCAAGGACTTTAAGTGAAACTTGGGCTCCTGCCTATCCTGCTCTAACCCACTGAAAGTACCCTCCCGAACGTACTTGCAAGAACCCACAAAAAAGGACAATTACACCAAAACTGAAAGCCCATACTGCTCTCTGAGTGCCTCTCCCAGCAAGGACTTTAAGCGAAACTTGGGCTCCTGCCTATCCTGCTCTAACCCACTGAAAGTACCCTCCCGGACGTACTTGCCAAGAACCCACAGAAAAGGACAATTACACCAAAACTGAAAGCCCATATGCTCCCTGAGTGCCTCTCCCAGCAAGGACTTTAAGTGAAAGTATGTGTACTGCTTAACACTTTGTAGTAATTAATTTAATTTCTACTAGGTCGCAGTGCGCTTCCCTGCCAGGCTAGCCAGCAGCCACAACTCCCCTCTCTTTCGCTGCTTAATTAATCCTTTTCTACCTTTTATAATTACACCCCCTATCCTGGACCACGATAGTGCCCTCCTTCCCCTTACTTGATATCTCTTTCTGGGGTCTCTACTGCATTAGACTGACTTGTCACTAGGTGGCGCTCCTGTCCCAGGTCTACCTATCCATTCTCACTCTACAAACATCCCTTCTCTACCCCTTATAAAACCTCTTACCTTCTCCTACTGGCCTTCATCTATATATCTACCCACTACTCCATTTCTCTCTAAGTCTTTCTACCTCTCACAAATCACTGCAAACTCGCCTTTGACTATCACACTCTACTGATTGTCTTCCTCACATTCTCCTCCTCTGGCTCTTGTCCCACTAGTCTTATCTTTCTATTCTTCTTGTCTCTCTTATCTTCCTTTCATACAGACTATTCCTGGTGTGACCCTGCCGCTCCCACTGTAATCTCCCCATTCTCTTTAACCCTCCGTAATCCTCTCTCTTTACTTCCTGAACTGCCTTAACAGATAGTTTCACCTCACGACTTCCAGTCTGTATCTGCTCTCCCTTTCCTCCCCAGCCTACTCGCTCCTCCCATTCAGTCCATTTCCTCTCCTACTCCATATAGTTCCCACATCCAAGCAGACGCTATCTTAATTCTCTAGTCCGGCCCCTGGCTGCTGTGCATCCCTGGCTCCAGCGTCCGCACCTTATTGTAAGTTTGTCCAAAGGACTCCACTGCTAACTGTAACTCTGGATTTTTTATGTGCTTCCATTTACTTTACTGGCTTTACTAAAGTGTGAATTATATGTACATGCTTTCCCACTGCAAACGCTTAATTAATAAAGCGATTTGCACGCGGAACTTGTGTTTAACTGATAGGGATTTGTTTATTAGTAGTTTTACTGAATCTGCACTAGTTAGTTTAAACTGTTACTTAACTGCATTACTGGGATATTTTACTCTGTTAATCTAAAATACTGCTAGTAATTTCCCGCTGCAAACGCTTAATTAATAAAGCGCTTTGCATGCGGAACTTGTGTTTAACCGATAGGGATTTGTTTATTTAGTTGTTTTACTGAATCTGCACTAGTTAGTTTAAACTGATACTTAACTGCATTACTGGGATAGTTCACTCTGTTATTCTAAATTAGTGCTAGTTGCTTAGTAAGCAGTACTTTTGTGACTACTTCCTATTGCATCTGTAAACGCTCAGCTTATTCTAGCGTTTAGCACGTGGCTTGCAATAGCTGTTTGGGGCTTTGCTTTGTCGTTAATCTGAATCTATGCTAGTTGCTCTAAAGCTTTTAAACCACAGTTCTTTTCTGTGTATGGTTTCGTCGCTTGCATGAGGATTCCTAATTAGCTGTTTTGGGGCTGCCTTAGTCTCTAGCCAAGGTCCAGTCATTGCACCTTGCTCCAACTGCGCATATTTAGTCTGTAATTAATTACTGTCTACCTAATCCAAATTACTCTGCATACTAGGGACTGTTTCACTCATAGTTTTACCTATCTGTACTTTATTAGTTCTTTACAGTCAGTCTGTTTAACTAATTGTTTGCTCACTTAAAATAGCCTTGCGCACAAGGAACTGTTTTATTCTTAGTTCACCTATCTGTGCATTGTCTGTACCTTAAGGTATTTGTAAGAGTGTAACATTTTTTCTAGCTCTGCTGCTACATACATTAATTTCCAAACTTAAAATATGTATGTTTAATAACTGTCTGCCTGTGAACTCTTGGCTCCTACACTGCCTGTTTCATTACATTTTTTCTCTCTCCATTGCTTCTTCTAGCTTGGGCTCCTGCCTATCCTGCTCTAACCCACTGAAAGTACCCTCCCGGATGTACTTGCCAAGAACCCATAAAAAAGGACAATTACACCAAAACTGAAAGCCCATACTGCTCCCTGAATGCCTCTCCCAGCAAGGACTTTAAGTGAAAGTATGTGTACTGCTTAACACTTTGTAGTAATTAATTTAATTTCTACTAGGTCGCAGTGCACTTCCCTGCCAGGCTAGCCAGCAGCCACAACTCCCCTCTCTTTTGCCGCTTAATTAATCCTTTTCTACCTTTTATAATTACACCCCCTATCCTGGACCACGATAGCTCCCTCCTTCCCCTTACTTGATATCTCTTTCTGGGGTCTCTACTGCATTAGACTGACTTGCCACTAGGGGCACTCCTGTGCCAGGTCTACCTATCCATTCTCACTCTACAAACACCCCTTCTCTACCCCTTATAAAACCTCTTACCCTCTCTTACTGGCCTTCATCTATATATCTACCCACTACTCCATTTCTCTCTAAGTCTTTCTACCTCTCAGAAATCACTGCAAACTCACCTTTGACTATCACACTCTACTGATTGTCTTCCTCACATTCTCCTCCTTTGGCTCTACCAGCTCTGTTCGCCCTGTGGGCTCACTTCGCTCCCCTAGCCTGCCCCCAAATTCCACCCGCACCCAGCACCACTACATTTATTCCTCACAAACTCCTCCCACCCATATCATTTAACCAATCACAGTCCTCTTCTTTTACCCCTCCCTCCTATATCAATTATCTAATCTCAGCCCTCTTCTTATTTCCCCTCCTACTCTTATTCCTCCATTACCACTTTCCTACACCCTCTCTACAATTAATCTCCCCCTCTCCAATCTGCTAAATTATAACACCCCTTCTACCTCTTTACTTCCTCTCCTCAACTAGCCTGTTCACTTCAATCATATCTCCCCCTTCTTTAACCCACCCATTCTAAACATGCCCTCCCAAATCCTATATATTGCCCGACTCTGCTCCTTCTTATCTTACTAATTCCCCTATATCATGCTACTTCTTACTCTTCCAAAGCTCCCCCATACCTACCTTCTACTCAAACTATCGCTTACACTCACCTGCATCCTCTTCTACTCAATCACTTCCACTGCATATCCTCCTCCCTTATTCCACCTAAACTACTGCACCTTTTCCGGCCCAAAGTCTACTCCACCTCAACAAAAACTTTCAAACTTAAACTACTGCTAACCCCAAACAACTTCCTACTATACAAACCCAAAAGGCCAAAAGCTACTGCCAGTAATGCCCTAGCCTTATCTGGAGATATCCATCCTACCCCCGGCCCCTACCTCAATACAAACAACTCCTTCCCTCCACCCCCTTTTTCCCCTACTACAATTAACCCTTTCCCCCCTTCCTCTTCCTCTACTACTTTCTCTCTTAACACTCTTAAGTTCTTCACTATCAATGCCCAGAGCCTTAACAACAAAATCCACCTAGTACAAGCTTAGATTAATCACAACCAACCTGACATCTTAAACACGAAACCAACACAAGAACTGAAAGTAAAAATGTAGATACTGGTGCTGGCAATACAAAATATGGCACAGCTCGAACAGAGAAGATGTCTTTAATATAATGTAATCCACACAGTTAAAACCAATTCATCTGGTATCCACACAATAAAATTGAATTATCTGGTTAAGCGCTTTCATCTGTAATCAACAGATTTCTTCAGAACCATATAACATATAAAATCACCTCTTTAAATAAATATTTTGTCGCCAAAAGCTTGCGGATGTTGTTAGACTTAAAGAGACATAAAGAAACATACCAATATATAGAATAAATGAAATAAAAATACATAAAATACAATACATTTACATGTGCACAAAATAAATTATAATCTGCATATAGTATAAAAATAAAAATATGTACAAAAAAATATATATATATATATATATATATATATATATATAAATACGTATATAAATGTGATGAGTATATTTCCTAACTATCATGTATGATTATACTGTATGCTTATATGAATATTATGACTATCCCGTTAACTGCATCATTTACGTATATAAGTGTAAACTTATGCATTGTTTAGTTTTTAATAACATTTATATATGAATTTTGCAATATGGAATATTTATTATCCATTTAATGCAGTATATGGTTTATTATCTGTAAATTGAACTTTTTTTACAACCATCCGTATAGTTGAAATACTACACATAACTTAAACAAGAGCTTTGGCATTAAGTATTGCAGCATTAAATATCTATGCATTATGTATACGATATCATTAACTGTATGCATTGGCACATGTTGATGAACTGCATACTCAATAGTTATGTTTATCAAATTATCCCGTTAACTGCATTATTTACGTATATAAGTGTGAACTTATGCATTGTTTAGTTTTTAGTAACATCTATATATGAATTTTGTAATATGGAATATATTTTTATCCATTTAATGCAGCACATGGTTTATTACCTGTAAATTAATCTTTTTTACAATCATTCGTATAGTTGAAATACTACACATAATTTAAACAAGAGCTTTGGCATTAAGTATCGCAGCATTAAATATCTATGCAATATGTATACGATATCATTAACTGCGTGCATATGCACATGTTGATGAACTGCATACTCAATAGTTATGTTCATTAATTTACGCACATTCTAAGATATAAACATTCTGCAATGTAATATGTATATAACATAGTAGAAATTTTATGATTTGTAAATAGATTTCATTGTAACATATTATAGTTATTATACTACATATAATCTGAATAAGAGTTTTGACAGCAAATGTGGTAGCATCAATTGTGTTATGATGCGAAAATCTGATATAAAATAAGCATTTGCAAACTGTATTTGCATTATATAGAATATGAATGAAGCGCTCCGTTTTGTCATTTTGAATTTATTTTGATTGCGTTTATCTATGTTAGTTATAATTCATGAATGTGTTTTTAAAAAATTCATATCAGGAAATGACATCATCATAGCAGTAGCTATATAAGGATATTGTTTGTAAGGTAAAACTGTTTGGCCTGATGAAGACATAAGTTGAAAGCGCTTGCCGTGTGTATTAAATAAAGTACATATTTTTACCCGCCTTATGCTTGGCGATTGAGTTTGAACAGTACAAGCATTGTTTGGCGGGAATATCCATTTGAATCGGGAGTTGGTAACTGACACCGCTTATAACGCAAGAGAACTGCATTTACGAAAGTGGAATTTTGAGCTGAATAGCTGGGAGTGATACATTTGGATATACCGTTAAATACTGACAGTAATTCCTGTCGGTATTTTGTAATCTATTACGTGACTGATTTTTACCCGTGAATTATTTACAACTGAAGGTACTGTGTGTTTCAAGATAGCAAACTGTATTTTTTACAACCAGTGTTATTTACGTGGTCTGCCTGAGAGTCCGTTCCCAGTTTTTTTGTTATTAATATTTCCTAACTATACCTTTGCACACATATTATAATATGTGGATGTTAATAAATATGAAAGCACAAATAAATAGATACTGTACTACATCAAAGTGAGAAATGGCTTAATTCTTATACTTTCATTGATGTCAGGAAATTTTGTGGCATCTGTTAATATTTGCCATTTGCTCTCTTTCATAGGTAAAAATGCTTTCCAGTTCCCACCTTGTGCCAATGTATCCACTTGATCAATAACAGCAAACTTGAATTGATGTGTGTCATCTTTCATACACATGTGTTTATATAATGCATTATTTATGTCCTTCATCTTAATTTTGTAGAAATGCTCATATATACGTTTCCTTAACTGTCTCTCAGTTTTCCCTATATGAAATGCTGGGCAGGCATTACAGGTAGCAAGATATACTACCTGTTTGGTATTACAATTACCTGCCCTGCATCTAATATGTGTCGTATTAATATCCCCTAACTTGAAGTCTACTACTTCATTTATATATACATTGTTTGCAAGATCCACATTTTTTAGTACCACTGAATTTCTTTTTGGAATATGTGGTGTTTGCTGCTTTTTCCAATAACTTTTTAATATTTGGAGCAGTTTTGTATATAAACCTAGGACTCCTTCCCAATATTGACCCTATATCATCATTGACTGTGATCAAATTCCAATGCTGTTTAACTATGTCTCTAACATATTGCACATATGGGGTGTACATCAAGACACACACCCGATTATTAGAATCACATGCTAACAAATTGTTATTGTAAATTCCTGTGTCAGAATTTACAACCTTAAATGTCCTAGCTAATAAAGGTAGATATTTGATACCCCATTGTTTTTTCACATATTTAACTACATCATTTAACAGAACTATGGATGTGGATTACATTATATTAAAGACATCTTCTCTGTTCGAGCTGTGCCGTATTTTGTATTGCCAGCACCAGCATCTGCATTTTTACTTTCAGTTGTTCTTGTGTCAGTTTCGTGTTTTTGGTTGACCAGCTGGGATGGCAGGAAACAACGACGAGTCGCAAGCTTTATTGAGCAGGGAGGATTTTGATCAACTCCGTTCGGAGGTTACTTCATTGCAAGCAGAAGTTACAAGATTAATAGAGCTTGTGGGATGGAAACTTGCTTCTCCTAAGCAAGGAGCTGAACCAGACTGCAATTCTTCAATTAAATGTTTGTCCGTTCCCACGGGTGCTAATATAAGCACGCAAACTGCTATTCCTAATGGACAAGCGTGTGTTAGTGAAGGAGGTTTGCCAGCTACACAAGATTCCTTTGAGGCCAACAATAGGAATCTTAATGTCAGTTTGCTATCCGAAAAAGAATTTACTTTTGACTTCAGCTTGTTTCATGTTAGAAATGAAGCGGAACGAACGGGAGCTCGACCTAAAAGCAGGCTTCCTGTTAAAACCTATTCAGCAATCACGAAGGCACAACAGGATTATGTTAAAGGTACTGTTAATAGTAATCATGCTTCCAGTCCGTATACCAAACAGAATTATCACAAATTTAGCGGACATAAGATGAATGACGTTAATAGTGTTATTAACATTCATAATAAGGATTTTCTTGATCAATTTTTGAGAGATGAATATGATTTTAAAAACGTTGATGAACATAATGATGCTGCTAATGACGGGAGATGTCCCAGTTTATTAAATGAGTTTATTAAAGACATGATTAGTGTTTTGGGAAAGAAACTATTGTCTATTAAGAATATTAAAATTGATAATGCCTATTTAGTCAAATGTATTTCTATACAAATTGTTCCCAAAGGCTTAAGGTTTTTTAAATTGCCTTTGGGTGTAGAGTATAATATAGGTATTATAAATTGATTTAACAAATTGTTTGATAATTTTGGTTTTGATTATATGAAGTTATTAATCAAGCAGAATGATGAAAAATTGTCTGTCCTAGTAAGTAAGAGAAGTAGAAAAACTGAATCATAATATAGTTAATAATGCTTCATTTAGCCAGTGGAAAGATTTTTATGACAAACTATTTCATACAGCAGAACATAAAGCTAAGAGTATACATAACAGGAAGAGTAGGAAAATACAGCGTGATGTGGCACAATATTACGCTAATAGGGCATATATTTGGCCACAGGATAGACCTGTTTTTGATGGCGAAAGACATTATAGCTATAGGAATAGGACAGGACAAATGGATAAGGATACAAATTTTCAGGGGGGGCAGATTTTATCCTGCCCCAAAAAAGCCATACAATCAGTGGAACAAGAAGGAGCAATAAGCAGTTTGGTAACAGGTAATACAATTACGAATGTCCCTAGTGGGACTGTAACTGAAACATCTATATCTTTTAAGCCAATTAAGAATTTTTTTTGAAAAAGATGATAATAATTCTAAATATTCAGAAAGTGGAAAAAATGTTTTGTATTCTTTTAATGGATTTAACGTATTTAATTATACGGAATTGAATATTTCTGAGGAATTTTTTACATTATTTAGTAAAGGAATGAAGTTCATTCCAAAAGTCAGTTTTAATTTAGTGGATACAATCAAAGAAATACATTTTTTTGTAGAAGATTTAATTTAGCTATACAGTTTGAACATCAGGGGGACAATAAAACATTGGCAGTACATCAGGTTTTTAAAAAGAAAAGTTCATATATTCTAGTTTCTAATACACAAGTAACACATTTTGAAAAAATGGTGTGTCAAGATATTTATTGCTTAAATAAAAATATAAAGACAGGGTATGTATATAAAAATGTTTTCAATGATAATTTGACTACAAATGAACACGCTTGCCTTAACCAGTTTATTAATAATAATGAAATTAGACTGATGAAGCCAGACAAAGGGGGCGGTATTGTGGTATACAATGCATTTGATTATATGAGTGAAATACATAATATTTTATACCAATCAGGTAATTATGAAGTTGTTTCACTTAATGAAATTAATATAGGATACGAGAGAATAGATTTGACTCTGGAAGAATATCTGATTGACCATAGAATAACTAATGAGACTTATTCATTTTTGAAGGTAGAATATCCTACACTGGCTAATATTATAGGCATTTCTAAAGTACATAAAAGTTTAGGACACCCTCCATTTAGACCTATCATTTTTGGTTCTAGGTCTAAGACATACAATATGGGTGTGGCTATTGATAGATGGGCTAAATCTATTTATGAGAATATATCACATTTAACTAAGGATTCTTGGAATTTTTTAAGCAAACTTACGCCTAATATTTGGAATGCAGGACTCATTTTTATTACCATAGATGTGGTTGATTATTTTTGTAATAGTTTGAGAAAATGTTCAATATGAATTGGGATAAAATTTGTCTTATTTCTGACATGATGGGATTGGTTTTGGATCACAATTATATTCATTTTCAAGGGGAATTCTTTAGACAGTGTAAAGGAGTAACTATGGGGGATCATGTGCCCCGATTTTTGCCAATCTTGTCATGTTAGAATGGGAGACCGAATTTTTATTCAAAAGTACATTTTATTCCGATATTGTTTTTTATACCAGATATTTGGATGATTTATTCCCTTTATGGAAGGGTCCACATGAGAGAATACGTTTATTTATGGATTACATCAATGGTACTACAGATTTTTTTAAATTTACATATCATGTCAGTGATAAGGGTATAGCTTACTTGGATACATTTATTAGTCACTCTCAGGTGGAATTTGCATCTAGAATACACAGAAAGACTACCTTTTCTAACGATTATATTGAATTTAATAGTAATCATCCACCTTACATGTTTAAAAATGTTTTTAAAGGACAGTGCATAAGAGCTGCCCGTATGTCATCTACCAAAGAAGTTATGGAACAAGAACTTCAGCATATATTTAATATGTTCAGAAATAGGGGATACCCCTTAGTTCTGTTAAATGATGTAGTTAAATATGTGAAAAAACAATGGGGTATCAAATATCTACTTTTATTAAGTAGGACATTTAAAGTGGTAAATTCTGACACAGGAATTTACAATAACAATTTGTTAGCATGTGATTCTAATAATCGGGTGTGTGTCTTGATGTACACCCCATATGTGCAATATGTTAGAGACATAGTTAAACAGCATTGGAATTTGATCACAGTCAATGATGATATAAGGTCAATATTGGGAAGAAGTCCTAGGTTTGTATACAAAACTGCTCCAAATATTAAAGTTATTGGAAAAAGCCGCAAACACCACATATTCCAAAAAGAAATTCAGTTGTACTAAAAAATGTGGATCTTGCAAACAATGTAGATATATAAATAAAGTAGTAGACATCAAGTTAGAGGATATTAATAGGACACATATTAGATGCAGGGCAGGTAATTGTAATACCAAACAGGTAGTATATCTTGCTACCTGTAATGCCTGCCCAGCATTTTATATAGAGAAAACTGAGAGACAGTTAAGGAAACGTATATATGAGCATTTCTACAAAATTAAGATGAAGGACATAAATAATGCATTATATAAACACATGTGTATGAAAGATGACACACATCAATTCAAGTTTGGTGTTATTGATCAAGTGGCTATATTGGCACAAGGTGGGAATTGGAAAGCATTTTTAGCTATGAAAGAGAGCAAATGGCAAATATTGACAGATGCCACAAAATTTCCCGGCATCAATGAAAGTATAAGCATTAAGCCATTTCTCACTTTGATGTAGTACAGTAGCTATTTATTTGTGCTTTCATATTTATTAACATCCACATAATATAATATGTGTGCAAAGGTATAGTTAGGAAATATACTCATAACATTTATATACATATTTATATATATATATATTTTTCTACATATTTTTATTTTTATACTATATGCAGATTATAATTTATTTTGTGCACATGTAAATGAATTGTATTTTATGTATTTTTATTTCATTTATTCTATATATTGGTATGTTCATTTATGTATCTTTAAGTCTAACAACATCCGCAAGCTTTTGGCGCCAAAATATTTATTTAAAGAGGTGATTTTATATGTTATATGGTTCTGAAGAAGTCTGTTGATTACAGATGAAAGCGCTTAACCAGATAATTCGTTTTTATTGTGTGGATACCAGATGAATTGGTTTTAACTGTGTGGATTACATTATATTAAAGACATCTTCTCTGTTCAACCTGACGTCTTACTGAAACCTGGCTACAACCCCATATTACTGACTCTGAAATCTTACCTCCAGGTTTCCACATCCTCAGAAGTGACCGATTAAATAAAAAAGATGGAGGCTCTGCTCTAATCTACTCTAACCGTCTCTCTCTAATCCCTCTGCAAATCCCAACCCCACAATTCAAAAATTCTGAACTAACAGCAGGTCTCCTCAGATTGAATAAACGTAAGAATATCTGCATTATTTCCTTATATATCTCCCCAGGCAACAACATCTCTACCCATGAAAATATTCTTCACTGGGCCTCGACTGAAAAAAAATATGAAACCTACATTCTAGGTGACGTTAATATTGATTGGAATAAAATCAACACACCTTCCCCCTCACTATCCATTAACCTATACAACTTCACCCAAGTAATCCATTCAACAACTCGTCCTAACAAAATCCACCCTCCAGGATCCATCGTAGACTGGATTCTAGTTTCCCATCCAAACAAAATAATTCTCTCAGGCACCATCCCCGACACTTTCAGTGACCATCTCCCTGCCTTCACTCATCGGTCAGCTAACTCCACCCAATATCATCACCAGTACATTCAAACTCATAATCTTAGCAAGTTTAACCCCACAATTTTCACAAAGACTTTCAAACAAATTAACTGGCAAATCCTAAACACACTCCCCCTAGACAATGCTGTAGAACATTTTAACACTATCTTCCTAAATACTCTTAACTTCCTAGCTCCTCTAAGAAACAAACAAATCAAAACTAATTCTGCTCTTTGGCTGACAGAAGAACCTAAACAAATCATGCATCACAGAGACAAATCCTGGATGCTTTATCAGAAAAATAAACTGCCTTCTGCCTTGTTCCAATACACCCAACTTCGCAACCAAGTAAAAAAACTCATCACTTTAGACAAAAAAAAACCTACTATAATAAACTTCAGTCCAAAAATAATAAGAACCAAAACAATTCTGGAAATCAGTAAACTCCCCTCTCCACCCAGGGTCCAGGAATAATCCCTGCCCTGACCCTAGTTTAACTGACAAGGAGCTGAGCTCTCACTTCAATACTTTCTTCACAGAATCCATAGCTAAACTCAGCAAAACATTCCCAAACAATAATCCACCCAACTCCCTCTCCACAACACCCAACAACCTTACTAAATGTCACTTTAATTTCCAGTTCAAACCAGTTTCAACCAACTTCATAAAAAGGCTCTTATCTAAACTTAAACCATGCTCTAATGCCCCTGACAACATACCCTCCTCCTTCTTCAAATGTGCAGCTGAAGGTATTTCTCTCCCAATTAGCATCTTAATTAACAGATCCTTAAATGAGTCGTATGTACCCAAACTTTGGCGTTCAGCCTACATTCTACCTCTCCACAAAGGAGGTAAAAACACCACTATTTCTAATTTCCGCCCATCACTCTACTCTCTCCAATATCTAAAATTCTAGAAAAATGTGTCCACCACCACCTTTTGCCTTTCTTAATTCAGAAACACCTACTTACACCCACCCAACATGGCTTCCGCCCTGGCCACAGCACCATAACTGCCTTACTATCCTTCCTTGAAACAGTCAATCGAGCCTGAGACTCTGGACTTCTTGTATCCACAGTACTGCTAGATCTTTCTAAAGCCTTTGACACCATCTCCCATACACACCTACTCTTTCATCTCACCACCCTTAATCTCTCCCCTAATACTCTATCCTGGTTCTCCAGTTACCTATCAGACAGATCTTAAGCTGTCAGATGGAAGAACTCTACCTCTTCCTTCTTGCCTACACCTACTGGCGTTCCCCAGGGGTCCATCCTCGGACCCATGCTCTTCAACATCTTTATAAATAATCTTCACTCTGTCATCCCTGACACTACAGTCATCCAATACGCTGATGACTCTACCTTAGTTTGTGCCGCCTCTAACGTTCCTAAACTACTGACTAAAACAAAAATAGCCTTTTCCACTACAGAGAAATGGATGCACCAAAACCATCTCTCCCTCAACTCTAATAAATCTAAAATACTAATTTTCACCCCTACCAGGGTTTCCTCCTTTGACAAAAATACTTTCAAAGTCCTAAGCCAAACCAACACTGCTACAGAAGTGGTCCCTTCTGCAAAACTCCACAGCATTACCATAGACGAACACCTAAAATTCGATCTCCACATACAACAAAACATAAAGAAAACCCACCAAATGTTAAGTATGTTCAACAGGAATAACTAATTTCTTTCCTACTCCTCTAGGCACACCCTGGCAATTACATACCTTCTACCCTCGCTACTATATGGAGCCCTTCTTCTAACCAATCTGTCTACTTTCAATACCTCAAAACTTGAAAATTGCTATAATAAGATCTCTACATTCGCCACTAAATCTAAAACCTCAACTCACCACTGCCTTACCCTACAATCTCTAAATTGGCTAGAGCTCCCTAACCACCTAGAGTATCTCCAACTAACCACCGCTCACAAACTAATATTCTACCCAGATTCATGCCAAGCCTTAACAAACATCCTTCCACCATACACCCCAAACAGATCTCTGAGATCTGAACACCAAAACCTAATCTGCATCCACAAACCCAAACATCCCGGTGGACAGCTTCTACTCTCCTTCTCTCTAGGTAAAAAAATGGAACTCCCTCCATCCTTCTCTTAGGACTATACCCAACTCTGAATCCTTCAAGACCCAACTTTTCTTATACCTGTCATCCAAATGGAAATGCTCCTGCTTTCACCTGATATCAATTCTAGGGATCTCTCTCCACTGAGCTCTCCATACTCCTGCTCCTCTCTACCCTCAAGCTTAACCAGACTCAGCTGACATTCACTTGACTCCAAGTATGTAAATATTGTAAATATCTGTATTGCCACAAAAAAAAAAATCTGAATTTGCACTGTCTTATTATGCACATTTTATGTATTTGTATTTTCTGACTGTATGAATTTTACTCTTGTATTTTACCTTTAACATTATGTAACCTTTATTTCATTGTATTGCTTATGGAGCTTCTTTCCATGGGCCTCCACTGAAAATGGGCACTTCTTGGCCCAGTGGACTTCCCCGGTAATCAAACTGAAAATAAATAAATAAATAAATAAATAATGTTTAGGTATTTGATAACCTAAATGTTCGATCTGGTAATTTAAACCCCAAAGGAAAAGAGGAATAATGATTGCTAGAGTGATAGAAGGAAAAAAAAAATAATAATGTCAGAAATTGTGGTAGTAAGAGGTTATTGGCAGGGGAGGAGGATTACACTGGCATATATTTATATTCCACCTAAAACTGCTACTCTGTAGCTTAAGAGAGTAATGGGAGAAATAAACAGCTTTCAGCAGGGATTATTATTTATCAGTGGGGACTGAAACTTGATTTGCAATAATGAGGATGTATCAGGCGGGACCTGGAAGGGAAAATATAACAAAAGAGAGAAGACTTCTGTAGAAATACATGGAAATATTTGTTATGGAAGATGTGAATTCAGTAGTAGGAACTCGGACAGAACTTTCATATTATATTCTGGCAGGTGGCAGAGGGTTAAGACTGCGAGCTGTATTTCCTGTTATGCATGGTTTAATTCCTTCATCCTTTATTTACACACTGTGTGAACTTAAGAAAATCACTTGAGCTAGACCCTTCAGTGGTCCCCTGGACTATAAGCCTAGTAACTACCTATAAAATTATTCCCCAAAGTACAATAACTGGGTTAGACTGGATAGACATCATATATCACAGGAGCATGTATACTTAATTGATATTCTTGACATACATCCAATTACTATTTCTGGATCATTCACTTATTAAACTAAAATAAAGATGCAGAGTAATAAAGTAACAACAAGACACCGGCACTTTCCTACCTAACAGTTAAAAAGGCAGGAATTTAAAGAACATGTAGTGGAAATCATTTGAATTATTAAGAAAAAATAGAAATGTCTTCAGAAGCGTAGCTAGTGAGTGGGATAAAATGAAATGCAGTTTAAAAACAGGGTATACATAAAAAAGAAAGGGAAAAATATATAGGAAAAAGTAGTAGGGATTATTTTGAGGGACTGGCAAAGCTTAAAGTATTGCAGAATAAGGAGAACCTCACAGAAAAAGAAGGGGAACCACTTCTGAGTGTTAAAGGGAAAATAAAGGAATATTTGGATATTATGCATGAGTTTAGAAAGACTGCTGTTAAACAACTATTTTTTGATAGCAACTCCAGAGCACAAAAGCCTTTAGCACAGCAACTTAGGGAACAAAAATTAGAAAGGGCTATGACAACATATACCTACCAAAATAACAAAACAAGCAAAGGAAAATATGAAGGTGTTACTGATCAGTGCTTGGAGCCTAGACAATAACCTCCACACCCTACAAGTCCTTTTCACACTGCGGACACTGATATCTGTGTAGTGAATCAGACAAGATTTAAAATGGGGGACAGCATTCCAGTTGACCAGATCTATAATACCTTCCACATGTTTAGCCCAGCTATTGTGCAAGAGGGGAAAAATGTTGGACGTGCCTCAATCTTCATCCAGAAGAGACTCACATTGCTAGTAAACCAGCATGATGCACTTGAGTTTTTTTATGTTCAAATAACCATCAGAAAGGTCCCATACCATATATTAGCTAGCAACAGAACTTTGTCTATGATCCAAGAAAGCCACAACACCCATCTACATGAACTAGAATCACTCAGTATTAAACTCAAATACCATTTTCCTAGGTGATCTAGGTTATCCAAACTATAGAGTGGGAATCCTACACCACCAAGAGAGCACAAGCACAGAGATTCCTGGACTTTGTCAATACAAATGCACTGGAACAATTAGCTGGAGTACTTGCTAGGGAGATCAATATCTTGGCACTTGTCCCTATTATTATGGGGGGATCTTGCACCATCCAGTGTAGATCTTTATCAGTTGTTAGGAATAACCATAAAGCTGTCTCCTTCAAAATAAAATTGAAACCATAGATCCCTTCCAATCAAGATACCTTTAGAAATTTCTCTAGGCAAACTACCTTCTCCTAAGTAATACATTGGCAAGCTTCAAATCTCCATCAAACCCAGTTAACTCCACTGGATACCACCATACTACTTCAAAAAAGCAACAAATACTGCATTTAGTGGTCCTGACAATATTCCTGGATGTATCTTAAAAAGCATGATATAGCCACCACCCTAACAACACTGTTTAACTGCAGCTTTGATATAGGTTTTGTATGAAGCAAATGGAGAACAACTGCAATCATTCCCATTTATAAGGGAGGATCTTACACAAACCCAAGCAATTACAAATCCATAAGTCTGACCAGCCTCATATGTAAAACCATAGAAAGACTTGTTGGAACTAATCATTAAAGACATAGGGGGCCTCCAAACACTGGACCCATTTCAATTTGGATTTGTCTAGGACAGGGCATGCTTACTCTTCCTGGCAGACATTTTTGAAAAGGTCACTTAAGCGATGAATGAAGGCAAAATGTTACATACCACATACCATGACCTGGCCAAAACCTTTGACACAATTCCTCACTCAGGCATAGTAGAAAAGCTAAATAAAATGAGAATAAACCCCTGTGTCACCCACTGGATTGACATTTGGCTCACAGATGGGATGCAGGAAATGAAAAAGGGGAGGTTACCTCCATAGAGAGTGACCAGTGGAGTCCCTCAGGTTTCTGTGTTGTGACATCTATTGTTTGGCGTCTGCTTCTCTGAAGTAAAAGCCAATACCAAAGGGTTCTGGATGACTGCAAGATAGGAGAAGTCATTGAGTCTCCATATGACTTAGCAACCCTGCAAGAAGGTTTGCCTCAAAGAAATAATCGGTATCAAAGTCACGAAGTGAAACTAAATCCTGCAAAAAAAATGCATTATTGTAACCTTTGGGAAGTCATCTACACTGGGGAACTACCACATTCACAGTACACCCCAAAGAATTGACTTATTTGTTTGGGAATTGGGAACTTACATGAACAGTCACATTTTGACTAACATGTAGTTCATTGTCATCAGAAAGTCCTTCTACATTGCACAGCTTATAAACAATGACATCCCTAGACCTAGGCGCAATCCCTTTGTTTATAAGCTGTGCAATATAGAAGGACTTTCTGATGACAATGAACTACTTTTTGACTAACTAAGTTCATTGTCATCAGAAAGTCCTTCTATATTGCACAGCTTATAAACAAAGGGATTGTGCCTAGAGCTAAGGATGTCATTGTCCCCTTTTATAAGCCTTCATTAGGCCAATGATTGAGTAAAATGCCCCATTTTAGTATGTATGTCCAGATGCATACATCCACGGAGGTACTTTACTAAAAGGATACAAAGCCTAAAGTATATGTCCTACACACTGCCCAAATTAAAGTCCTGTCTCTATACTTGGTATCTTACAAACTGCTAAGAGGTGACCTGTGTCTGCCATACAAGACATTCTCTGAACGAATATTGATGGATTTACTGCACTTATGAAAGGAAATAGTATCAGAAATACTCAGTCTAGGGACCTATACCTCTTCTGCAACATAAACAGAATGGTTTGGAGGGACAGGTATATCTCAAATAGGATGCCACTGCTCTGGAACAGTCTTCCTATCTACATAAAACAAAGCTCATCCCTGTCCATATTTAAGTGGAATTTGGATTTATGACTGGGAATCAGAAGATTTACTCCAGGACTACCTCCTGAACTATTAATGGTAATAATGCTTTATTCCATGCATGGCTCTTCTCAAATTATTATGGCATGATTTCAATTATTTTCACTAGGGGTAATATATAATTATCAAGCATAGAATGAGTAAGGCAAATCTAACACCAAATGGGAGAGGTTATTTCAAACAGCAAAAGGGAAATTGGCTAGGCTTAAAATGCTCCAAAAGGGCAGCTAAACTAGTACTTACATATGAACCTATAAAAAAATAACCTAGATCCATAGGGATATTAGAGATATTTTGTAAATTTTATGAAAATATGTATAAAGCAGGGGAATGTGGAAACCAAGAAAAGGTACAACTGGAAAGACTTATGGAAGATGCAATTATGTCAAGGTCAATGGAATATGAGGATCAACAATTAATAATTAAGACAGGAACAGATGACATAAAATGATGATGTATAACTAATCAAAAGGAGAGTCTCCAGGAACAGAGGGTGTTTCTTTGGAAGTTGGGAGGGAAGTGATATGTCAGGAAGATTTTGTTTTCAATATTTTAAAAGGGGGGAGAGGTACCAGCATCTTGGAAGAAAGCTGTGGTGCCTGTACTACCCAAAAAAGGTAAATACCCTTCAGACCCAGCATCATATAGACCAATTTAAATTTTAAACCATGATTATAAAGTGTTTATGTCTGTACTAGTTACGAAAATGGCAATGATGTTGCCAGAATTAATAGATATGGATCAATGTGGTTTTGTGAAGGGGAGGCCAACATTTTAACAATATTAATAGAACAATGATGATAATCCAGAGGGAAGCAGATTGTAAGAAAATTCTGCTATTATTGATGGGTCTTGATGCAGAGAAAGCATTTAATATAGTTAGCTGGGATTTTCTGACTAGGGAAATGATAGCATTTGCATTCCCTGATAAAATAATACTCCTCTTCAACAGGTTGTGTTTGAACAAAGGAACTAAGTAGGGACATCTGCTGGGCGTAAAGACTCTGTGTTTCTAAAATATAGACAAGCAGTCCACTTAATGCTGTGCTGATGAGGTCATAAGAAGGCCAAAACATGCATGTCCACAGCTAGTGGGGTTTGGTTTTATTGGCCTGAATCTATCCACAAAGATTTAAAAGAAAAAGTAAAACATCATGGACATTCAGAAGCCATATAGCAGAAACACTTGATTTCCTTAATGGGTCATTTGCATATATTCCACGGGCCTCTATTATAGTAGGTCTAAGGAATCGGTTCTAGGACGGAAGATCGACACGCAAAAGACCGACACCGACTTCACCGACGCGAAAACACCGACACAGAAATAACCGACAGTACAAACCACGGACATTTCACAGGTAAGGGGTTAAAATTCGCTAATCAAGCCTACCATGTTCAGGTAAGGTGGCAGTGTTATGCATGTGTGAAATTTAAACCCCTTACCTGAACATGGTAGGCTTGATTAGCGAATTTTAACCCCTTACCTGTGAAATGTCCGTGGTTTGTACTGTCGGTTATTTCTGTGTCGGTGTTTTCGCGTCCGTGAAGTCGGTGTCGGTCTTTTGCGTGTCGATCTTCCGTCCTAGAACCAAGGAATCACACAGTGAAAACTCTATTCACTTTATATTTAGAGTCATTAGCAAAGAAAACAAGGGAGTCACAAATTCAAGGATATAAATAGTATGTTACTCAAGAAGAGTCAACTTTATTTGCAGATGATATTATTTTGTACCTGAAAAGTCAATAAAAGTACATGTTAGTGTCATGGAACATTTTGAGAAAGGTTCAACTTTTTGTGGTTATAAAATTAATGAAGATCAAACAAAGGCTAAAGCAGTAAAATATGTATCCACACATGAATTGGTTCAGTGATACCCATACTTATGGGGACATAATAAAGTATTTAATAAAACCTACAAGAAAACCTAGCCAAGCTAGAGTTTTCACTGTGTGATACCTTAAACCTCCTGTAATAGAAGCCCATGGTATATATGCAAATAACCCCTTAAGGACATCAAGTGTTTCTGCTATATGGCATCTAAGTTAAATAGCCCAAACAGAGATTAAAGCAACAATAAAAGAAAAAAACGCTGCTCCTAGGCCACTTTAATTAGATAGTGTAAGCACTTTCGTTCCACAATGAACAAGGAACATCATTAAATGTTAACAATGCACTGCATCACTTGCTTTATGTTAAAAAATGGCACCAAAAAAGTTCAGTCCATTTAAAGAGCCATATAATAATAAAATACCTATATCTATAAGAAAGATTTTTTTTTAATTCTTGTTTGTGCATATACAATCAGTACAAACATTAAAACACATAAGAAACATAAATAAATTTTACATCATAATACATCAGCCTTAAACTTTAAAATAGGTTTAATAGATATGTGCTTATTAAGACCTGGAGGAACGGTACAAATGACCTGTTAAGGACATAGTGTTTCTGCTATATGGCTTCTGAATGTCCATGATGTTTTACTTTTTCTTTGTGGATACATTCAGGACAATAAAGCCAAACCCTGCTAGCTGTGGACATGCACATTTTGGCCTTCTTATGACCTTGTCAGCACAGCATAAGTGGACTGTTTGTCTATACTTTAGAAACACAGGGCCTTTATGCCATAACGTATATATATATATATATATATATATATATATATATATATATATATATATATATATATATGTGGATTGAAATGGCATCTGTTATGGCAGCTAAGGATATGTGGGAAGAAACTAAACAAAAGATAATACAACTGGAAACTGGAATCACTTAATTATGGATGTAAACAGTGAGATACAAGCAATGACATTTTTTACTCAATTAAGTTGTATACACAGGTCAGACATATTTTTATCAACCAGAGGAGAAGTTGTTGATGATAATTAATAAAGAGTTTAAGGAATTTGTTTGGGAGGGGAAGAGGGAAAGAGTTAAGTCAGATATGGTTATCTTCTCCGTACAAGATGGATTAGCATCACCTGATTTGAAGGAATAGTTAGGAGCTACTCAGTTAAAACGCATATATATGTATATATATATATATATATATATATATATATATATATATATATATGTGTGTGTGTGTGTGTGTGTGTGTGTCTGTAGAGAAAGAGAGAGCGAGCACAAGTTGAAAGTTGTAAATCAAAGTAGAAAGGGTTGATGAAATTCAAGAAATAAGGAGAGTAGGATTTGGGATACAGATCTTTCAGAAAAATAATAACAACCACACTAAGTATTCTGTTCATAAAGTAGCAGAAAGTGTTTTGGGAACTATGCCAACATAGAAATGGAGAAAGGAGATTTTACCCATAGGGATAACTGCAAGTAGGGGTATAGAAAATAGTTAAGGGTAGACTAGAATTTACTGGAGAAAATTTGCAAAGGAACAAAGGTATTGGGAACAAATAACTAGACAGAGAAAGGACACAGAGTGGGAAGAGGCCGAAAAGAAGTTTAGACTGCAGAATAGAGATTGCCTTCATTACCAGGAATTGATATCAGAGTACAGACAAAGAGAAAGTAAAAGGGATGTGCTATGTGAAAGACCAGCTCTGACTGAGGTTTTTATTGAGTCTACAATAGAAGCTGTATTTAAAAAGGGATAATTACTAGGACATATAAAACACTGCATGATAACTATAAGAATCAATCAGAGGAGGTTAGAAAAGCCTGGGAAAAGAGACCAGAAAAACAATTTACAAGAGAACAATTTTGAGGACATATGTATGAATCCCAAGTATGCAATAAAGCCTAGAATGTTTAAGATTTATTCCTGTAAGTGTTTACGCAGTATTTTATATCCCAATCAGACTTCAGAGAGTTTTTCTCAAGTAGAGAGCAAATGCTAGAGATGTGATGGGAAAGATAAAGGTAACTTGGAACATGTTTTTTTGGGTGTGCAAGAAGTTGCCTGATTTTTTAAATTCCCTGTAGAGTACTTTGTCAGAAATGTTAGGGAAGCAAATAGGTTTTACTAAGGAAATTATTCTTTTCAACTGTGACACAAAATCTGAATTGCCTGGGCATAGTAAGAACTTACTGTTTTTAATGCAGCCTACTACTTTTACTGCAGCTGGCTACCACAAAAGCATTTACTAAAAAGGAAATCAAAATCTAAACAACTATTATTGAAGAACTGAATATTGTAAAGGTGATTAAAGAAAAGAAGTCAGGATCTTTAGAAAAAGGAAGGAGCAAATTATGCACTTATAACTGGACTTTGTGATACTAATATTTGCAGAATTGTGTTGCAGGGGGGTGAAATTTAAAGGAAAGCAGTAAATGAACAATATATGTAATGTACTGAATAACAACTGTTAAAAAGAAAACACATACACTGTATGAAAATAATGACAATGTCACTCTCGTTTGTTTCTTTGTTTTGTTTTTTTAATGTATGAGTACCCATGATATTATTTAAATTTTGATTTCATAAGGACATTAAAAAAAAAGGCAAAGTAAATAATTTTGCATTATGCAGCAGTGAAGCCCTACTAACTTTTCCATTAGGGTAGATGGAAGCTGTATCACTAGTAATCTTGAACCAAGGCAGCAGAAGAGTTGTCTTTGCCATAGTGCTGCCTTGACCAGGAATGTCAAGTATTCTATGATTAGGCCTCATATACTATCTACTTTTTACTGACTCTCCCCATCAGCTTCTGAGTAATAGATCTGTAGGAGACTAACGTGAGTTAGTTTTCACATCATAGTGGGATCTCCTCTAAAGCTTTTGATTTGTGGGGGTATTTTATTGACATTACCTACCAGTGACTCTATAGGATGAGATTGTCCACAGTTAACATGAAGGTGAGTGTGGTGGTATATAATGGAATGAGCCTTCAAGATGGTCTCAAGGAGGTGGTAGAGTGATCAAGGAGGTCATGGCTGGAGTTTAATAAGAGTAAAATGACCCCATGATTGTGTAGATGTAACAGAGATGGATGACCTATAATTACACAAAGGGTAGGATGTGCCACACCAGGTAGTGTGTGAGGAGAGTGGCCAGAGGCAGCTGAATGCTTGTGTGCTCTCCTAGGAACATTAACTCAGTGGAGTCTGAGATATACCTCCTGTTATAGAAAGTACATGTGAGGGCTTGTTTAGAGTAATTTAAGTCTTCACTTTTGGAAGCTGCAACTGGAGTGACACAGATAATAAAAATATGGAGTCTCAATCACAGTAGACGACAGGCTATAGACTTCTTTGATCTGTAGAGAATGGACTGTACAAAACAATAATGGCAAATAAACCAACCAACACCACCAAAGGCAAAACCAGGAAGAACAAGTCCAATGGAAGACAAAAACAAGCAGGATGCCGGTAAATGTTCACTAAATTTTAATAAATCCAGCAGTACAAGCACATGCAAGTAAAGGAAGCTCAAAAACAGATAAGCAAAAGCTGGATGAAAGTGCTTCCTTTACTGGAGTGTGCTTGTACTGCTGGATTTATTAAAATTTAGTGAATATTTACCTGCATCCTGCTCATTTTTGCCTTCCATTGAATAAGGGCAAATAAGACTGTGCAGAGAAAGGTGAAGGAGATTAGTTTTGGGTTAAAATGGTTGCAGGAAGGGCTGTGGGTGTATAATGAAAATTTGTCAAGTGTTGAAAAGACAACTAAATACGTTTTAAAATATCAAGGGACAACATTTTTTACAACCCAGAGGCAGGAAGTACTGATCTAGCAGAGCAAAGTTATAACCAGTACTGTCCTGACCACCACCACCCCCCGACCACCTCCATGGTCAGGCACCCAGATGGGATTGCTGGTTGATGGACTTTGCATTATTGCCCTTGGAAAACTAACTTTGCCAATAGGACTGATCAGTCTTGAGGGCACAACTTGTTGATTTATCTGGTGGCGCTTGGAAGTTTAATTTATCTGTAATGACACTCTAAATAATGCATGTCTTATTAGCAAACAGTATTTCACTGGTGATTAATTCAAAATGTGTTTTATGCCTAGAATTTAAAAACATATTTAAAAGGGGTCAGTTTTGCACTTTGAAAGTTTGGCTTTTTATACCTGTGCAAGCAACACCAGAGTTGTGTGGCAACCTACACATTTTAAATGATGGTTATGACCATAGGTGTATTAGTTAATATGAGAAGAGATTACCTTCTTAAATGCTGACCTTAACCCCAGTCTTTTATAATATGCTGCTGATGAGTCCTAGTCATAGTATATTAATTATTATTAATAATCAAGTATTAATCAATCAAATACTTGATTAAGTATCAAAACACTGACATTATACTTTCACCTATGAATGTGTATATTTTTATGAGTGGATATGAGAAGAGAAATTAGTACTTTTCAAAAATGGGCATTGATCATGTACTACAGTAAGACACTATGGGTTGTGTCATAGTGAAAGCAATTAAAATGGGGATAAGCAATTATTGGAAGAGATAGAAAGGCAAGGCTCATGAATTTATGGACAGGATTGAATGAAAGGCTTTCTTAATACTTCTGGATTTACTGATTGTAAATTCATATCCTAAAGTACTGTCTCTCAATAGGGAAAGCCAGAAAAGGAGAGAAGGGCAGATGGATTCCAAGGAGCCACTAACTGATACTAATTAAAAGACAGTAATTGACCAGTGTATCAGCAAAGGCCTCACTAGCATGTAAAATCACAGTGATCAGACTCAGATTGTGGCTAAATCTGGTAAAACAAAAATATGAGAATGCTGTTCAGTGGGCAAGTATCTAAGCCGCACCATCCACAACACCAGAAAAGATGGCACAAACCTGCAGGAATACTGCAAGGTAAATGAAATGGCATCAATTGAAGAGTGCAATGCCTCTCTAATGAGAAAGAATATGCTGACTTAATCAGAAGAGTCATTACCCAAAGTCCAGCAAGTCTCAGAAGCAGCTGCTGATAAACCTAAACAACAGTGACAGAAGAAGGACCAGTCTTAGTTCCAGTGTATGTTTAACGTCTGTGTTTCCTTAAGGAAACTCCAGAGAGAGTAATGATTAGGAGAACATTAACGACCGTGACAGAAGAAGGACCAGTCTTAGTTCCAGTGTATGTGTAATGTCTGTGTTTCCTTGAGGAAACTCCAGAGAGAGTAATGATTAGGAGAACATTAAAGACCATGACAGAAGAAGGACCAACCTTAGTTCCAGTGTATGTGTAACGTCTGTGTTTTCTTGAGGAAACTCCAGAGAGAGTAATGATTAGGAGAACATTAACAAACTTCAGAAGTCACTAGGCAGGTAGAAGAGCTGTATGTCTGTGCTGAGAATTTTATTTCTCCTGTGTGATGGATTTGCTTTATTTTTTGTGTCATTGACTGAGTCAGAGACACTGGGCATACAGCCTTTATTCAGTGAAAACCTAATTTGATATTTAGGCATACAAAGACACTGGAAAACTCCCCTGCTGTGGCTGTTTAACAGTGCTCTGCAAAGTTCTGGTAAAGCATCGGCCTGTGCATGGTGGCCACTAGTCTTAACAAAAGTTGCACTCGTTATTGTTCTGTGTTGAGGGATCTGTCTACAACAGGTGCAAATGTTCTACAGTGAATGATAAAGGGGAAGGACATTCAAAATAGAAAGAGAAACCACCAAAAATAACTTCAAAACAAAACAAAAAAGGAATTGTTACATAAATGGTTGGTCATTAAAGTAACAGATTCCATGATGGGTTCATGTATGCAAGCCATCATAGGAAAAACAATGTGACGTGGGTGAACAGAACTGCTGATATACAAAATGTAATCAGCTGATGGCAAGTTTTACTTTGGAGAAGATACCCCTTGGGCATCAGCTAGAAAACTGCCCAAAAAGTTCCTGTTTTTGTAGCATTACATACTACAAAAACCTTCCTTCAAGTTAAGATTCTTCAGATTACTGAAGTAAACATTAGCAGGTCTAAAAGAATCTTAACGTTGTTACATAATGATTTTAACAGATTTAATATCTGTTGTTTAGAGGTTAAAGTCATTATACAACTAGTTGAAAAATGACAGTTTCAGAATTTTATTTCTGTGAAAACTGTAAATGTTTTTGCAAAATAGGACTTTTGCAAACACCATTTTTCTGAATTTTGACTTAATAATGACTTATTTCTAGAGTCAATAAAACAAACAACTTTCAAAATAATGAGTGGAATATGAAGACCAGTGGACTTGACAAGCAGGAAAAAGACGTCCACGAACATGAAATGCATTTGTGCTTGTCTGCAGACCCATTTCTGTCACTCTAAATGCTAGTACATACTATGACACCCCACCACTGGACCTGTAATCAAGGACCCTTAATCCTCACCACTGGCAACAGTGGGGTAATTCACTGAGAGGATGGCAGGTACACACACAGTATTTCCAGATGTAGCTCTCTCTGCATCAAATGCAATTTCTCTTAAGAGCACATAGAGACCACAGTCAGTCTGGGGCTGGTTTCTCACTCTTCATCCAGATCCCCAATAAGACTCCCCACTGGCACAGCTATAGAGTTGAGATCTCAGCTGAGTGACCAAGCCAAGACCCCCCAGCACCCTCTCTGTCCAAGCAGTGCTTCATGTCCCTGCCCAAGTAGCTGACACACACACTTTGGGGTTTGATTTACACACACACACACACACACACACACACACACACACACACACACACACACACACACACACATGCACCTGGAAAAGGCTGGCACAGGTTTAGTAACTGTGCCCCATTCTGCCCAGACTATAAGGTAGTTATTACTCTCACCAGTCACTCCTTATAAGCTACTTTAAGGCCCTTAACAAATGGTGTCCAATCTTACTGTGTAACATTAATGTCAACACAAATGGTAGTTTGACCAAGAGCAAGGCTATTAGTAGTGGCCCACAGAGTGTCACCAAATAAATATGCAAGTACTCTCAAAATGTAAATATCTCTGCACAGATCACCCACAATGAAAGGTTACAATATATTTAATAATAAATAATAAAAGAACAAGACAATACTAAATATATATTCACAATGACATCAGAGTTCAAAATCATGGGAAATATTTAAAACAACATTGAAGGATAGTCTCAAATAAAGAAAACTATCTAAACTAAGCTTCACTATATTCCTGACTGAATGTAAGAGAATTACTATAACCTAACTTAGTAATAGAGTAAGGCAGATGTTGTGGTGCATGGTTCTTGTCAGGTCCAAGACCGAATACAGAATGCTCTGTCTCACTAACAGACTTCTCAAATTAATATCTAAAATATTAATGCGGGGATAGCTTGCAGAATGATATTATTTCTGGTCATCTGACTTCTAGTTCCCAGGCCAAAACCCCTATTGCTAGAAGCTGTCTTTTTCACAAATCTTTGCCAGATTCTGGAAGTCATAAAACAATTGAATTCCTTCATGCTTCAAAAGCAGCAATTTGTTCATGCCAAGGACAATACAGAAAGCTTCCTAGCACAGACTCTGTGTCTCTAGCTGCATTGAAAGCATAAGGGGTAGCCTCTTTATGGCAGCCTATAAAGTAATTGGGTCTATATTACTAGAACGAATGCTTAAATGTTCAAATCTGTAAAGGTTGACCTTTACAGATCGAACACTTAAACGTTCGAAAAAGTATATTAAAAAACAAACAAACATGTAGAAAGGGTTTCGGCAGGGGGGGCAAGCCCCCCTGCACCCCACTCCCCGCTACTTAAATATACCAACTCTGAGATCGTACTTCAGTGAACTACAGTGCGGAAATGGGAAATTTCTCATTCCCTACACTGTAGCGTGACCTTGGAGTTGGTATATTAAAGTAGGGGGGTGTGAGGAGGTGTATTTTCTTTTTTTAATTTTTGTAAAATTTCAATCGCTTAACTGTTCGATCTCTAAAGGTCGACCTTTAGAGATTCGAACATTTAAGCGGTCGAGCATCTAATATAGACCCAAGTAATTTGGTTACAGATATTTTTCTAAAGTTTACTAGACTGAGGTTAACCTCCTGTATTCCAGTTTCCACTGTTAAAAAAAATATATACATTTAAACAGTTACAATAGTGCATGTACATTTCTGTTCTCTTCCAGTATGGTACACTGTGGTTACATTTTAAACAGCACTTTGCAAATACCTTTTCAACACACATACATCTGTATAAGCAGTTTGACATACACATGATATACAGTTCTAATACATTTGTAACACAAGCATCTTGTATAAATCATTCCAATATTCACCAATAGCATATGATTATTTACAAAATTCCAGCTAGCTGTCCTGGCAGTATCTCCTTCTGTGTAACCACACACACACACACACACACACACACACACACACACACTCTGGTCAGACCCATTTCTGTTATTATAAATGATGTTTATATATATATATATATATATATATATATATATATATATATATATATATATATATATATACTTTGCTCAGTTCCATAAGTAATCACACAGTGGTCCATATGTCTGTCTTAGGTCGAGTGCAAAGTAGCGTAAGCATTCAAAGGTGCCTGTGATGAGAATAAAAGGAATGACATATGCAGAAAGTCTATCTTTATCACCAAGGTAAATTCAAAAGGTCTTTTTTGGTCTTTTTATACATTTATATACAGATGAAAATATTTTATTTTATTCATTTTGCTAAATGGGTTAATCCCAGGAGGCAATGTATACCTCTAAGGTAAGACTCAAGAGACTCAAAAGAAAAACTTTACAGTATTAATCAAGGGACAATTTATCAAAATAGCAAATCAGTGTAATATTTATATATGTTGGATGTGGAGGAAAACCACAGTACCAAGACAAAAGATACGAGTCATTAACAATAAGGATGGGTAGCCCCAATTAAAGAGAAGGACAGGATGAGGGCTACAGACATGAATTAACAATAAGTGCAATGTTCATCAAATCAACAGAAACAATTTAACAGGGAAAACAAAACGGAGAAAGAGAGACAGATATATAGGCAGACAGAGAGACAGACAGAGTGCCAGAGAGAAACAGATAGATAGATAGATAGATAGATAGATAGATAGATAGATAGATAGACCAATTGCAGTAGAGATAGACAAAGATGTAGCTAGACAGATAGATAGATAGAGAGGTAAGTGGATAGAGAGAAAGAGAAATGAAGAAGAAATGCAGAATGACTAACAGCTAGCTACAGAGATGGAGTAAAAAACTTCATCTGTTGGCAGGTAGGTAGATGATATAGATTGAAAAAGGGACAAAACAACAGGGAAAAGGAGTAATATGTATGAATAAAGTGTTGCATACAAATTATGCATACCTTGTGCAATGTGTATATTTAACAAACTGTAATTTGAAGATAAAGTGGACATTAGAAATTCTTACCTGCAGACATGGTTCGCGACATTCCTCTGGGGAGCGGGACATGTGGTTTCTCTACTATGGAAGAGGCAGCCAAAGATGCTGGCATTCCCTGACGTTCAAGCAATGACTGAAACAGAAATTATAGCAAACAATAACGAAAAATCAATGACAATAGACAGGATAGTGCAAGAGATATCTGAATTTACAGTGTAGATGTCTTCTAGTAACATTTAATGTCATATTTAGCACTTATGTACCACTCACTGTTGCTAAAACAATTTTAGTATGACAGCCATTTTAAAATAAATGCACTGATAGGATAAAGTAATGTATGCATCTTGTTGTGTACAGTAATTATTTATTCTTACAGGTATTTTCAAGCATATTTATCATTTAATAGAAAATACTCCTTTTCATAGTATGAATATGGAGTACTCATTGTTTGCTGTGATTCCAGTGATAAATAACACATGTACCACTCGACCATGGGGAGGACATGCAGACCACACAGAAGGTGCTCCAATCGATTCTCGGCTGGAGTGCCTTCTGTGAGGAGTCTGCATGTCCTCCCCGCTGTCAAGTGGCGATTGAAAGACATGCGTAAATGGAAGTCCCGTCATTGAAGGTTGGGTGTCGAGCTGGACCTCGGCACCGTATAAATCTACTGCCAATCATTAGCGGAGCGGAGTTCCGCTGTGGCGACTCCTAACTGGGAAAAGCCAAAAGAAAAACAACATGGCCAACCTCAGAATGCAAACTGATTTTTCTTTTTCTTTTATTAAGCTCACCAGAGAAATTAGTTCAACTCTTTGGATGATTCTAGGCTCTTATATTTTTCCATCATCTCACTAGGGGAGCCTCTTAAATCTTTATATGGAATAACCAAATGGCAAATGCAGAGAAAAATTCAACTAGACCACAAAATAAACAAACAAACAGACAAACACTGCAAAAGATCAAACTCCAACTCCTAAACACCATGAACTCCACTTTTATTAACAAGTTGAGCTCTTTTGTCCTATTGTTGGCAGACTTCTTGAGAACTAAAAGAGGAGGAGCACAGCACCTATGCAAAAACACTCATATAGATTCATACTTGGCTAAATGCCCTTGTGGGCCATTTTAAGCCTAGACAATTACTTCATGTGAGAATCAAACCCTTGACCTTGCATCTATAAGGTAAACACCTTAGCCATTGTACCAACCCATAGTATTATGGGGGAATTTTGTTATATTGTTGTTTAGCATTTTGAATATTGTAGACATTTTAGTTACGTTTTGCACCATAACTGGGATAGATGTGGTTTTGATCTTTCAAAGTAAATCTGAATTCAGGGTTGCATGAGAAATAGAAAAGTCAGCTCTTACAGGGAATAGCAGAAATATAATCTGTTGGTTAAATATGATTTGTAGCTTTTCCAACACTCAGACAGGCAGTCTGCATGGCCCAATTTATCCTTGTTTAGCACACAAATCGATATTTATAAGTTAGTTAACTAAACATATTTTTTACTAGTAGATCTTACTAGTAAACAAATATGTAAAATAATTGAAAAAGCTACATTTTCACTGAAACTGGTATACGCTGAAATAGAGCAATTAACTTTTACTTTGCTATATTTAAGGAAGAATCAATGTGATAGTAGCTCATCAGATGACAGATCATAGATTCATTGAAATTTTTGAATAAACTATCACTCAAGAACTTGTCTGCAGTATATGTAGCTTGTGTGTGTGTGTGTGTGTGTGTGTGTGTGTGTGTGTGTGTGTGTGTGTGTGTTTTGTAATATTTTAAGGTTCTATCAGTATTGTGAGGAAATGTAACAATCCTAAAGCTGTTTTTTCAAAGAAAAATGAATAAGAAGTGAACTAATCTGTAGTAAAGCTTCATCAAATAAATATAAATGATTGCTAAAGATTAAAGTAAAAAAGCTGCATTGTATTTGCATTTTCATTAAATTGTAGTATGTGAAAAAATGTGTAAAATGCATTTGTCACTGAATTTTACATCCCTTGCTAATCATATACAGAAACTCCAAGATCATACTACAGTTGGGAAAGGGCAAATTCCCCAAATTCCCCAATCCCCTATGTACCACAACCTCTCTCTTTCTGTCTGTCTCACATACACACATACCCAAAAAAAAAGTATGCAGGATTAGCTGATTTTTGAGCACACATGCTGACTTTTTTCCTGTTCGATCAAAAAGAAAAAACTTTCAACCACTGTCATACCATAGATAATTTGAGGCGATAAGTTTGGGATAAAGTATTTAGGAGCAGTAAGTAATACAGGGGGCAGTTCTGGGGTACATTTTCTATTACCCATCTTTAGATCCAAGTTATGCTAGAATATGGATAGGGATGAGTTTTGTTTTAAGTGGATGTGACGTTGGGTCCTGAGCAGCTGTATCCTCTGTGAGATATACCTGTTCCTCCAAACCATTCTGTTGATGTTGCAGAAGAGGTTTAGATCCACAGACCAAATATTTTTGATGCCATTTGACTTGCTGATGTTTGGAAGGTCCATCAGTATAAATTGCTCCTCTAATACTAGAACTAGGGACTTAAATCTCCACCAGCACATAATGTGTTGGACATGCATATTTATTGCCTAGTGCTTATTCCACGTGTGGAAAAAATGTCATGTGTAGGTTAAACAAAGGGACATCCTAGCCATAGGTGCCGGAAGCTGTTGAAGACTAGGGCGAAGTGAGAGGGGCACTTAGTGATCTAAAAAGAGCAATTTTTATAACTGTTTACTACCACAACATAGGTTCACTTGGAGGACATTTTAAGCTTTGCCAGTTCCCTTTTGGTGCTTGAATTAACATTTCCTGATTGGTCTTACCTATCCCATGGCTGATAATTGTATATTAGCCCTAATGAGAATAACTGTGATCATACCATAGATAATTTGAGGGGACCCATGTAAGGGAGGATGCAGCATTTAGGAACTGCCTCTATCCGTTAGTGGCATGAGGGGCAATCCTGGAGTACATTTTCTATTACCCATCCTTAGATCCAAGTTGCATTTGAATATGGACGGATGAGCTTTGTTTTACTTGGATGGATAGTCTGTTCTGGAATAGTGGTAGCCTCTGTGATATATAGCCATCTCTCCACAACATTCAGTTTAGATACCTGGACTGAGTATTTCTGATGCCATTTGACTTGCTGATGTTCAGTAGGTCCATCTGTATTAGGTCGGAGGATGCCTTGTATGCCAGAAATGTCACCTCTAAGCACTCTGTAGGATATGGAGTATAGTAATAAATCTTTGAGATGATCCATTGAACCTATTAGCACAAGAACTGTGGACAAAGCCACATATAATTGGGTGATAAAGGACCAAAATCAGGGGCAAATTTTAAATCTTACTCTTATAAACTTATAAAAGTTACTAAAATAATAGGTTTTGAGTTAGCCTGCATTTCCTGAAGGACATGAAGTCTGAAACTCAAATGTATTTAATATTTAATGACATCAATTCTCAATGATTTGCCAGAAAACCAGAAATTTTATAAAGAACAGACTAAAAATATGAGGTAAAATCTGGACAGTTAAGAGTTAAACTTGGTAAACAAATCCTTATTCAAAGGAGGTCCAGGGTGAAAAGCTCCAACAATGCAGTATTAATGAGCACTGAGATTCAAGCAAGAAGAAGTAGAGAATTAGAAGTTATGTACTCACCATAACGTTCCATCTGAGTAGGTGTATTCATTTGTCTGCAACCTGTGGGTTATGGATCCGATATCGGATCCGAACCGGCATGGTTTACCAGCTATGGATCCAAGCTCTCAGCTCCTCCCCTCACCCATAATGCCCTGCTCTACCCTCATGACCTCAGATCGAGTTTGCCAACAGCAAGAACACCCTGAAAAGGGTAACACATAATATGCAGGAAACTGAAAGGCCAGGGGGATAGGAGGGCGGGATGGTTGCAGACAAATGAATACACCTACTCAGATGGAACGTTATGGTGAGTACATAACTTCTAAATCTGAAGTAGGAGATTCATTTGTCTGCAACCTGTGGGACAGAGTCCCCAGCTACCTGAATCTTGGGCGGCCATCATGGAAGGATATTCCGGAGCACCGTGGAGCCAAATGATGCTCTACCCCTAGATGCAAGATCCAACTTATAGTGGGAAATAAAAGTATGAGATGAAGCCCACGTGGCTGCTGCACAAATATCATCTAGAGGAATCCTAGCCTTAAAGGCTGCCGAGGTAGATACTGACCGGGTTGAATGGGCGTGTACACCCTCCGGTGCGGGCCGTCCTGAAGCTTGATAAGCCAATATGATACACTGTGAAATCCAGCGAGACAGAGAAACTTTAGAAATTGGCTTGCCCAAATTAAATTTAGCAAAGGAAATAAACAACTGGTCGGATTGCCTATGACCAGCCGTTCTGTTTAGATAAAATCTAAGTTGCCTGTGAACATCTAAGGAGTGAAGCTTGTATTCCCCTTTGTTTTCATATTTAGGAAAGAAAACAGGGAGGTTAATGGATTGATTAATGTTTGCTTCAGAAGCTACTTTAGGAAGAAAGGATGGGTTGGTCCTGAGGTAAACACGGTCCGGATGAAATACCAAGTAAGGAGGTTTAGCTGATAATGCTTGGAGCTCTGAAACTCTCTTGGCCGATGTAATGGCTACTAAAAAGGCTGTCTTGAAAGACAAGAATTTGAGATCCACCATAGCCGCTGGTTCGAAGGGGGGGGGCGGTCAAGGCCTGGAGAACTAAGGAGAGGTCCCAAGGAGGAACCGCTTGTTTCACAGGGGGCCTGAGAAGGAAAGTACCTTTAAGGAAAATTTTACACAACTTGGCTGACATAAGTGGACTAGAGTCATGACCAATGTGATAATGAGAAATTGCCGCCAGTTGTACTTTGACTGTGGAACTGCTGGCACCATCGTTAAAAAGAGAGGTTAGAAAGTCAAGCACTAAAGGGAGAGGAACCGTGAAGGGATTCAGGCCTTGCCGCTCCGCCCACAAAGAAAACCGCTTCCACTTGCTGCGTAGACTTTCCTAGTGGATGGTTTATGAGCTGCCACCAGGATAGCCTTAACAGGGACGAAATACCGAGTCCTGATCAAGAGTGGAACTGGAGCAGCCAAGCGGTCAGCTTCAGGTTGTCCAGGTTCGGAGGAGATATGCAGGATGGGTGGGATATCAGATCCGAATGGGATCTAGAATCCAAGGAGGATTCACCAAGTGAGACCTTAGAAAGGGGAACCAGATCTGTCGAGGCCAAAACGGAGCAATGAGAATCATTCTGCAACCCACCCGAGAGGCTTTCTGAAGAACTTGGAGCATCAGAGGCAAGGGTGGATAAGCGTACAGAAGACCGGGTGGCCAAGCATGCACCAGAGCGTCTCTTGGAGAACCTCCTGGAGGGGGTATCAGAGCGAAAAAACTGTCGCACTTGGTGTTTGAGGGAGAGGCAAAAAGATCACATGAAGGAGTTCCCCACTGTGCGAATATGCGTTCCGCTACTTGAAAATTGAGAGACCACTCGTAAGGGGTCAGAATGGTGCGACTGAGCTTGTCCGCAAGGATGTTGGACTGACCCGGAATGTGCGTTGCTATTAGAAAGCGGTTGGTGGAGATTGCCCATTCCCAAACTCTCATGGCTTCTCGACAAAGGGGGTAAGATCTTGTTCCCCCTTGCTTGTTGATGTACCAGACAACCGACATGTTGTCCGATTGAATCGCAATTGTTCCCAAGGGAAGAAAGTCCTGAAGTGCTAGCAATGCTAAGAGCACTGCTCTCATCTCTAGAACGTTGATATGCAGAAAGGTCTCTGAATCGTTCCACGTGCCTTGGACGGTCCGGCCCGCAAAATGCCCCCCCACCCGAGGCGGGAGGCGTCCGTGGTCACCGTGGCGAGAGGGGGAGAAGCACAAAATGGGCGGCCTCCGTGGAGATCTGGGGAGTGAATCCACCACAGGAGGGACGGCTTGCAAGCCTTGCTGATCGCAATGGGATGATGCATAGGGAGAGCAAGGTATGACCATTGTACTAAGAGAGTCCACTGGAGGATGTGCATATTGAGCCTGGCAAGAGGAAGAAGTGCTATAGCAGACGCCATGGACCCTAGAGCCCTCAGGACCAACTCCACCGGAACAGAACTTGAGTAGAGAATGGCCCGCACCTGGAGCTGCAGATTTTGAACTCTGTCCGCAGTGAGGAAGGCTTTTAAACTCCTTGTGTCTAACCTGGCCCCTATAAAATCTAAGAGCTGTGTGGGCGCCAGGTTGGATTTCTTCATATTTATTGTAATGCCCAGAAAGGGAGCAAGATGGAGAAAGGAGTCTCGCGCCAATAGTAGTAGATGCCTTGTTGGGGCGGTAAGAAGCCAGTCGTCCAGGTAGGGGAAGATCTGCACCCCCTGAAGCCTCAGGTGGGCCGCTACCACTGCTAATACTTTGGTGAACACCCTGGGGGCTGTGGTGAGACCAAAGGGAAGGACCCGGAACTGGTAGTGACTGGCTCCCAGCCGGAAGCGGAGGAACCTCCTGGAGCGCCTGTCCATCAGGATGTGGTAGTACGCATCTTTGAGGTCTATAGAACACATCCAGTGATTTTCTCCCAGAAGGGGGAGAATAGATTGCAGAGTGACCATTCGGAATTTTTCCTTGGGGACTGCCAGGTTCAAGAGAGAAAGGTCTAGAATTGGTCTTAGTTCCCCCGTCTTTTTTGGCACTAAAAAGAACCTGGAGTAGAACCCTGATCCGATCTGGTCTGGGGGGACGGGCTGGATGGCTCTTTTCTTTAGCAGATGGCCAATTTCTGCCAAAGCGGCCTCCCGTTGACCAGGTGGAACGTCTGGGAGGGACTTCAACTTTGGTAAGTGAAGAAAAGGGATGCGGTATCCTCTGGATATGATTTGGAGAACCCAGCGGTCTGATGTTATGGACTCCCATGCCGCTAGGTGCCCTGAAATACGTCCCCCGACTGCCTCCAGAGTGGAGCAGCCGGGCAACCCCTCAGGGTTGCTGCGCAGGCCGTTCAGAGAAAGGTTCTCTGGACCTGAAGTTCCTGGGAGCCCCTCTGCCTCTAGGGCGGCGTCCTCCTTGTCCTCCTCTGCCACGGAAGGACTGGTTGTCCGGAGCAGGCTGGGATTGCTGCGACTTCTGGAACCACATCTTCTTCTGACCCTTTTGGTTCCTAGAGTAGGGCCTCTGGGGTGCAGAGAAGCGGATTCCGACGGCAGACAGCGTCTTCCCGTCCTTCTCGCTCTGGGTCAAAGTGTCGCGAACGGTTTTGCCAAAGAGGGCAGAACCATCAAAGGGGGCGTTCGCAAATGATGCTTTGAAGGGCTCAGAAAAATTGCAGTGACGGAGCCAGGCCTGACGTCTAGTGACTAGGCCTGCCCCTGCGGCTCTAAATCGCCTTCCGTAGCATGGGAGAGTAGCCGCATAGAGGTATTAGTAACTGATCTAAGAGTGGCCATGCGGGTGGAGTGCAGCATCTTGTCCTCCTCCGACATGGACTCTGGGGGAGATGCAGCGTATTCTTTAATGAGATCTCGCTGCATCCTAATGACGTGTGCCAGGTAGTTCAACGCCCTTACCGAGAAGGTCGCTGAACTAAACATCCGCTTCCCCAAGCGGTCCATCATCCGAGACTCCTTGCTCGGGATGGACTGAGGACTCTCCTGAGCAAGTTCCCTCTTGGTGGCCGCCGCCGTCAACATGGCATCTACCGGAGGCCCCTTACTCCAATGGGCACGGTTGGACGGTGGGCTGAGGATCCTATCGGGCCTCTTAGGGATTGGCTCCACGGTGTCCGGTTCCTTCCACGCCCTGGTGGTAATGAGGTCCACCAGGGGTCGGCAGGAGGGACACCCAAGAGGTAGACGGGCCTGCTTCAAATGCCTCCAAGAACACGGACTCGTCCGAGGAAGACTTGGGGGCAGACCACCCCCCCTTATACGGAGCATTTCCATGATGTCCCCAAATGAGACATCCTTGGGGGGTGACCGTGGGGAGCCTTCCCCTTCCACCAAGTCCGCGTCTTCCGTGACAGACTCGGGAGTCAATGTGCCTCCTTTTGCACGTATGCTTGCGAGGAACATCCTCTGGGGGGCTGTCAGAGGACTCCTCGCAAGCAGCAACCTGTTCCTGGGGAGCAGCTTGGGGCACAGAAGCGGGCTGTCCCAAGGGCCGGATGGTGGAAGCCTGACCCAGTGCAGAGGGAGCGCGGGACGGAGCCGAAACAAGTGCCGGGGGTCCGGAGACCCTCAACAGGGCCCTCTCCACTACATCAAACGCCGAAGGGGAGCCGACCTCGACCAAAGGATCCGACAATCGGCTCCCCCTCGGATCCGAAGCCGAAGCGCTCGGATCCGAAGGGACAGTGCGCTCCGACACAGACGGCGCCGAAGGAGCACTGATCCCCCCGGATCCGAGGCTCGGATCCAGGCTCCGAGAGGTCGGATCCGATGCACTCGAGGGCAGGGTCGGATCCGAAGTACAAAGTACTATCGGCGCCGGCCCACCCCGCCCGGCTGCTCGGCTCCAGCTGCTCCGAACCCGGGTAGCGGGTCGGAGAAGGAGCAATTGGTTTGAAAAAGGGTGTTGAGCTCCCCCCCCCAGAGGGGGGGGAGGCAAGAGCACTCCCATCTGCATCTGGGCCTAGATGAACCTTCTCATCATCCGGTCCAGATCAGCATCCGAAAGGCTATACGTAGATCTCGACAAGGCTACCGAGGTAGGCCTAGAGTGCCTCCTCGATAGCCTCGACGGAGATCGGGTCTCCTCCTCCTCAGGTCCCGGTGAAAAACACACTGGAGACCGGAGCCGAGGAGGAGGAGACCGAGCTGACAATGGAGCCGACAACGGAGCCGGGGGAGAAGCCCACTTGGCTGGCGGGGCCGAAACAGAGGTCTCGGCCCGCCGCTTATGGTGCTTCTCCCTCTGGTCCCTTTTCTTAGCATCCCTCTCCTCCGAACCAGAAACGGGAGGTTGAGTCCCAGGAGGAGGAGGGGGAGCCGCAGAAGGAATAACCGTGGGTACGGTTACTCCCGAAGGAGCGGAGGTCGGAGCCGAGTCCAGTGGTAAAAGGCCTGCCAAAACAAGCTTGGACCTCCGCTCCTTCAATGCCCTGGGGTTGAACCCTGCACAAATGGAACATCCAGATGTGAGGTGTTCAACCCCCAGGCATCTAACACACCGAGTGTGGCCATCAGCTGGGGAAAGCTTATGGCCACACTCGGAGCATTTAGAAAAAATAGACTTGGGTTGCTCAGACATCCCAATCTACAACAGTAGTTACTATAACTAAAAAGTACCAAGAAAGTGTGGCTTTTCACTAGCAACCAAGTAATCCAAACAAAAAAAGCCGTAGAGTGGAATGCAGTACTGTTTTGAATTCAATACACGAAAGTGACACCAACCACATCTTGAACGCTTTTATTGAAAAAACTACATGCGTTTTCGTCCTTTACTCTAGGACTTGAAATTGGTTGGTTAATTTAAAATAATGAGATGGTGTCTTATAGGTTAATTGATTGTGAATAAAGTATAAAGGTAGAGTTTTTTTAAAATGGTTTTATCTGATGAAGTCCTAGAGTAAAGGACGAAAACGCATGTAGTTTTTTCAATAAAAGCGTTCAAGACGTGGTTGGTGTCACTTTCGTGTATTGAATTCAAAACAGTACTGCATTCCACTCTACGGCTTTTTTTGTTTGGATTACTTGATAACTAAAAAGTAACTAAAGAAACACAAAATCACTCACAGGCCCAACACACACACACTACGCTAACAGCGAGGGGAGGGATATAACTTTTAGATTAAACTCTAAAAAAAGTAAATATACCAAAGGGGAAACCTACACTTTCACACAAATAACCAAGAAAAAATCTTAAATTTTACAATTTAAATACTGAAAACTAGCACTTAGCTTGAGAGCTTGAGAAACAATCCGGTCACCATGCGCGGCAAACGAGATCTGAGGTCATGAGGGTAGAGCAGGGCATTATGGGTGAGGGGAGGAGCTGAGAGCTTGGATCCATAGCTGGTAAACCATGCCGGTTCGGATCCGATATCGGATCCATAACCCACAGGTTGCAGACAAATGAATCTCCTACTTCAGATCACCAGGTTACAAAGGAGTAGCAACAGTATGGGCACCCTCTAGAAACCTGGAGGGATAATGTTTATTGACACAAAACACAAAAAGCATTTGTGTTCCCAAGATCACCATAAGGAATAAGAAAAGAATGCTGCAACAGCCAACAAGTTAATGGACTGCCACTGTATACTGCATGGGAGAGGAGTTATTCTGCCCCTCAGCCATAACCCTCCTACCAAGTCTGAGGCTGCCTCTGGGGTGCTGTTTACAGTTTTGGATAACATTTAAGGGTAAGATATGAAACACTTAAACTGGGTCCACAGAAAAGATGGTAGGGGACAGCAACTAGAAACATTTCACCTGTATACAAAGGATTTTTTTTTCTTGTTTGTCTGGCTAAAGTATTTAGTACTTTTGTTACTGATTCACTAAATATTAAGGTAATCTTTCCTCTAATCTTGAATACTTACAATCCTTTGCTGTTTATTAATCAACATACAAGAAACAATAGTTTCCACCTTGCACTGACTCATCCAACTACCTCTACTATTACTTCATCCCACCCAAAACAATCCCTCCCTACCAAAAACTAATTTTCTCTCTAATATCTATTGTACTACACTCTCCATTCTCAACTATACTATTACCCTCTCCTTGCATAATATTTTCCTAACCTTCTAATGGCTAGTAGATTGTTGTTTTTCTTTCAGCTTTTCCTGGTTATGGGTCGTCACAGCGGAACTCCGGTCCGCTAATGATTGGCAGTCGATTTTTATGATGCAGAGGTGCCAGCCCAACACCCAACCTTCAACAAAGGCACACCCATTCATGCATGTCTTTTGAATGCCACTCGACCGTGGGGAGGACATGCAGACTCCACACAGAAGGTGCTCCAGCCGAGAAATGAACGGGAGAACCTCTTGCTGTGAGGCGACAACGCTACCGCTGCAGCACCACGGCTTATGGTTAGTAGGTATACATTTTGAAATGTTAAACCTACAACTGAGTTTATAACAAAAATATTCACTTTATGTAAATGTTGAAATTTCTGTATCGAATTATGCCTTTCATTTTTGTAACATTGTGACAAGCCAATTGCAAATCTCATGAAACGTATCTGTAAATGTTTAATTAGCCTTATGAACTATGTCCTTTTGTAACATGTGAAATGTAACTTGCAATTATTGTGGAGCTTTTCTCCCCGGGCCTCCACTGAAAATGGGCTCTTCTTGGCCCAGTGGACTTTCCCAGTCATCAAACTTAAATAAAATAGTGTTTAAGAGCATACCCTCAACCTCTTAGTGAAAAATTCTAGACAAAACCAAAAATAACGAGGAGACAAAGGCCCAAAATCAGGGCCAGAAGTATAAACTGAAATCAGAGACAGACCTCCATGTTAAGAACATTGCAATTTAACAGGTTTTATATTAGCTTGCATTTTTGAAAGGTCACAAAAAGTAACTCAACAGGATACACCACGAGACACCTTCTTCTCCGAAAATCCTTTATTCCAGTAAATAAAACAAGTAGAGATAAGCGCTTTCGTGTGCTGCTGGCACGCTTCTTCAGATCAGTATAGCTAGGTTTATTTCAATTCATTTTATACCAAACAGTATTATTAATTACATCATAAACCAATTAAAAACATTCACTAATTTAATAATTGAATCCTTAATCAGTTTTGTTATACATCATTAATTGCTATGGAAATGAACTGGAGGGCACATCTCATTCCTGCTCTCTTCATTTTCTAATGAGTTGCAACATTTTGCGTTGCCACAAAAAACGTTATGCATTTCTTATATTGAGACAGACTATCACCGTATAAGTAGTCAGAATGCATCTCATTTAAATGTTTATCAGTTCATCATCGTAAAATTTTAATACATTTAAATTCTAATAAATTCAAGTGGCTTAAATGGCATAAAATGCAGTATCATAAAATCGATGATAAGCAATTTTTTGAAATGAACATGACAAGCTCAACGGCATGGTCTGGTTTATCCTGATCCACTATTCCTAATAACTATTCAACATGTATTGATGACTTTCCGTCTATATAACTTTGTATTCTATGATGGTTACGCCATGATGGTTCTATGGGCAATCTCAAGGTTCATATTCTGTGTATTCAAATAAATAAATACATATATATGTGAAGCATAAAAAACGTATGTATCATATTTCACAATATTGAGTGAAATCAATTCATGTTTTTGTCACTGTTGTATTTTGGACAATAATCAAATGACACTCATTTTAAAGATACAACGTATAATTAATGATGGTTCAATGGATGTTTCGTGTTAGATTTATGTTAATAATCTGTCTCTTGCTTAAGCTAAAATGATATAGATCATCTGATAATATTATCCCTTGTATAGTATGTGATGGAAGTACAATTCATTATACATCTATTAAACAAAATGAATAAGTATTATTGACTAAGTGTATATAAAATCTGGAAAAAGTTTTTTGACATGTCTAGCATTCAGCGCTGGTGCACCGAAACGTGCTATGTCAAACTATTTCATTTATCTAACTTCAACTTTTCTCATAAATTATTCTAATGTCAACTATTTTAAAACCATAACTTAAAAATAATATATAATCTATTGTTCAAATATTAAAATCATTAAATACATTCTTCCTGTCTTGATGGAAAGTCTTGTTGCAGACAAATACAATGAATAAATGTCACTTAATGAAAAACCCGTCTATCTAGGCTCCTTTTGACCTCACTTCACATTGATATAAAGTGCTGTGTGCTATATATAATAGTAGTTGATAAGTGTTAAACAAGATAACACCTTTCAAAAATATATATGTCTTATAATGGTCAATATCTAGAGAAATTCTGTTGTGTGTTTCAAAACTTCATAACATGATATTTGTATCAGTTTAGTATCACTGAACACTAATCATTGGTGCTACTTACTTTACCTATTCTCATAAAATTCCAATGTAAGGTGTTCGATCATTTGACATTTAAGGACCAGCTCTTATCTATATATCCATGTATATATTTCTCTGTATATACTTGTTCTAAATGCAGGAACTATGACATCCACTCAGATTCTTATATATATTCATAGAAGTGTTACTCTGTTCTGTTACAGAAAGTATTAAATATGAAAGTAAGTCTATGTATTTCTCTGCTATAAGACTTTTATTATTGAATTATCAACAAACAGCTTAAATAGCAGGATATTTATAGTATACTCAAAATATAATATATTTGGTGTATATATGTAGGACATGTTGTTATAATAGCCATATCAAAGAATTTGTCTCTGCTTTTATTCTAAGAACGGTTTCACTGAAACATAATTATTTATACCCGGGTCCCTATGTGCTCCGGATCTGAAAATCCATTCCATTTCTAACTTCGCTAAGGCTTTCTCATTATCACCCAATCTAGGGCTGATGTTAATATTTTGCAGCACCCTAAACTTGAATGCATGTGTTGGATTCGAAATGATATGTTTGGCTAATGCGTTTAGCTCATTTTGTTTGCGTATATCATATATATGGTTATATATGCGTTCTCTCAGCTTCCTCTTGGTAAGACCAACATAGAAAGCTGGACATGAAACGCAGTTTGCCATATAAACTAGATTCATGGTGTTACAATCTGTATGACTTCTGGGTACAAAATGAAAATGTCCATGTGGGTGTCGATATTCTTGTATGTGATTGATGTATTGACACATACTACATTTCTTACATGGAAATGTCCCCAATATATCAGATGTACCAACATATGATTGAACAATATCATTTGAATTATATGAGAATATTGTTTTCAGGTTATCACAAGTCCTGAAGACAAAACTCGGTCTTTCTCCTACTATTCCCCTGATATCATCTGTAATTATCAGGATGTTCCAGTGTCTATTTATGATCTTCTTAATTTCATATATATCATTGGTATATTTTAATACAAGATTGACTGTGGTGTTTTGTCTATACTGAATATGTTGATATACATCTCTAATCCTCCTGGGTCTTGTGTTAATCTCCCTTGAATTAATAGGTCTACTGTCTTCTGGTATGACACGAATTCTCATGTCCTTAACTAACTTACTGTTATAGCCTCTGGCCACAAACATTCTCTCCATATTATCTGCTTCTATTTGTAATGTGTCTGTGTCCTTACATAACCTGGTTAGCCTTGAAAACTGTCCTTTTATTATACCTGTAAACATGTATCTCGGATGCATGGTACTAAATTCAAGGATGGTGTTCCTCCAGCAGGCTTTTCTAAATAATCTAAAAGATAGACTGTCATTGATATCATAAAATAAAGTTAGATCTAAAAAGTTAATCTCTTTGTAGGAGTATTCATATGTGAATTTTAAAAATGTAGTTGTTCTTTCTAAATATTCCACAAACCTCTTCAAGTCTTCAACGGTCCCATCCCATGCTAAGATTACGTCATCTACAAATCTCCTATACATGCGTATATTCCTCATCCAAGTACTATTGAATACGTGTTCCTGCTCCCAGTGATGTAATACCAGGTTAGCATAGGAGTTTGCATATGGGGTGCCCATTGCGACACCCCATGTTTGTAAATAATATTTGTTATGGAATGTGAACACATTGCACTGTAATACTAACTCTAATAATTGATTAATTAGTATCTGCCTGTCCCTGGAGAAGTTACTATTTGTGACCATTACTTCTCTCACTGCTTGCATTCCACAGTCATTTGGGATGCACGTGAACAAGTCACGAAAATCCAAAGTGACCAGGAGTAATTTCTCATTGCTCTTTTCCAATAGGTCAAAGGATTCTAGATCTTTCAGCAAGTGTTGTGTGTCTCTGAGAATAGTGTGTATCTCATTTACTATTGGCCTCAACATCTTTTCTATAAAAACAGAGATGTTGTATGTGGCCCATTGTCTGCCGGACACTATTGGTCTCATAGGTATCGGTTCTATTGCTTTGTGTATCTTTGGCAGACCCTTTAACACAGGTACTAGTGGTTCTTCAATATACAGGAAGTCAAACATCTCTTTACTCACTTGTCGACACATTAGGATATCATACAATTCTTCGCTGACATTCATTATTATTTTCATCACCCCCTCAAGTTGCAATTCTTTATAAGTGTTATTCTGTTGTAAGGTGTTTTCTATTATAGTTGTATACTCATGTCTATCTAACAGCACTACTCCCCCACCCTTGTCTGCGTTAGTAATCACAATATCTCTATTGTCTTTCAGGTTTCTCATCGATTTATATTCATCTCTTTCCAAATTAAAAAACCTGTTTTTAACATGTTTGTTCGCATATAATTTGTAGATATCCTTCTCACAAGTTCTAATAAAACATTCAACTTCTGTTGGCAGTGTCGGTGAGAAGGTACTTCTTCTTTTAAACACGTTATCTACATTTTGCAACACATTAACTTTGTTTCTAAAAAGTAGTCGTAACGCTACTTTCCTGGCAAATAGTCTCAAGTCTGTGAGAGTATCTGACAGTCTGCTGTATTGTGAGGGCACATAATTCAATCCTCTGTTTAACAATGAAAGATGAGATACAGACAAATTATATTTAGAAAAGTTAGAAACCAATGAAGTCAGTTCCAGTTTCTTTTCGTGTGTTTCTCGTACCTGTCTACTGAAGATGTCCGTTTCCTCGGACCTCGGCTTTCGGATCTCCCCCTTGTCATTGGATGGATCCTTATTGGAAAAGGGGCATCCATGTTCCTAATAGATGTCGCATTATTTTTTCTGATAGTTCCAGTTCTTATCGCATCCTCTGTGGGCTTTAGGGCTAGCTGGTTTGGTGGCGGTGTCAGTTCGTCAGTGTTCACTACAACGGTTTCTCTTCTGTCATGGATTGGTTCATCAGAGCTGTTCATGCTCGAGTGGATCGGCGCCAAATTTGAAATCCCTGCTCCTCCCACATCCGGCTTCCTCTGCTGCGGGCGAGGCAAACGTTCACTCTGCATCACGTTGTTCTCTGTATTTCTTTGCCAAACAAATATGTTACCCATTTTAAAGTCTTGTACATCCCTTGTCAGTTTCTTCTGCTTAATGCCTCTTAACTTTTCCCCATATAACTTAATTTGCATTGAGATATCATTCAGTTTCCGATTAAATTTTTCCGAAGTGAATCTCTCCACAATGACTTTATATGCTGCATCAATTTCTCTCTGTATCTCATTCTCTATGGGTTCAAAGTAATCGAGAAGCAGTTGTATGTATTTATTGCTTAATTCTAGATTTAGATCTTGCCATTTTTTGAGAAGATCTGGATATTGTTGTCCGTAGGTAGGCATGCACAGAACGCGCATGCCTCTCGGGACAACCTTAAAATTAAGGCAGGCTTGTAGATGCTTTCTCTGCCACGACATTCTTTGAAATTTATACAGATTATTCTCAAGGTCTCTTAATAGTAGATAAAAGTCATTCATATTCTTTTCAGAGTCATTCATTGTGGACATATTTATAGTTGTTTCAAGAAAGTCTAAATTCAGCAAAGGATTACCTTTAGTGGGTAAAAAGGCTTCAATGCCTAGAGGACCCGTTCTGTGAGTCGGGTTGTAGTCAAGTTCAATAGTGGTGTTCTCCATAGCGTGGAAGTAGCAGCAACAATAATGAAAGCAGTAAAAAAGAAAACCAAATTGCCGCACAACTCCCTGAAGTATCCTTCTTTTCTCTCTTTCTTCATTTTTGAAAGGTATAAGGTCTGAAACCGAAATGTGTGTTAGCAACTGCAATGATTTACCAGCAAACTACAGATGTGGAACAGAACCGCCTCATAATATGTATCAAATGGACAAAATATGGAACACTTACTAAACAGCTTGATAATAACCTCAACCTGGAAGCTCACAGAATTGTTAAAACATATAACAATAATTATAATGTTTTCATAAATATTATTCATAGGGTTGCCACCTTTTCAAATGCCCAAAGTAGGACAGTTTTGGTACAAACATCAGATTTTGCAGGGCAAAACATACCCACGACCAGTACAAAGGACAGAACTTCACTTTTTTGCCTAAATAAAAACTTATTCTTGTAGCATTTTAGTTGCTTATTCTGTTTCTTATAATATTTAGGTGTTTCAGTTACAGAATAACGGGTTTATACAACTATTGCATAAAATAGAGGAAATATTTTTGTCCTAAAATCTCAGGACATTTGGCATTTTTTCAATTTTTTTGCAGGACACAAATGCCCAAAGAGGGATTGTCCCTTGCAAACTGGGGCAGGTGGTAAGCCTAAGCATTCAGCATTGTTTACATTTAATACTACTTAATTCACAACAGTGGATGTGTGACAAACCATTTCAATCTGGAAAAAATTGGAACATGGACTTTTTAAGACTGAAAATGAGGAAACTTCCTCATAATGAGGTACATTAAGAGGTGTGCCTGTGAAGGTTTCTAAAACCTGTAATGGAAACTACTACTCAGGTCGCATGTGAGCACTCTAGATACAGATGAGCAGTATGAGTAACATTCTAGCCCTTGTGTGCCCCACATGATTGCTACCTTTGCAAACTATACCTTGACTGACAGTATGGAGGAATCACATGATGACTGACAGAGAGATACAGATAAGCATTACTGTACAAATCACACTATGGGGGTACCGGTCATAACCTGAAACAAACCAATAAAGCTTACTTTAAAGCATACTACACAAGTATACCTCACGGTTATCCTACTAGTGAACAAAGTTTGGATTATCGATCTTTGTACCTGATTACACAGAACATTATTTATTTCAAGTTTTGTAGTTTCACACTGAAAGGGTGTCTCACACATTCAATGTTAAGCATTTGTTAACTGATATCCATGGTAAATAATATCAACATTTCAGTATCATTATAACCATCCTGTCAGGTTTGTAGTTGAAGATATTTGCGTTTGCAAACTGTTAGTAAGTGTTCCACAGTTTGCCCATTTATTGCACATAAGGAGAGCAAAGCAGCACTCAGCCTTATACCTCCTAAATATTGAATATTACCTCTCACAATGTGAAGCAAATGGGCAAACTGTGGAACACTTACTAACAGTTTCAATTAGGAAGTTCAAAGCATGGTTAAAATGAGCTTACTCAAAGCTTACAAAAAATCATTTTGATGAATTAATATGATTCAGTGTGGCTTACCAAAGGTAATGGCTAAATAATCAACAATTTATAATAGAATCTTAAAAAAAATCATGTTCCACACTGAAAGGGTCTAACTTATGAACTTTACTCCTAATAAGGTACGGTTGACAAATACCAGGGGTAGGGTTGTACAAAAAAAACAAAAAAAAAAACCAAAGATAGTTCGCATTCACTGCAGCATCACATCCACTGCAGCACTTATTAAACGAGTAAAATGACAAAAAAGCTGCTGGTCCTAACTTTTTACTGTTCCCCGGTTATCGCTTTTATATAATAAACACAACTGTGATTGCACATCGGGTTTTGCTCATTGCTGGCCTTTGTTGAACTGTCTGAATAATATTTAATAAATTTACAAGTGAAGTTGCAAAGACAGCTTTTCCACAGATTATCACTCACATGAGGAGCAATATGGCAGGAATGACCACATAGAACAAACATTTGCAGCCTGTTAATATTATTATTATCTAAATCCGCTTTGCATGCAAAGAAAACTGCACTCTCCAATGCACTAGGAGCTAAACCCCAGTGTCAGCAGTAAAATGCAACAGCGTTATGTCAGAAAATTGTACTTCACCATGTTGTAACCATTATAGGGTTCAGATGACAGACTTGTAGTATACAATTATGAATAAGGGAATGTCTTTTATTTGCCATCGATGATCAGCATGGTGCAGCACTGAAGTCTACACACTAAACTCATGGAAAACTACAGTAGAAGCTCAAAAGTATAGTGGAACTAAGACTAGTTAAGGAATGCCTTCCGACAGATAAAGATCAGCAGCTGCAGCACCGAAGCATGAAAGCAGTGAAATCATAAAAAGATGAATAGGAAAAAAAACTGCTCCACCTAAACCATAAAACGGAGCACAGCCTTCCTAAACCATAAAAACTGAGTATTTCTTACCATGGGTGACTCTGACAGCAGGCTTAGCGTGCGCTAGGAACATTGTCCGTGCACTTTTGTGTTTAAAGTTCACTTTAGCGTGCGATGCACGCATGAGTCCTCCTTAACGGCAAACAGGTCTTGCAGCTATAAAAGTGGGGGGGGCTCCCTCCCCCTCACTCTATGGTTCCCCTCCCCCTCGCTCTATGGTTCTGGTGCCTATGATCCTAGCAACCTTGATGAATAAATAGATAGCCATATATTTAGTCCAGGACTGGCCTGCTTTACCCTTCTTGTGATAGGTGGAAACTGGCAAAGCATAAATGTGATTCAATTACCTTGTACTTGCTATGATCCTATGATAATCTTTATGTGTGTGTGTGTGTGTGTGTGTGTGTGTGTGTGTGTGTGTGTGTGTGTGTGTGTGTGTGTGTGTGTGTGTGTGTGCGTGTGTACATATATATATTTATACATATTATCACTGGGATACAGGTCTATGCCATATGACAGATCATTAAGTATATGAACAGAGACTTGATTAGCTTGTTTCTGTTCAACATAAAGTACCGTGCAGTTATGCCTATTGCAAAAAATGTTACTTAAAAGCTTCCTGATGCATGAACAAGGGGCCCTCCTTCACATACAACACTGTTACTAAATTAAACATCATAAAAAATGGTTCCTAAGCCTATAAGACAGCATTCCTACAAGTAAGCAGAGAGAGAGAGAGAGAGAGAGAGAGAGACAGAAGGGACGGGTATCCTGAAGGGTTTTTTTTCCTCCTCCCTTTGAAGTCAGAACAGTCTGTATTAGCATAAATCCAAAAGGAAAGCAGCCTTCATCTCATTTGGTAACGACTCAATACGTGGGCACACATTGGTACAGGAAGGGCATCACCTTTCTTTGTGCAGTCAGTACAGTGAGATGTCAGGCTGGAATCTCGCTAGATGGAAAGCAGTAGAACAAGGATAACAGGAGTACGACACAGAGATGTTCCCAGGCTCTAGCTGGTTCTCTGTATATGATTTCACAGCCATTTGTTGAATCACATCACAGATAAGTGACAGGAGGGCATCTACCCTCATTCAGCAGTGTGGGACAACTCACATAGGTTTACCACAAGACAGCTATACATCAGTCATTCATGTGGGCATACCACAAGACAGCTGTACATGAGTCAGTCAAGTGTGTTTACCACGAGACAGCTACATCTGAGTCAGTCATGTGGATGGTCCATGAGACAACTGCATCTGAGTCAGTTATTATGTGTGGATCCCAAGACAGTGGTATCTGACTCAGTCATGTGGGTGGGCTGCAAGACAGCTGCATCTGTGTCATTTGAGGGTTTACAAAAAAACACCAGCATGCCACACCTCTCAACCTCTTAGAGCAAGAAATCTGGTTGAAGCCATAAGAAATGGGAGACAAATGCCTAAAAATAGGGACAATTTTTGGTACTTAGTATTATCGCAACCACATACTGTCAGCATTTATGGCAACATTCCATTCTCAGTCAAATAACGTGTTGCTTAGAATGTCGAGATTGCTGACAGTGAGTGGTTGTCATAATACGATTGTGTAAACATCGATTTGAGTAATTTATAAAACAGTAATGTTTTAAATTTTGTTGAACTTTTTTAAGATAATAAACTCCCTCAAAAAACGTCAAGTGATTTTAATAATCCTACCCCTCCTTTGTTCAGCATTTTTAAGATAACAAACTCCATAAAATAACAAGTTATTTTAGTAATCCTACCCCTTTCCACATGTTTACGCTACCAAACATGCCAATCAGAAAAAGAAAAGACAAGCCAAGCCAAATACAGTGCAAACTTTAAAATATAAAGTCTTTTAAATGACTGTAATGCAACCACACTGTTTTGAAAACCGTACTCCTGGCGATAAGTTAGAGCTTGTCCTGCAAAATGTAGGATTTCCATAAAGAAGTGCTGCTTTCCACATGTGAGAGGTAGGAGTACATCTGAGTCCATGTGTAACAGTGAGAAGCATATATGCTTCTTTGGGGTTTACAGCTGTCAGAGTCATTGTGGTGGAGTTGGAGTTTTTCCGAAATGACAGCTTACAAGTGTTACCGACAGTGAAGCCTTTTTAACCATCCTGCCTTGTGCCAGGAAACCACACATTTTATGCAGAGAACAGCACCCACAGGCACACACAAAAAATAAATAAAATACACAAAAATCTGGCCATTCTGGGAAAAGCTGGAGAGTTGACAGGAGTGTCGGTACTCCTGTCTTACTTGTAATGCGGTAGTACTTAACGGTTTTAAAACATACTGTGTACCTCCACTAATTTTCACATAGATTTGGAACACTTGTGTGCATTAAAAGCAAAGTTTTGTGTCCCTACGTTTCTACCAATCTTATCGCTATTTATATATATTTTGAGTATTTTTTTAAGTACATTTGTTGGCACGACTATGGCTCAGAAAATAGCCGTTTTTTATCCTCCAAATGTGGTTGCGATAATACGTAAGTACCCAATTTTTAAATACTGCTCTTACAAACTTAGAAAGTTGGTAGAATGAAAGGGTTTGCATTAGCATGAATTTTCTGAAGGGTATGAAATCTGAAACTCAAATGTCTGGCGTTATTTTCTGAATTCAGTCCTCAATAATTAGTCAGCGATTTGCCAGGAAACTAAAATTTTATGAGGAACAGACAGATGCAGACATAGCTCTCAACTGTCCAGATTTTTGTCTTATATTTTTTTGAGTTAGTCAAGTGTGTGGACCACAAGACAACTTCATCTGAGTCCAGTCTGAAAAAAAAAACAGGCTTAGAGAGACAGACAGAAAGCACTAAAATGAGGGAACAGAATGACTGTTTACCGATGTTAACAAATGTCAATTGTTAAGGACCCCTGTTACTGTCTGTGTGTAAAACGTTTGGTTCTCTGCTTTTTGTTGTGGCAAGAAGCATAAATGGAATCAGCAGGAGAAAAAGGCTACTTAAACATATCCTAATGCCTGATTCTGCCTGTAATTTTCTGAATGAAATAAACACAACAGCCAGGAAGAAGATAAGGATTTTGCTTTCTTTCTTTACAGACTGCTTCTTGGTCACAGTAACTTAAACTGTCTGGCTGTGTTTTGCGTAACAGCATTGCTCTGTAAGAATGGCAGTTATTCAGTCAGTAAAAACAACAATTGTTCTCTCATGACAAAGTAAGGTATTAAATAAAATGACTCCTAAATCATTTCCTTCTAGAATGTTGCAGAGCAGGAAGGGTCTTTATAAACTGCAGTACTGTTGCAATCGTTTGTCACCGGGTTAAGTTCTTGGCAGTCAGCCAGAGGTAAATCTGTACTATTTTTTAAATATTATTAACTCCGTCCCTTCATTTAATCTTTATATCCATTACATCATAAACTGAGCAGCAGTGCAGGTTATATCATTAATCCTTTTAACTTTTTTACAAATGTCATTACTGTTAGATGATTGTCATTTGTAATAATTTGTCTGTTGCTGAGTATTACAAAGAATGAGGAAGGACAGGAAAATTCTAACCAAAAGATTTTCCCATTTAAACCATAGCCCTGATAGAGTGGCAGGGCTGGTGTTAGCATTTTGGGGGCCATCCTAGGCACTTCCAGTTTAAGTATCATCCTATCAATGCCATCCATCCTAAGCAACCTTTTATTTTGTGCTGCAAACCTTTAGGAGTAGTATCCACAGACGGACCTGCAGCTACAAGCTCTTACATTACAACAGGCTTATGTACCACACTATCACTATGTTGAACTGTCTAACAAAGGGGCAGTTACAGTTACTGGCACTTAGTTGCAACAATGATACATTGCAACAAGTCTATGTACAGGTCTGGACTTAAAGCGAAATGATGACTGGGCCTACATTTCAACACACACACACACACACACACACACACACGCACACGCACACACACACACACACACACACACACACACACACACACACACCCTCCAGTCCTCTCCTCTGATTCCTGCTCCTTTTGGGCTCCCCATACCATGCATGCTACTTTTTCCTTCCTTATCTCACATTTTGCCTTACTCTCCGCTTTTTCAAGAAGCCATAACTTTCTATATGCTCTGAAGTGCATTTTACACAATCTTTTCATCCAATAATGGCTTGAACAGAAATTATGATTAAGGAAAGAAATTCACTGCTGCAGTTCAGCTTTAGTTTGCCTTGCATCCTTTAAGCACACCTTTCCTGAACAAGACAGCCCAGTAATAACCATTTAGGAAATAACTCAAGCCAGGGCCCAAGAAGCCACAGGTTTACAGATGGTCCGGGATGCATTTTAGAGCATTTTCTCAACATTTTACTCCAATGGTGGCCTAAACAAAAATCATGAAAAAAATAATGTCCATCTTATTTTCTTCTTTCAAGGAAGACATAAGTCTTGCCCAAGGCTTAATTTCCAAAGCTGACAAAATTGTAGCTTACAGTAAACTAAAAAGCCAGTAGTTGTGAGCATATTTAAGTCTTATCTGGAAATACTGCCTACCTCCCTAACCCCCTACAAAAGACAGTTACTGCCTATGCATCCCTCTGGTGTTAGACTGGGATGAAAGCAGAGATTTAAATTGCCTTAGTCATATATTTCAAGTGACTGCTGATATACATATACATAGCATGTTCTTCACCCCTAGACCTCAAAAGCAGCCACATGTATATGTGCCTAATACATGAATGTGAGAATGATTTCAGCACTATATTAGAATGTGTTGCTCCTAGACAGTACACCTCTCTTACACAAGGTAGAGTAACCTTCTTTGAACACCTCTGAGATCTGTGAGAAACACTGCCTTGAGCTCAAACATAAGCTATAATGACTTCATGTGTGCACATCTAAGGTTTGACTGTGATGAAAATGAAAGATGTAATAACCACACAATCTCCAGCCCCTCATAACCCGTAGCAGCTTTCTGTACACACATTTGAGCAGGGCTGGTTTTAGAATGGGTGTGGTTGTAAACAGAGGCTATTATCAGCTTTATCCTAAAAGGGTCATATCTCAGCACCATTCAGGTTAAACAGCGTAATCAGAAAATTGATACATTTTTCTCCAACAAACAAACAACAGCTTTGGTGGGGGCCCCCACAGAGTCAACGATGATTAAGGGAGTCCCCATTATCCATTTAGACAGTCTGGTGAGTGGGGTGAGTGGGGCCACCAGACTCTAAGAATATCTAAGTGTCTGTATGTTCTGTGATATATGTTATGTCTTACTTTCGAAATATAATTACTTGTTAGGTACATTTTTTACTGATAACATAGAAGAATAATGTCTGTGTCCTGGCATTATTGGGTGTGTGCACATATAAAAATCAGTGATATTTTTTACACACACACACACACACACACACACACACACACACACACACACACACACACACACACACACACACACACACACACACACACACACACATGCATAAGCCACATCAGTGCTAGTTTTGTACTTAATTTCAGCAAACAGCAATACATTGTGCAACACTGGTACTGCCACACCAGATTAGTCACTGCTGTTTAGCAGTCGTCAAACAGCAGAAGCAGTAAGATTTATTTCATCGAGGAGTAATGCATACTTGTCACTGTCCCTACTTTCACAGACCTTCCCTGATTTTGTTCATACTTTTGCTTTATCCTTCTGAAAAAGTCTGATTTGCTGGTAAATCATTCAGGATTACAGTCAATCAAGCCAGAAATCTGAGTTTTATACTTATTGTCCAACAATACATGTTGATGCAAAAGATGTTATTCTAGTAACTTTTTAATTGAATTAGAGTAATATTTAAGCATATTCCTGATTCTGAGCCTTTATTCTATTATTTTTGGGATTGTACTGAATTTTTACGCAAATAAATTGAAAGTTATAGTATCTGGTGTTCTGCTATTATTTATAAAACTACCTGAAAGAGAAACTATCCCTGATGATTGGAAGCATCAGCTCTTCTTAAAATCCAAAGTGTGCACTGAGGTAAGTCACTCTGGGGTGCTGATCCCTCTAGTGCTTATATTGTTCATGTTCATTATCAGCTTCATCCTAACAGGGTCATATCACAGCCCTGTTCATGTTGAAGAGCATAATTAGGAAATTAATACATTTTTTCTTCCTCATTTTTCCCCAACCAGCAAAAGCTTTTGTGGGACCCCCACACAGTCAAAGATGATTAAGGGGGTCCCCTGCAGCCATGGTTTTGCAGGGATCAAAAGCTGGTTATGTAGTTAGTTTTAGTGGAGAAAATGTCCAAAAGCAGGGTTTAACTAAGCCAAGGGCACTATGTCAGTGGTAAAATATTTAATGGAATTCTGATGCCTGTTACTTGATAAAACACTGTTACTGCAAACAGAAATATCTTTGAACTTTAAGGGAGATATAAATAAGAGCTATTACCCTTGTGGTTTATTAAGTATACAAGACTGCTGTACTAGTTTTTGTTGGTTTTAAAGACATGTGACAAGATATCAGAATAAGATAACTTGCTGTGGTTGGGGGCCCCCAGCAACTGCAGGGTTCGCTGGTGCCTAAAACCAGCTGTGTAGAGTGGTGATGAAGTTGTACAGCTCTCAGTTACAAAATTAGGTTTCAATTTTAAGGCTATTCCCTCTTCCTTTACCAACAGTGCAGAAATGCAGATGAATGCCCAACGTTTATGGAAATCTTAGCACTTCCAACTATGGCTTAACACATTAATGTCTTTAGCATCAGGGAAGGAACTGCTTTTTCTCATCAGTTGTCTTCACATTCCCAAGCATGCTCAGCAGACAGACATAACATGGCATGCTGTTATGCACTTTGTTGCCATCTCACACCACATACCACAGCAGCTGCAGAATGCCTTCTGCCACACCAATGTCAGAAGCATATTACCAAAAGATTCTTCATCCTTTATCCACCAGTTACACTGAGCAACAGACAGTGAAGAAAACCTAAGGCCTAAGCAATAATTGGATATAGTGATACAGCCCTTACACCTCCAGATTAAGGAGGGACATTAACTTTGGTGAATTAAGTTCTGCACCCTTCTAGACTTTGCTTATTGTCATAGGTGGCTGTTAAGACCTCTGTGTGAGTCTGCTTTAATGTTCTGTAGCTGACTGATGATTTCATAGCTTTGACTGTGACTTAATACGCCTGTGCCTGCATCCTTTGTGCATGAGATATCCTGAGATACGTTTTGGATAGTTGTTATGCAAGTGAGTTGTGTCAGTGACAGAGGCAACCATAGTTTTGTATCAGTACAGAAAAAAGAAAAAACTGATTAACTTCTGTCACCTGATGCATATGTAGAATACAGTCAACCATTAGTTTACATATCCCTGTTTTGTCTGTGGAAGGCATGGGCTTTCTTGAATTGAACTGTGTGTATAAGTCTGCAGATGTGGGACTACAAAAACATCTGCTAGCATCCTATTATGTAGAGATGGCAGAATTTCTGGGACATGAACAAGACATCAGGCTACACCATGAATGGTACTCATTGCCAGTCTGGTAGATCCATGTCGGAGGAGACTGGAGAATGAAGAGGTACACAAGAATCACATAGAAAAAGGTAGTGCAGGATTGCAGAGGAAGAAATACAAGGACCAAAATCACAGCATGGGAAGGAAAAATCGGAAGGCTCAAATTTATAGTAATATATATAGAAATCTGCTTGAATAAATTCCATGATTAAAATATGGCATGTAGAATGTTTAAGGAGGGGTTAGCTTGAATAGACAGATGAAAATCTGATGATGGCAGCTCAAGATGTGAAACCATGTCTGAGGTGGGAGATGCAGATATATTCAGGATAAGTGGTGCAAGGCTAAACAGGGTTACACATACTTTGTCAGGATCAGTGGTGCAAGGCTAAACAGAGTTACACATACTTTGTCAGGATCAATGGTGCAAGGCTAAACAGGGTTACACATACCTTGTCAGGATCAGTGGTGCAAGGCTAAACAGAGTTACACATACTTTGTCAGGATCAGTGGTGCAAGGCTAAACAGAGTTACGCATACTTTGTGAGGATCAGTGGTGCAAGGCTAAACAGTGTTACACATACTTTGTCAGGATCAGTGGTGCAAGGCTAAACAGAGTTATGCATACTTTGTCAGGATCAGTGGTGCAAGGCTAAACAGAGTTACACATACTTTGTCAGGATCAGTGGTGCAAGGCTAAACAGAGTTATGCATACTTTGTCAGGATCAATGGTGCAAGGCTAAACAGAGTTACACATACTTTGTCAGGATCAGTGGTGCAAGGCTAAACAGAATTACACATACTTTGTCAGGATCAGTGGTGCAAGGCTAAACAGAGTTATGTATACTTTGTCAGGATCAATGGTGCAAGGCTAAACAGAGTTACACATACTTTGTCAGGATCAGTGGTGCAAGGCTAAACAGAGTTACACATACTTTGTCAGGATCAGTGGTGCAAGGCTAAACAGAGTTATGCATACTTTGTCAGGATCAATGGTGCAAGGCTAAACAAAGTTATGCATACTTTGTCAGGATCAATGGTGCAAGGCTAAACAGAGTTACACATACTTTGTCAGGATCAGTGGTGCAAGGCTAAACAGAGTTATGCATACTTTGTCAGGATCAGTGGTGCAAGGCTAAACAGAGTTATGCATACTTTGTGAGGATCAATGGTGCAAGGCTAAACAGGGTTACACATACTTTGTCAGGATCAGTGGTGCAAGGCTAAACAGAGTTATGCATACTTTGTCAGGATCAGTGGTGCAAGGCTAAACAGAGTTATGCATACTTTGTCAGGATCAATGGTGCAAGGCTAAACAGAATTACACATACTTTGTCAGGATCAGTGGTGCAAGGCTAAACAGAGTTACACATACTTTGTCAGGATCAGTGGTGCAAGGCTAAACAGAGTTATGCATACTTTGTCAGGATCAATGGTGCAAGGCTAAACAGAGTTACACATACTTTGTCAGGATCAGTGGTGCAAGGCTAAACAGAGTTATGTATACTTTGTCAGGATCAATGGTGCAAGGCTAAACAGAGTTATGCGTACTTTGTCAGGATCAATGGTGCAAGGCTAAACAGAGTTACACATACTTTGTCAGGATCAGTGGTGCAAGGCTAAACAGAGTTATGTATACTTTGTCAGGATCAATGGTGCAAGGCTAAACAGAGTTACACATACTTTGTCAGGATCAGTGGTGCAAGGCTAAACAGAGTTACACATACTTTGTCAGGATCAGTGGTGCAAGGCTAAACAGAGTTACACATACATTGTCAGGATCAGTGGTGCAAGGCTAAACAGAGTTACACCTACTTTGTTTGTGATATGCCTCTGCTACTGCTGCACTGCAAACGTGCAAACACTGCAGTGCATTGGTAAGTGAGGGACACTAGTGACATGGACTGTTACCGTGAAAGGCCGGTGATGGCTTGGGTATACGGTGCTTTCTGTAGGGGAAGGAGATGTGCAAAATCCAGATATTGCAGTTGACACAAACAAAACAGTGGTGGCAGTGCATAAAGGCTGTAACATCCTGTGTACTCAGGAACCCGGTGAAAAAATATCAAGACTTACATGCAAAGACTGGGTTTGTGTGGATGAGGACACATTGTAGTTTCAGTAGTCCTTAGAGCAAATGGGCTGGTAGGAGAAAACTTCTATTATGAATTGTTGTCCTGTATTCATACATTTGTCAAACATGAAGTACTGGGAAGCATTCCATCTTACAGGGGGAGCTATTCAGTGAGAATCAATTCACCAATTACTTCCTGTTGAAAGTCTTGTTCATTTAGCATTATTGTATAGAATATCTAATATATATATATATATATATATATATATATATATATATATATATATTAGATATTCTATGTATTTATTTATTTTATTTAACATTTATTTACTGGGAAAGTTCAACTTAGAACAAAGCCAATTTTCAGCGTAGGCCCAGGGAGAAATGCTCCAGACATATATAGAGAGACAGAGATAGATATATCTAGATACATATTGCAAGAGGTGTGGGGACTGCATGGGATGTAGGAGGGCATACTACCATTTCAAAAATGCTTTTTAGGAAGTATTTCCTACTGTGTCAGTGAGAAAGGTTGATTGAGAACTTAGCTTCTTGTATATAGTGCACAGGGAATGCTCCATCAAGATCACTTCTGGTCTTGCTGCATGTTTACTCCTTCATGGATGCAGTTCCAGATAGTCGTCTTGTTGACTTTGTCATGAATGCAGTTCTGGATAGTCGTCTTGTTGACTTCGTCATGGATGCAGTTCTTGATAGTCCTCTTGTTGACTCCATCACGGATACAGTTCTGGATAGTCCTCTTGTTGACTCCATCATGGATGCAATTCCGGACAGACCTCTTGTTGAGTTACAGATAGTCCTCTTGTTGACTTCATCATGAATGCAGTTCAAGATAGTCCTCTTGTTGACTCCATCATGGATACAGTTCCGGATAGTCCACTTGTTGAGTTACAGATAGTCCTCTTGTTGACTTCATCATGAATGCAGTTCAAGATAGTCCTCTTGTTGACTTCATCATGGATGCAGTTCTGGATAGTCCTCTTGTTGAGTCCATCATGGATGCAGTTCCAGATAGTCTTCTTGATGACTCCATCATGGATACAGTTCCGGATAGTCCTCTTGTTGAGTCCATCATGGATACAGTTCCGTATAGTCCTCCTGTTGACTCCATCATGGATGCAGTTCCAGATAGTCCTTGTGCAGCTTTGCCAAATTACTGTTTCTGTTTGCTTTTGTATTTACCATAGATTTTCAGTGAGCCCCCTCAAGCCATTAAAGAGTTATTCATCCTTTTCTAGATAACAGAAAAATACTTTGAGTCTCCCCATACAAAAGAAGCATATGTGTCACTGTAAAGGAGCAGAAAAAACAGATGGATTCTCTTCCTGAAACATAAGTACACACACTCGCATATCAGCATTTTGCTGAGTTCATTTATGCTCTTACTAATTATTAGCAGTCAAACACATATTCATTATATGTTATCTTTCTGCTTTTAGCATGAACCTACATAAATGTATTACTGAAAATCTGGCTTTTTTATGTATATAACACTTTCATACATTGAGGCATTCCTTGAAATAGACCCTGGAGCCCTCAGGAAGGCTATCCTTATATTTTGAGAAATGCTGACTTACACAGATGCCAACTGAAGCAAAACACCAACCCTCGCACGTACGGCTGCACGGCCAACCAACCTTGTAGAAAACACCAAAAGCCAGCAAGATGGTATCACCATTTATTCAGAGGCACAAAAAGGACAAAACATGTCCAATTCAAAAACTCATACTAGTTTCGGCACCAGCCTTCATCAGTGAGTGAAAATCATTCAAAAATACATGGTCAACGTCAGTTTAAATATGTGAATAAACCAATGACAGTGTAAAGATTTGCATCAAGCTCTCAAATAGGATTTAAAGCAACATGACACTGCTCAAAAAGGAAAATTCATATAGATCCCCATACAATACAAGTATAGTAAATATAGTTCTAATAATGAACTATAATATCATCAAAAGTTTGATGATATTATAGTTCATTATTAGAACTATATTTACTATACTTGTATTGTATGGGGATCTATATGAATTTTCCTTTTTGAGCAGTGTCATGTTGCTTTAAATCCTATTTGAGAGCTTGATGCAAATCTTTACACTGTCATTGGTTTATTCACATATTTAAACTGACGTTGACCATGTATTTTTGAATGATTTTCACTCACTGATGAAGGCTGGTGCCGAAACTAGTATGAGTTTTTGAATTGGACATGTTTTGTCCTTTTTGTGCCTCTGAATAAATGGTGATACCATCTTGCTGGCTTTTGGTGTTTTTTACACAGATGCCAACACAGAAAGTGCCAAGAGCTAAAACCATCATAAAACTGCATTATTAAAGTGAGATTAGTCACAGTAAGTGTTTGCATCCAGAAGAAAAATCGGACTCATCCTTAAGTCTTTTTCATCCAGTTGCACTTGTGCTAATGACATATGAAATACTTTTGTGCTGGCAAACTATGTCACAATCACACATGAAAAGAAGAAATGTAAATGTGTCAGAAAAATCAGTAACCTTGACAAGTAAAACACCACTCTTCTTTACTAGTTCAGCTAAATGGTTGTGTGTCGTACATCAGACAATAAAGGATCAAGAATAAAGTGCAGAGCTGCATCACATATGAAAGCTCAATGAATATTTCATTCCCATAGCAATTTCCTATGTCTGATTCAGAAAAAAAAGGTGAGAGACTGTCCACTCCCAGATGGTGGAAGAAAGACCACAGTGGGAATGTAGTAGCACCTAAAAAGCCAAGAAATCAAGTCTGTTAGACTCTGCAGAAGAGAGATCACAAAGGATCAAATAATAAACTAACAATGACGACTTCTCACCAGACATCATTATCCTTTGCCCACAGATGCAGTAAAGAGTCAGTTATAAGAAAGAAATCAACTTACACATACATGTAACCTCTATAATCTTAAAAATAAACAGAAGATTAGGACTGTATACAGTAAATTCTCGGTTAACCAGCACTCATGGGGATTGGTAGATGCTGGATAACTGTAGTTTCCGGTTGCTTGAGAGTTACTATTAAAAATAGCCCTAACTAATACTGTACCCTATACTATTTGTTTGGTTTGACTTGTTTTTGGGTTGGGGAGAGAGGGAATTTACTCCTATCTTCCTTTTTAAAACTCTAAAAACGTAAGGTATGTTTCTTCTGGGGGGGGGGGGGGTTGGCAACAGAAAGTGCAACACATGAAAATTGTACTGTACTTCTTTGATTTTTTTTTTCTGGTTTCTTGAGAGTTCTGGTTGCTTGAGTTCCAGTTAACTGAAAGTTTATTGTATATGTTTTCCAGACTAAAACTAGACGGTTTCTTAAGGATAGGAGTACCTGCTCATAAGAGCATAGGAAGTTACTAGGCTAATGGCCCTGGGGCCCTTAGAAGCCTAGCCAAGAGTTTATTCCCAAAAAAGAAACCTCAGTCAACACCTGTCACTCCTGTCAATGAGAGAACAGGTGGAACCCCCAGGGACAAATTTGTGGTTTCCCATCCACTCATCAAGGTTGCGCTTGAAGAGGGTCAGCGAGGTACTCTGTTTGATGTGTATGGGAAGTCTATTCCAGAGATGGGGCAGCCTCTGGGAGACAAACCTGTCTCTCCAGCAGGTTTTGTTGATGTCGCATATTAGATTCAGCCCTTTTGAGTGGGTAATGTGCTAGGAGTTAGACTTACAGATATGAAGCATCTCTAGTAGGGCAGGGTCAAAGATTGCCTTGTAGGCAAGACACAAATCACCCCTGAGCAATCTGTACAATGCCAAGTAGAGTGATAATGATTTCAGCCTAGGACAGGTGTTGGAGGCCACAGATACTCTTTGTGAGGTATTTCTGTGGCCTTTCCAGTTGGTGCAGATGTTTGGAGAGGTGCATACCAAATAGGGCATTATACTCATTATTGGTCTAATGAGGGAGGAGTATAGTTATCTCTGTTATCTCTTTTAATGTAGCAGGAAATAATTATTTAGTAAGGATTTCCCAGTCTAGAAAACTACTGGGCTAAGAACATGTTGGCAGAAACAAAGAGTCTGGTTGGATAAGGGACAAACCACAAGTCAGCTGCATCCCTGAAATCAGAATGAATCTGTACCCCCAAACAGTCCATGTTAAATGAGCAGACCTGTGTGCTGGGGAGATCCAACCAGGAGGAAAGAAGCAATCAACCAGATTTACCTGGTACATCAGTTATGATGTACCTGTTGGAGGATAGCAGCAAAAGTGACTTGCTGTAAGGGTAATATGGTAGTCCTACAAAGCATACCCAAGCATGCGTACTGTATGCCCTGCTTCAACAGTGTGCACATTGACTGACCACAGTAGGGGGGGTGGGGCATAACAATTCTCCAAATAACCCACCATGGATTACAGCTTCTGGCAACTATGTCTTTCCCTTGCTCTTGCTACAGTCAAATGTCTGATAAATTAAAATATCAAGAAAGATGCATCATTCACTGGGTGGTGGCGGAGTGATAAGCAAGAGGAGTGGATAGAAGAAGAACTGGTAAATCAAGAAAATTCAAACCTATAACATCAAATGCATCAGTATAAAAAACTCACAACAAGCCAAGGCCAGAGAAATTCACTTGGAGATAACAATATAGCATTAATGAAATGGAAGCTCCTTGTAAAGCATCTAGCCTTCTCTGATCACTCTCAGTTCACATTCAGCCTTCGCAGACATAATTTCCTCATTTAGGTAATTCTTACCCTAAAAGCCAAACTGCAAGGATACTTTCCTAGGTGGGTTGTATGACTGGGTCGATTCATTCACACTTCAGATTATCCTCTTTGGTTGTGAATCAAATGCAAAGGTGAAATTAGAGCTTCAACCATGTATCCCCAAAGCACATCCTGAAGGAGATCCAACCTACTGAAATAAACTGTCAGAGGACTCAACCCTAACTTCAGGCCTAACTTCAGGGTCTCAAAAATGCAAAGAAAAGGGAAACAAAAGAATAACAACAATCATAGATCCAGTATCAGGAAGTTTAGGTCACCGAGTTCTGTCATCATCCAGTAGGACCAAGTGGAAGTGTAGTTTAACTGAAATCCATGTGATACTGCCTTTCTGACCACAATATACAGATAAATATTAAGAAAACTATGCAGATTACACAAGTGAAGATCAACGCAGTGGATCAGGCAGGAAGTCCACAGAAAATATGCATCTTATGACTACTTACCTTTTCATGGTACTCTGTGTCAAGAGAATTTATATAACACCAACTGCGTTGGTGTAACATTCTTAAGTACAAAGATTTTTCCTCTGTATGGCCACCTTTCTGCCTCCAAAAGAACTTCTGTGTACTGCCAATGGGACTGCTAGCAGGATTTCAGTAGGAAATGGCATCAGCCAAGTTGTATTTTCTGGTGAATCATAGATGAAAGTAGGTATTTAATGACCGTACAAAGCAACACATTGTGTGCAAAATAGGTGTTCACTTACACTAATCTCAGCTGGTGTGATACGTCTGCTTGTCGGACGCTGCTTCACCGTAGCTGCTCTGGAATCTGCTTCAACAATCTCCGGCTTCAGTGAAGGCTCTGTTGCTGCTGCCAGAATCTCATCCAGTTTTTCTTTTATAAAAGAAAAAGGAGAAAAAAATTAAACTTTGCTACATTCAACTGTTTATTTTAATGAAACACTAAAATTCTGAAGGAAATGTTTCATTATGATTCTGTCCAGGATGAACATCAGCTATATAACTGAAATATTTTAACTTATAGAAATTGCTTACATAAAAAGCATATTTTCCCTTAGGACTTGTCATGTCTTTATGTTTAGACTGAGCTTCATTAACATTTCCCTATATGCTTAATATGAAGAAGAGGTAATTTATTTTACAAAAAAAAGCTTGCAATATATTTATCAATGCTTTAAGTGTGCTTAGCTACTCTCTCTCTCTTTTTCCATTGACGCACCTACAAAACGAAACTAATTCACATGCAACAACAAAGCAGTTTGGATAATCAAAAACAATTTACTTCCTTAGAGAAGCAATCATTCACATTATGGTTTCAATACTACTTAACACATATGTTAATTCTGAAAGTAATAGTTGTCAACATGCCTCTTTTAGTGCAGAAAATGCATCTATTTCTGCAATTAGTATGGAAATATAATACCCTGTGTACTAACTGAGGCAGTAGGATATTATGGATTCTGTCCATCATATGTAAAAGTAGAATGCTGTACTTTTAGAGAAAAAAAAAATTTGTCGGCCCTCCAAAGCAGTAAAATAAAACACAAAGTAATACACTTCCTACATCATAACATGTATGCTTTGATACTCTAACTTGTAATGAGGTTATTACCAGCTCTGTGATGTTTTTGGGGCAAAAAATGTGGTAGCATCACTTTAAGATCATGCCCACTCAGCTGTCTTTACTTGCCAGTCAGCTGAGGTCATGACAATCTAATTAAAATTTCAGTCTCATATCTATGATAATCAGCAGTAAAGAAAGGATTAGAAAACTCGTTGTTTTCTTGTGCAGCTAAACTCTGCACTGACACTATTTGTAGACAATCAAACAAAAAATAAATATTTTCAGAAAAATCAGTAATAAATAAATAAATAATGGAAGTTATTGTATGAAAAACTGCAAGAGCTGGATACCAAAAAATTAAGATAGCACAGCAGAGGACCTGCAGCATCCTGCAGTACTATCCCAATACTAAATCTCACCCCCACCATCAGTATATCATATCGTGGGGCAGGCTACTCATTACAGAGCCTGAAACTACACAGATACTGTATTAGGGATCCCAGTACATCAGCTACAGATAATGGGAATCAGAAGTATTCAGTATATATGAACCTCATTACCTATTCCTGGCTTAATCTGATGACTGTCGGGCCTGCTGTGGGACTACCAAGTCCACCTGAAGCTGAATGTCCCCACAGCACCACCTGCGTATGTGTTGTAAATACTGCATGCTCATGAGGGGAAAACTCTGCAAGGCTGTAAATTGTGACACTGCAAGGGTGGCTTCTTCTGGGCATTTATATTATCCGAGTGCAGTTTGAATTAAAAAGATAACGTGTTTTGAGCTATTCTCAGTGTACAAAGCGGGTGACTTGCACAAATATACTAGGTACATGCATTTGCTCCCTCTTCAGGCTAGACTTACCATTGCTCAGGCTGCAGTACAGCTCCACTTGTAATTCCGAACTGGGGCTGCAGGAATTTAGGCTTTCTAACTTTAATAACTGCATTACCACTGCTCATGTACATGTGGATCTATAAATACTGGAAAACATTCCTTTCACTTTAATGGTCCACACCATTTTAAAGAGTTTGCATTGGCATTTAGTGCCAGTGAGAATTTATTAGGCATTTTGGTGTGGTGTGCATGAGATAGCTCCTGCAATGACTCTTAAAGCTGTAGTATTTCTCTGCAGCATGAATAGCCTGTAGAATTGCAGAGCCCTTTTGTTGAATCCATTACTGGGTAAATATGTGAGGTGATTTATTATTCCAAGTGTAAATTTTTGGGGCTCCCATTCTTTCTTTACAAATAGCTTGAACGTCTAATATCCTGCCTTAGGATATCATACTGGTTTTTATTTTTCATAGGGAAGCACATTAGTCATAAGAGACAGAACTAAATGAACTCTTTCCCATGTTAATGGAGCAGTAGCAGAATTAGATTTAATATATTTCCTGTTCTGTTTTACTTTTAACTGCTCTGGTTTATTTGTACACGAGTTAAGGGGGGTTGGGGGCTTTATCTGGACATGTGCACAAATTAAATGGTTGTTGTGTTATGAGATGTTCCCTTGTAGGCTATGTTGATAAAATGTAGAAAGATGTTAAAGCTTTGTTTTGAATGCTTCAGTAAATCTATAAATTCTGCCTCACACATAGAGTACACAAAAAGTATAAGAATACAGCCTGAATATATGAACCGTCTTTTTTCAAGGTTTTTATGAATAATATATTATTAACCCTTCTTCATACTTGAAGGGGAGAGATATACCTTTCAACCACTAAAATGTCACTGCAGATTGACTTCAGTGAACTTTCGCAAGCCCAACTCTGCAGTATTTTTCTCACTGCTGTCTGTCTAATCTGTAATGAATTACATTATTTTGTGGAAACAAAGACAAAATCATTTTTTATCAGAGTCCCTGCCTGCTGCTATTATATTAATTGGTATTACTGCCTTTCCTCTTTTTGTGCAGTGAATTGAGGTATAATAGCAACAGTGGCTATCACACCACCAGGTCTCTAGCCTTACCACTATGATAATAATCTAATGTTAGACTATTTCCTTTCATTATGTAAGCAGTTGCTTCATACCACGTGTCAGTACTAACCTGTATGCCAAACTGAAGATGTCAGCGTCACAGACAGCTGAACGTTCTGTGAGTTCACAACCTGACAAATGTAGGGTAACATGAGAGGAGACTGGGCTTGAAAGCAGTACTTTCATTTAAAAAGGGAAAATGGTGTACAAAACAAAGTGATGACAATAATTAAAAGACAGCAATGGCCTCGCCAGGGTACTATAGTACAGATATCTCATGTGACTGGAGTAAGGGGAAATTCTTTTTCTGCATTGTTTAAATGTGAGGCAGAGCCTCAGTGCTGCCTCCAGCTGTGAAGATTTTGCTGCATGCATTTTATTTAGTCCTCCCCCCGCCCCCCGTTATCCTGCTATGTCTGTGGACTTTTTTCAGGTGAGCCTTGATGTGGCATTTATTTATTCTAGTCTGCAAGAAATTTGGCTACAGCATTAGGGACATTCCCTTTTATGTCCATCAGGTAGCTTGTGGGGTGCTCTACAAGATGATGGTGAACTGTCCTCTGTCCACAAATGCTTCTTAACAAACTCATCAAAACCATCCAAGTCATTGCATCATTAATTAATATTTGAATATGTTTATCTCTTCTTCCCACTCCACCCGTTAATCCATTCTCTTCTTCCTTCTCTCACTGTTGTCCTCATCTCCACCTCCGTTATATTGTTTTATACTCACTTCTTCTTCTTTCTTATATCACTCATTCTTACCTTCCCCTTTGACTCTTATCTTGCACTACAATTACTTACGTGAATGTTGGTAGTACCCTAGACCTAAATCTTTGCTATTGCAGTAATTTATCCTGTAAATAGGTACATTGACTACAGTTTGTACTAGTTGAAATATCTAATTAATTTCATTAATCTGTTTATCCTTCCTTTGGTTTTCTGTAACCACTGGGCATGCCTAAAAAAGAGATCCTTCTGACCAGTACCATATCCAGGAAACCAAACCAAAATAAATGCATGCATACACACACACACACACACACACACACACACACACACACACACACACACACACACACACACACACACACACACACACACACACACATGAAGCGTTTTGGTAATTTGCAAAAACTCATTAAGTGAGAACATGCAGGAGGCTGCTTACTTAAAGATGGAGGATCAAAGTGGTACCATAAAAATTAAGAAAAAGCAGAGATTTGCATAGCTGGAGTTAACAGATGGCAAGGTTCCAGATAGATTTTTACAGTCCTGTGGATACAAAATAATTCTTGTTACTCCAGAAACCTGGGTTTTTATCAAGAGGTGAATTATATCTAAAATGGTCAAGGAGAAGAGAATTTAGAACAAATTCAACTGTCATTTACAACACAGCAATTTTGGTACTGCCAACTTCATTTAAAGGTGATGACTTGGTATTTCCCAAAAGTCTACAAAAAGGCATTCCCTTGACTCTGGTGGCAGCCTAGTATATTCAGTACAGGATAAGAAAATATAACTAAAAAGAAAAAGGCACTAGCTCCTACACCACTTCTCTAGGCAGCTGTTATTACTCCCAAGTGGTATATGAGTGCTGCAGCTCTTTTTTATCTATTTGTTGATCAAGTTAGTACACTGAACACAGTTGCCGTTTTTGAGGGGTTATCCAAGAGCACTGTTTGGTCAAGTGACTTGTTCAGAATCACATAGTTGGTAAATGAAGGTGAAAGGAATAAAACCCTGTACTCTGGAAAAGCACATTACAGCTCAGAGTTGTAGTCCTCTATACTAACTACCATTTGGTACCTAACAGTATGACAGATGACATGGCTGTTCAGGTTAACTGCATTTTCACATATAACTCTCCATTCCAGTCAGCCCATAAAAGGTAGTTGTTGGTTGTGGTTCCTGTACCCCCATCACAGCTGTAGCTCCACGTTTGCAAGCTAAGTCAGCTTTTGAGGATGCAGCTATTGTTTCACTGCTTTATCTTGTTCATCCATTCAAGAAAAGTTGTTAGTTTGTGCTTTTTCTTACCTCAACTTAGCATCTCAGTGATGTGACTTCCCATCTGGAAACTAAGTCCCTTACAAACGATATGGCAGTTCAAGACCACTGCCTTACATCATTCAGTCCTCCAATGTAATCTGTCCATGACAAACAAGGACCTTGGCTTTATTTTTTACATTAGGGTCATATTTCGACTAGTATTTGACAGGAATTCACAACAGAAGAATGTATGTGAATGGCTCTGTTGTGTCCTAGCACATTTGGCATCAAGAAAACTCCCTATCTTTCTCTAGCTTTAATTATAACTATTGCATACCATTACTTTACTACCCCACTCCCTTTCGCCTTCCATCCTGTATCTACGTCCACCATCCGATCTCTAATTAACAGACTAAATCCCACTACCCTGGCAGTTGATATATTTACAAAAAGGGGCAGATGCCATTGCATACCCTGTCTCAATCATAATAAACAACCGCACCTTAACTGAAGCCACTATCCCCTCTCTCTGGAAGGTTTTCCATGTCATTCCCCTTCATAAAGGAGGGAATTCGTTAGACCTTTCAAACTTCTAACCAATAGCCATACTATCAGCATTGGCCAAAATTATGGAAAAGTGCATCCACAACCAATTAATGCACTATCTCACCCAAAATAAACTACTGGCCAACTCTCAGCATGGTTTTAGGCCTCACCACAGCACCACATCAGCCCTCCTATCCTTCTCTAACTCTATCAACATCAACCGAAGCAATAACAAACTTATCTCTGCTCTCTTCCTAGATCTCTCTAAGGACTTTGGTATGGTCAATCACCAACTGCTTCTGCGTACCCTAAAGGAACTGTCACTGAATAGTAGCTCTATTAAGTGGTTCCAGTCTTACCTGTCTGATAGACAACAAGCAGTTTTATGGCAGAATACCCTATCCACACCTCTACCCATTACTCTCCTCCAAGGCTCCATACTAGGACCACTACTCTTCTCAGTCTTTATCAATGACCTACCCACCATCACTCCCAAGTCTACCTGCATCCAATACATGGATGACTCTACTTTAATATGTACCGCCTCCTCCTCAACTGAGCTTATGACCCTAACCCAGAATACTTTCAATGTTGTTGTTGTTGTTGGTCTTTCGGCTTTTTCCTGGTTAGGGGTCACCACAGCGGAACTCTGGTCCGCTAATGATTGGCAGTTGGTTTTTATGGTGTCGAGTTGCCAGCCCGACCCCCAACCTTCAGCGAAGGCACACCCATTCAACACATGTCTTTCAAACACTCACTCGACCGCAGGGAGGACATGCAGACTCCACACAGAAGGCACTCCCAACCCAAGCCGAGAATCGAATGGGAGAACCTCTTGCTGTGAGGCAACAACGCTACCACTGCACCACCGCAGAAGTTAAACCCAGAATACTTTCAATGATGTAGAAAAATAGTTCACAAACTGTCAGCTTCTATTAAACCCCAACAAAACTAAACTGCTCATCTTTTCCCCCACCTACAAGTCTTCCTCACCATTCTTTACTGTAAGTTCCAAAAATGGCACATTTATATCCCCAGATACTCACACAAAACTCCTGGGCGTCACAGTCGATAATGCCCTAAAATATGATGTCCATGTCAATCAAACCATCAAATCTGTCAACAAAAAACTGGGCTTCCTACACAGGATCAAATCCTTCCTCACTCCTTTTGCAAGAACCACTATCACTCTGTCCCACCTACTTTCTACCCTCCTCTATGCCTCCCCTCCTTCACTAACCTGAACTAAGCCACCCTTACCAAACTTGCTAATTGTTACAACCATATTGCCAGATTTGCTACAGGTGCTATCTCTAGGACCCACCATTGTATCAACCTAACTCAACTAGGATGGCTGGAGTGGTCCAGTCTTCTCCGATACAACCAACTTGTAATAACCCACAAAATACTACATCAACCCAAAAAAACACCAGCACTAAATAAGATCATCAAACCATACAGCAACCTGAGGTCACTATGCTCTGCTGACAAACTGCTGGTACAAACAACTAAGAGCATAAATGTGGTTGGGGACTCTCTATTTGCCAACTCAGTAGGCAAAACTTGGAATACGCTACCTGCCAAACTTACTCACCAATCCTTCTTAACCCAGTTCAAAAAAAGCCTCAAACTACACTTCCAACAGCATTGGCAATGTCCCTACTTAAACCCAGACTAATCACCACCCACTGTTCTTGCAAACTCTCCCTAAGCATTTCAATCATATACTCTAATAAGTGTATGATTTCTTGATGAGACTTAGCCCACAACTGAGTGTATTATTGTCTGAAACTGAAGCTGCATGATTTTGATGTTGTCTACTATGTTTTATCTAAGTTTGTAACCCTACTGAAAACTGCATATTATACTTATCTCTAAATGTTTCTATTGTTCATGTATTTGTACACTGCTTTCTGGAGCTTTTCTCCCCAGGCCTCTGCTGAAAATGGACATATATCCAGTTGGACGTTCCTGGTAAACAAATGTAAAATAAATAAATAAATTGCTGTGTCTGTTAAGACATTGTGAAAAAATACTTTCTCATGATGTTAAAAGATCTGGTCATTTGAAATCGTAACTCTGCACAAAATGCATAATAACTCTGAGCATTCTTCCAGTTCTGTGTTGCATTCTGTCTACGTGCTCCACACATGAGCATGAAGTAGTTATACCATGAACATGGAGTCGTTATACCATGAACGTTAAGTCGTTATACCATGCATACGAAGGGACCGGGCATTTTGAACTGGCTTGCTACAGTTTTCCTTCTGGTTGCTATCTAGGCTTTGGATCTTAACAGTCCTGCATACTCATTCCTGCTCTCCCAGTACGTATATAGATTATTACAGTTGACCAGTATCTCATTGGAACCCCAGTGTGCTGGTATTTGTATCTTATATGCAGGGGCATCGTACTCTTTTCCTCCCCTTCTGCCTTCACTGTCACCCCAAGGCTGTCTGCACCTGCTCCAGATACATGAGGTCTTGATTGTTAATATGCCATGCTGCTTTTGCTTGTAAAGATTCATTTTTATTAACAATGTACAGGTTCACATTCTTCCACAGGACTTAACTGGATGGCTGTTATAGATAACTGGGCTATTTGTTCTGCACTCTGGGGACTCAGGAATTCTAAGGTAAGGCAAGAGTCCTACAGCTAGTTTGTTCTTGCCTGAGAATCTACCATGTGCTCATCAGCTCATAGTGATAGACAGGTAATAAGGTTCAGGCCAGTTTGTTGGTCCTGTGAGTGTCATACCCTGTCTTCTGGTGGAGTACCCCCTCCCCATGCAGTGGCTATTCTGAGCTCTGCTATAGCTGCCTTCCAAGGGCACCATGTGAGCTGGCTGTTTTACTGATACTGATAGATATAAGATAAATTAATTTCTTATAATCCGACTAACTAGCTGTTGAATCTCTGCAGATGTACAAGACAGAAAACACATATTACTGTACAATGTATTCAGCTGGTGTCCTCTTCAAAATGATAAGTCCTCTATCACGTTGTCATACCCTTACACAGACCTTGACAAAAGTGAGAAAACTATTATATTTGTCACAATTTGAAACGTACAGTATCATATCTGCATGGGTCTGCCAGATAGAGGCCGTGTATTAGGGGCAGTTTGTCTGCATTGACACCAACTTAACAGCAATATCTCAAACATAGTTTTGCTTTAATCTTTACTCAGACACTGAGACAAATACAGACAAAAAATCATATGTCTCATCATCTCGCAAATAAACTATTATATTTCTGCAACCATACTAGACAAGAGTACAACTTGTCTGGACTGATGTTAACTTCAATATGATATGTTATCCATTATTAAATCCATATTGCCTTGTAGCAATATTGCAAAGATATGGCAAATATTATAATTTCCTTATAGACAGAGTATAATATCACTGCAGGTGTTCCTGAGAGAGTTCATGCATTGGGACCTTTTTGTCTGGCCTGATGTTAGCCTCAGAATGATGCCTCACCAATCAGGCTGCCTTCTTCCTTTACGTATATATTTACAAAATACGAAACATTGTTTAATTTGGATATCTGAAACAAATAATTATGTCTCCACAAATGTGCTAGATACAGGTTATGCATTAGGGCAGGTTTTTGATACTGGTGTCAGATTCAAAATGTTAACTCAGCTGTTGGCATGCTCCCTTACAGAGATATTGATATAATAATTTCAACTGGCACAATACATTACATAATGTGAAAAATAAAAGTATAATCTCTCAGTAGTTTTGGTAGAGGTCATATATGGGCTAGAGTTGTGTCAACTGATATTTGCTTCCCTCTGATACCTTACAGGCTTTCCATGTAGCATGGTAATACAGTCTGTATAGTATGTGCTGCTCGTTTATCTCGAAATATAATAATATATCATATTTTGTAATGTATAATTATAAACAAATTATAACATATTCATTTCTGTTTATCAGAAACACTGCTGTTGATGTGATTTCATTTCTTTCCTTCCACATTTTGTTGGCAATGACAGTATTTCATGTGCAGCAAACTAGTAGCGTGAATTATAAATAAAATATTAAAAGTAAGCAATTCTTAATTATTGATCTGGTAAAATATCAAACTGATCATTTGCTTTTCATCTTGGCTCAAAGTAATATGTCTTCAACGGCAGATTTGGGCTTGCCACAGAGGTGCGTGCCCCATCTTTGAAAATCCACTGTAATGTATGTCCCCTTATCTCTCAAGTCTACCACTTTTAGTGGTACAGTGAGTGCTGATCTTCACTAGTGGTACAGTGAGTGCTAATCTTCACTAGTGGTACAATGAGTGCTGATCTTCACTATGGTTACTATGCCGATTTTTATTTTTAATTTAGCTCAACTACAAATTGGCAGAGTAGCTACAGCAAAGTAGCTAGAGTAAAAATAAAGTGAAAATCATCAGCATATGTCTATACCAAAGCTGTGAGACTTCGCACGAGAGGTCACGGGTTAGCAGTGAGCTGGAATGAGTTGCCTTTTTTTTCCCAGCAAATGAGTTCTTTCCAATGTTTATCCTGCCTTTGTGACTTCATCATGGATATTCTTCTTTGATTACCAACTGCAGGGATACAGATTTCTGATTTCTGTTCCTAAATATTTGTGTCAAAGTGAAGGCCAATGAAAGATACAAGTTTGATTCGATTTTGTAGGACAGCACTGGATTATAACAGCATGAAGAGAGACTTCACGGAAGAGTTTAGGCCTCCAGCTGTGAGAGGTACTTCCAATCTCCTCATACAAAGAACGGGCAGGAGATGATGAGGACCATAAGATGCCATGTACACCTTTTGTACTTCTTTCAAAATACATCTCCTAAAAGAAACCTAGTACAACTGTTTCACTTTTGATTGCATCTCATGAAGTGTAGTCCACCAGCTCAAGGTCTACTGCCAAATTTTGAGAAGTTGTATGAACAGATCCTTCATGTAAATAACTTTATATATCAGTTATTGTAAACATTATTTGCTGATTCTTCGTCTGGAGCGCTGAGTGTAAGTATACTGAACTCTTTTAAGAATATTTAAACACTTGTATTAAATTTTATTGTAAATGTGTTAATGCTTCTCTGCTGACACCTTGCTTTTATTATGCTTGCATGTTTTCTACTTTATGGGTCTAGACTTAGAATTCCAGTATAACGTCTTTGTAAAGTTCCCATGACCTGTTGTCTTACATGTTGCTCTTGGGCTAAGTCTGAAATTGGTTTTGTAGAATCGCTGATCTGCTCTGGTTAAAACTGATGGTGTGTGTGTGTGTGTGTGTGTGTGTGTGTGTGTGTGTGTGTGGTATGGAAGAATGACTAGGGCAGGGCTAGCTACCTGGCTGAGAAAAAAAATAGCTGTAGATGATGCTCACTGCTAATGTGACACCAGATGTTATGTACAAAAATGGGAAAAGGGGGGGGGGGAAGCGAATGCCAATTTTCCATGGATTATAAGGTAAATTATTATTATTATTATTATTATTATTATTATTATTATCATTATTATTTCTTCTTTTAATCATCAAAAGGTCAGACCTGATGCTATTGGTGACAATAGGTCAGTGACTGCCCGAAGATGAAATAATTTGCCATGCTGTTTGCTGTCTACAATGTGCATTTGTATGAAATAAGCTGGGATACTGTTTCTGTGCAACAAATGTATATTAATGTAACCATTATTATATTTTTTTTATCCTGGCAGGGCAAGCCAGAAGCTCTAGACCATGGTCTGATGAAGCAGTAGTGAAAATGCTTACTGAGTTTTATTCCTTTGGCAACTAAGTTTTATTTGTTTGATAATAAACACGTTTCTACTTCAGTCAGTGTGTTACTCCACTGGTTTTGTTTTATGACTATTCCATTTTTCTTCCAACAGTGTATTTATCTAAGTCTGTGCACTTCCATAGAATACAAGTTGTGACTACTGTTTATGTGAAAAAAAGAAGAATATGCACACATTAATGCAATCATTATTTTTTTTTTTATCTGGCAGGGTCAAACCAGATACTTTGGGTAAGCAATAGACATGGGAAGTGTTTGCAGGATAAATGATTAGCCATGCTGCTTGTTGTTGTAATTCAAACTTTGCAGGACTGATACAATTCTGACGGCCATTTCTATGACACAACAGTACATTAATGCAGTATATTTTTGTATCCTGGCAGGGTCAAAGCAGATTTGACATTAGGGAGTCAATGCTTATGGGGGCTGTTTGTCGATGAAATGATTGTTTGTTGTAATTATGGCTTTCCCAGACAAATGTGCATTTGGATGATGTAAGATGGATTACAGGCTGTGATTACACAAAAATACATCAATGCAATTATTATTTTATTTTTTTTTTTTTTCTTTAACCTGGCAGGGTCAGACAAGATACTGTCAGTAGGCAATAGTGATGGGAGCTGTCTGTCGATAAAATGATTGTCTCTGCTGTTTGCCAATGGAATTCTAACTTTGTAGGCTATTATGTATTTGGGTCAAGCAAGTTGGAATACAAGCTATGATTACTGCTGCTGTGAAGCAAAAATAACTTAATGTAATACTTATTATATGTTTTATCCTGACAGGGTCAAACCATATACTTTAGGCAGACAATGAGTATCGTGGCTATTTGTGGATGGGGTATGGCGGCTGTTTCTGAATGAAATGATTGGCCCTGCTGTTTGCCGATGGAATTCTAACTTTGCAGGGCAAATGCATATTTCAGTAAACCAAAATGAAGTACAAGCAGTGATTACTGTTTCTGTACCTCAACAATACATTAATGAAAACGTTATTATTATCAAAAATACATTAATGAAAACCTTATTATTATCAAAAATACATTAATGAAAATCTTATTATTATTTTTTAATCCTGGCTAGGTCAAACCAGATATGATTGATCCTACAGTTTTGTTGTTGTAATGCTGGTTTTTGTAGTACTAAGGTGTATTTGAGTGAAGTAAGGTGGAATACAAAGTATGACTACTGTTATGTGAAAAATACATTAATGTAATCATCATTTTCTTTTTTTCTAACCTTGCAAAGTGAAACCAGATAATGCAGGTAGACAAGAGGGGTGCCAAGTGATGAAATGACTGTCTGTGCTGTTTTGTCTCTCTGAAATAACGATACATTCATATAATAATATTTTTTTGATTCTAGCCTGGTCAAACCAGATACTTTAGTTAGGCAGTGTGTATGGTGGGGGCTGTTTGCGGATGAAATGACTGGCCCTGCTCTTTGTTGTTGTAATTCTAACTTTGCCGGACTAATATGTATTTGAGTGAAGCAAATTGGGATACAGTCTCTGATTACTGGTGCTGTGCACAAAAATACATTAATGTAGCTTTTATTTTCTTTGTTTATACCTTGCCAGGGTCAAACCAGATACTTTGGGTATGCACTGGGGTGGTACTATCATGATTCGTCCTGCTATTTGCTGTTATAAGTCTAACTTTGCATGACTAATGTGCATTTGGGTGAAGAAAGTTGCAATACAAGCTATGACTGTTTCCTTAAAACAAAAAAAAAAATTGATGTTTTGTTTTTTTATCCTAACAAGGTCAAACAAGGCAGACAATGGGTATGGGGGTTGCTTCTGGATGAGATGAGTGGTCTTGAACTATAAGAAGAAATCTTTTGTGTTCTGCTGAGAAAATCATTTTGAGTTCAGTTATTTTTGCACAGATTGAGAGGACTCTTTACTGATTGATCCAGAAGTGTGTGCCTCTGGTTTATATTCAATGCTTTTGATGCTGCATTACTTTAAAGTACATTTTGAGTTACATTCCTTTGTCACATGCTACAGTGGTTACATGTATTTTCAAAACATACATTGCATGTAACCGAACCGAGTATTTGCTTTTTTGGAATTTTTTTGTAACATGTAGTTTGTTAACTTTCTGTGTTGTTTTTAATTTACTGAATTTCATGTTTTTCACAGAAATTATTATTTAATTACAAAAGTAATTTGCAGTTAGTGAAGAGGATTAAGGTTGTGAACTGTTATTGAGCTACTTCCTGTGGTACAGGGTTTGATTTCCTCAGGCTTCATATGCCTGATGTGTAACATTCAGCAAGTCACTTTACCAAAGAGTGCTTTGGGGCAATTGGGACTTTGGGCTGGGCACATTAATGGTCTCCTGCACTGCATGCCTAGGAACTTTCTATGAAACTAAAAATTATTTGTATTTACTAGGGTACTTGCTGTGATGATGCCCCCTTCACAGGGACTCTTTGCTAGGTTATCATAATGAATATGCAAGCTATGCCTCAACAGAATGGGGCTGGGACTTTGAGTAACCAGTCATGCCTTAAAACAACTAGTACTGTCTGTGCATTTGCTGTGTGCTGAACAGGATTTACTTGCTTCCACTACTGCAGCCACAACACACCACAGTGATATGCAATTGAATATATACCCCCTCACCACTACCACTATTTTATATTCCCCACTTCTCTATTTTCCCGACTGCTTCCCCACACTTTTGCAAAGTCCTAGATCTGTGCTCCCCCACACTTCTGAAAAGTCCTAGATCTGCCACTGACTGTACAACTTTATTTCACATAAATGTAATCTGTTATGAATCTGTAATGTGGTTCTTGACATGCTTAACATTTTCAGTGAAATATGAATTAATGTTACAAAATATGAATGTTAATGTTACAAATGATACCATAACCGATACATCACTGTACTAAAGTTTTATAGCTTCATTTCTGCTAATGCCTTTATCTTCAAGTTCGTATAAAGCTGTATGTTTTCAACACATATTTGAAATAGTGAACTAAGCTACCATATACTACAATCCATAAGGGAGTTATTAAAAGAACTGTTATAAAATATGCAAATTTGCTTGACCGCTGCTATAGACAATAGTAAATATATTGATTTCCCTGTAGCTGAAAGTCAAAGATCCTATCAAGCTTAATTTCATACACCCTACTCTGTACTCTGATACTTGACATCAATATCATCTTTCTGCCTGTAACATATAAATACAAGTATTAAAATACGATATTGTACGTATTACTTATAAAAATATTTATCTTTTTTTCCAGTAATGCTTTTACCTCTGTGTTTGTATAATTTTATTACCACTGTGGAAGCCTGAACCAAGGTCCTGTACATCATACTGGGTACGGGAGCTCATTAGCATAATTACTATTAGGTTCATAGGTGTGTACTAGGCTAATGGCCCTGGAGCCTTTACAAGCTTAGCCCATAGGAATACCCTGGCATCGTGCCACCTGACCTTAGTTCACAGTGCCTCTGTCAAGTAAAGCCACTGGAGTGATCCCCAGGGTGAATTTTCTATTTCTCATCCACTCATCAAGATTTCTCTTGAAAAGAGCCAGTGAGGTGCTCTGTTTGACATGTATGGGAAGTCTATTCCATAACATGGGCAGTCTCTGGGTTATGAACCTGTCCCTTCAGCACGTTCTGTTGATTGTGGTAATGAGGTTGAGGTTTCAGGAGCGTGTGGTGTGGAGGGATTGGGATTTCTTTAGATGTAGCATTTCTAACAGAGCTGGGTCAGACATGGCTTTGTAAGTCAAGCAGAGATCGCCTCTAAGTAGGCGATATGAGACAGAGAATAGTTAAGAGTTTTTTGAGTCTGTCCATATAGGACAAGTGTTTAAAGCCTGGGATCCTCTTTGTGAGGTACTTTTGTGGCCTCTCCAGATGTTGCAGGTGTCTTGTGAGCTACATGCCAAATGGGGCATTGTACTTGATGATTGGCCTAATGAGGGAAGAGTAGAGGGAGACAATGACCTCTTTCTTCCTGGATGCAAAATCCTTAGTAATGAGATGTGCCACATAGAAGGACTTTCTGACCACAATGATAATGTGGTGGTCAAAGAGAGATTGCTGTCAACCTGTATACCCAGATCTCTTATAACACCTTCTGTGTTCAGTGGACTACCATTGATGTGGTAATTCATGGGAACTGGGTTTTTCCCAAAGGGGATGACAACACATTTTTTTGGTATTGAGCTTAAGGCCATGGTTTTGACACCAGTCATTGGTCTCAGTGAGGCCTTTCTGTAGGATGTCAGCATCACTTGGGGAGTTAATAATGGCTCCCAACTTGCAATCATCTGCAAACTTTGTCAGCCAGAGTCCTTTTGTGTTGGCCTGGACTTCAGAGAAGTAGACACCAAACAGGAGAGGGCCCAAGACTGATCCTTGTGGGACTCCACTCATGACTGGTTGGCAGTCTGACTTGGAGTCAGCTACTTTCACACTGTGGGTTCTATCTGTGAGCCAGTTTGCAACACACCTAGTGATGTAGGGGTTGATGCCTAGCTTAGTGAGTTTTTCTATGATTCCTAAGTGGGGAATTTTATAAAAGGCCTTGGCCAGATCAAGGTCAGCTGTATGAACCACCTTGCATTCATCCACAGCTCTGATGACTGACTCAAAGAAGTCGACCAAGTTGAACAGGCATGATCTACCCTTCATAAAACCAAACTGTGTGGGATCCAGAGTTTGGAGATTGCCTATATCCTTGTTTATTAGGTCCATGATGATGTGTTAGGTCCATGATGATGTGTTCCATAGCTTTGCATATCAGACTTGTCAGGCTAATAGAGAGATATTTCCCAGGGTCTGTAGTCGCTCCTCCTTTGTGGAGAGGGATAACTATAGCAGTGCGCCATTTGGTAGGGACAAATCCTGCGTTGAGGCTGTGATTGAACAGGGCATACAGGTGAGGTGCCAGTTCACTCTGTAGTTCATGTAGAACACAGCCAGGGATATTGTCAGGTCACATAGAAGCTGTATTCTTGGCCTTGGACAGTACTGTTTTAACCTGTGCATCAGTAATACTGGGTGCCTGGCAATCTACTGGTATTGTGATTGGCTTTTTGGGGGGGGGGGTAACATTGGCATTGAATCTGGCGGCCAGTATATTGGCAATATCTGTTGGCTAGGTATAGGAGGTAGCATTGTGCAGTAGCTCAGAGCAAATCTGGGTATTGTCATAGGGATTCTTTACATAACTATAGAAGTCCTTGTGGCTGTCATTTGTATGGGTGCTGTGAAGTGAACTACCTCTGTTTTTAGGAGCCTAAAGTTAGCTTTGGAGAAGTTTTTTATAGTGGTTACCTTTGCGGGGGGGGGGGTGTTGGGAGAGATGTGGATTTCCAAGGTGATTAGTTTGTGGTCGGATCTAACCAGGGAGGAGTTGACTTTTGGTGTAGAGCAACGGTCGCCCATGTTAGTAATGACCAGGTCAAGGATGTTGCTACCTCTAGTGGGGGTAAGAACAAGCTGGTCTAGGGCATTGGAATTAATAAAGTCCAGGAAACATTGGGCAAGTGTATTGGTACATGAGTAGTTTTCTCAGTTAATGGTGGGGTAGTTGAAGTCACCCAGTATGAGAGTGTTAGATTGGACCCTAATATTCTCCAGGGTGATTAGGAACATGAAGTGTGAGTCTTGGGACATGGTTGGGGACCTATAACAGGCTAAAACCTGAATCTCTGTCTTACCCAATGTTAGCTGCATCTGAAGTATCTCTGATGCATTATGTTTGGCTACCAGTCTAGAGGTGTGTTCATCCTTTATGAATATGGAAACACCACCGCCTTTAGAGCTTCGGTCCAAGTTCTGGGGCTGAAAGGTGTGGAATGAGTTATAGCCAGATAGTGCAGGGGTGCCTTCTGCTGCCTTGAACCAGGTCTCTGTTACAGCACAAATGTCGATGTTCTCCATTTTATGGAGTGCTTCAAGTGAGTGCATTTTGAGATTTAGACTTCTAGCGTTGAGCAGCATGACCCTCAGATTTCATTTGTTTGCAGCTGTTACTGTGGTAATTTGGTCTTTGGAACACTGGCTAAAAAAGGCGCTATAGGGGTGGCAAGAGCCTTGGCCAGTATTCGGAAGGCCAGGGGTGACAGATGCTGGCCATCCTTGGCAAAGCATCGAGGTCTGTCAATCATATCATCCCAGACAGACAGATACTGGATCCCCTTAGAATGACACCAGAAACTTAGCCAGTTGTTGAAATCAATAATTTTCTGCTTGTACTTTGGTATAATTCTGGGTGATGGTAGGATGCTGCTCAGGGCTAGGTTCATACCCGCCTGGGCTACATAATCCAAGAGCTCCTCCATGTCACTTTTCATGTAGTCCAGGGAGGTACATCTCAGGTCATTCACAGCCACATGTACAGTGACAGAGTCATATTTATACCTGTTGTTGAGGGACATGAGAGTGTGCATTATGTGGCAGATCCTGGCACCTGACAGGCAGCTGACTGTTACTTTCTCCTTATTCAACCTAGTGAGTGGGACATCACTGTGCCTCACTATCAAGTCACCTATGACTAGTGTGCTGGGCATGCTGTTTTGCCTTAGGGGCTTTGGTTGACTGGCACACTGTTTAGCAGAGTCATGTGTCTCATGATTAGTGTTGTGTTTTGGTGGCTGAGTGCATTTCTGCCTTGGAAGTCTCTGCTGTTTGGGTAGATTTTTTATTGAGAGCCTCTGTGAAGGTGGTTGTGTGGTTTGTGTTTTTATGTGAAAGCAGTGCTGGTGTGTGTTGTGGAGGGCTATGTGTTCCATGTGGTGTGGTGCAAGTGTTGACCTTCTCCTCTTGACCAGCTATTCTGGTCTTGGCTGGAGAGTGAGTAGCTTCCAATATGGATATATAAGTGCATCTCAGGTAAGTCTGAGTGTTGGGAGGTAAGAGGAGAGTATTGCCGATATACATGAGTCAGTTGCTACATTGCCTCAGGTTGCTCAAGTTCACCAGGTTAATAAGAGAAAGCACACGGAGCTGACCTTTAGACATGCCTGGAGGGGTGGGCATTAATAATAAGTACTGGAGCTGTTTCCTTGTAGAACGTTTAATGCTGGTAGCAGTTTTGTGTGCTACAATAATTGCTACAGGAAGTCTGTTATGGTAAAGTGCTAGACTAATAAGCTAGTAAAAGTGCAGGGGAGGAGAGAACTAGCAGATCTAAGGAAAAAATTGAAGAGCAGACTTTGGCACCTCTCAAAAGCTTACAAAGATACAGCAATCTGTATCTGGACTAGACTAGTTACAGGAAAGGTGGGGAAACAAGAGCAAATGTGGGCTTTTAAAACAGAAATTTGAAAGAGATGGAAAACTACCCAAACGGCCAATAAACTACAAATTCTGGGCCAGAAACCACTCCTCTTGGGGTAGATGGGCTACCTAGTGCTTACCACTCCCACTGATAAGCTAGAAGGCTTCCCTCCAACACAGAAAGGCTTGGGGGTGGGCTCAAATGCTTACATACAGTCCTGGATACAGCAAATCTGTAAATAGAGTAGTTACAGGAAGGCGGGAAAATCGCAAACGTGGCTTATTAAAGTACAAAAATTTTCATAACTGTTAATACAAATGTTAATATCTTCAGTTCTGGCAGACAAATGCAATGATCTGATATGGCTACATATCACCATCAGCAATCTAAATAAGTTTCGTGTAACAGTCAGCAAACAATAAAATAAAAAATTGTACAAATATCATAAAAGTATAATGGCAAGTATTATAAAAATCAAAAGAACAATGTTCTAAAACAAATAAATCAAAGAAGACAATGGTAATACCTAATGCTGAGTTTAAGGCAAAAAGCACTGTTAAGAAAGAGGTGACTTATCCTTTTAAACCATTCTTACCATCACCTCAAGTCTAGCCCTATAAAAAGGTGGGCCATGCTCTAAAGCCATAGCAGTGTCCCTCTGCTAAAACATACGTAAGTACATTTTGCTCACTCAGAACATTGGATGCTGAGGCAAGCAAATTCATCTATGCCCACTTCTTAAAGTTATAACCCGACTGCTAAGGGTTCATGGAGGAGCAGATCACATACACTATGAATGATCATGTTTCATTTGATTGCCATATGAATGTCAGAACCCAAAACATCTGAAATCTTTGGCGATCACCAGTCAAAATAATGACACTCCCAAGCTCACAAAATACAGGAGGGGCAAGTTCCCTTCACCCCCCCCCAATAGGTGGACAAGCACCCAGATCCCTGAACTTCACACACACACACACACACACACACACACACACACACACACACACACACACACACACACGTGTGTGTAAATATATATATATATATATATATATATATATATATATATATATATATATGGATTCACTATACATTCTTGAAATACTGAAATGTCAAATTTTCCCTTCCGCATAAGATAGGAAGAGCTGATTAGATTTCCTAAACTGTTTTGTTCTGTCTAAATAGAAACGAAGCTGGCAATGAACATCTAGAAAGTGTAACTTTTGTTCTGCCCTGTTGGAATAATCAGGGAAGAAAACTGGAAGATCGATAGTCTGGTTTAGATTTGCCTCAGAAGGGTAAAAAGGACGGGTTAGTCCTGAGGGACACTCTGTCTTTATGGAAAACTAAATACGGAGGATGAATGCAAAGAGCATGAAGTTCAGATACCCTTCTAGCTGATGTTATGGCTACTAGAAAAAGGGTTTTCCATGAGAGCAACTTCAGAGAGCAGGAAGCCGCAGGTTCAAAGGGGTGAAAAATCAAGGAAGCCAGGACTAGATTTAAGTCCCACTGAGGTGGGGGGGGTCTCTGATTGGGGGCTTGAGCAAAAAGATACCTTTGAGAAAGGCTTTGCAAAGTTTATGGGACATAATGTTGGAGTCCAAAAGGCCTACGTGAAAGTTAGAAATGGCCGCTAATTGTACTCTGATAGTAGACGAAGAAGAGCCTGAGTGAAAAAGCTCTGCCAGGAAGTCTAGAATAGACTGGATAGGCGTGGTGAAAGGGTCTATGTTTTTAGTTGCTGCCCAGAAGGAAAAATGTTTCCACTTGCTATTGTAAATCCTTCTGGTAGAAGACTTGTGGGAAGCTATAAGGATGTTACGGACTGAATGGGAAGGTTAGGGTAGGAAGCGGAGCAACCAAGCTGTGAGGTTGAGAGATTGGAGGGAGTGGTGCAGCTGACCCGACTGACGGGTCAAAAGATCTGGCACTGGGTCCAGATGCCAAGGCTGTCCCAAGAGGTAATGATGCAGGAACGGAAACCATATCTGTCAAGGCCAGTATGGAGCAATGAGGATCAAAGTGACTCTCAAGGCGGTAGCTTTCTGAATTAATTGAATGATCAGTGGAAAGGGGGGGAATGCATACAGAAGTCCCCGGGGCCAATCGTGGACTAGAGCGTCTCTGGTGGGTTGGCTGGGTAGAGTGAAGAGGGTGAAGAAATCGGGACACTTGCTGTTCTGGGGAGTTGCAAAAAGATCGCAGCAAGGTCGACCCCATCTCTGAAAGATTTCTTCCAGCACTGATTGTTTGAGATGGCCCTGCTTAACTTGTCCGCTATCACGTTGGACTTCCCGGGGATGTGCGTTGCTGTCAGAAACCGCTGAGAAGAGATCGCCCACTGCCAAAGTCTGAGTGCCTCTCGACATAATGGATAGGACTTGGTTCCACCCTGTTTGTTGATGTACCACACTACGGGCATATTGTCCGTCTGAACTGCAACAGTCCCGGTGGGAAGAGAGTCCTGAAGGGCCTGCAATGCTAAAAGTACTGCTCTCATCTCCAAGACATTTATGTGCAAGTGGCATTCGAAAGGTTGCCACGTGCCCTGGACCGTCCTGCCCTGATATCCCCCCCCCCACCCGATCAGGGAGGCATCCGTCGTCACCGTGGCGACCGGGGGGGAAGGAACTAGGGATCTGCCCTGAAGAATTTGAGGTGAGAACATCCACCAAGAAAGATGATTCTTGCATGATTGGGTCAGCAAAATGCTGTGAGACATTGGGAGCTGTTGGTAGGACCATTGAGAAAACAGCATCCACTGAAGGATCCGCATGTGAAAACGGGCTAGGGGAAGGAGTGTAATGGCAGCCGCAATGAGACTTAATACCTTTAAGACAAACCTGGCTTGGATTTTGTTACACTAAAGAAGAATGTGAACATGTCTGCAGATATCTGACACCCTTTGCTCTGTTAGCTTTGCGAAAAGATGAATTGTGTCTAATGTGGCGCCTATGAAGGTAATAGACTGACAAGGTGACAAGGCAGACTTTTCGAAATTTATGGAGATGCCTAGAGCTTTGCAAGTATGAATGGTGCAGTCTCTGGATAGGAGAAGTTGACTCCTGGTGGTGGCAGTAAGGAGCCAGTCATCTAAATATGGAAACACCTGGAATCCTTGTCATCTCAGGTGAGCCGTTACCACTGCCATGCATTTGGTGAACACTCGGGGGGCTGTAGTGAGACCAAAGGGCAGGGCTCTGAACTGGTAGTGACTGGCTCCCAGCCAGAAGCGGAGGAACCTTCTGGAGTGTCTGTGCATCTGGATATGATAGTACGCATCCTGAAGGTCTATTGAGCACATCCAATTGTCCTGACCCAAGAAGGGTAGAATGGACTGTAGCGTGACCATCCGGAATTTCGTTTTTCTTACAGACTTGTTTAGTCTGCTGAGATGCAATATTGGTCTCCAGTCGCCTGTCTTTTTTGGTACCAAAAAGAATTTGGAGTAAATTCCGGATCCTTGTTGGTCTGCCGGGACTGGCTGGATAGCTCTTTTTGAGAGCAGCTTTGATATTTCTAGTGCTGCTCATTCCCTTAGACTGGGTGGAATGTCTGGAATGACTGGGTCTGGAAGGGGCCCTTTTGGTTGATATGGGGTGTGGACAAAGGGAATTTTGTAACCCTCAGATATAATCGACCGTACCCATCTGTCTTGAGTGAGAGAAAGCCAGGCTTCTGGGTACAGTGATAATCTTCCCCCAACTGTCTCCAAAGGCGGACAGTCGGGCAGCTCCTCAGAGATGCTGAAAGGGTTTGTCAGAAAGAGTCTCTCTGCTACCCTGATTCTGCGGACCCCTTCTGCCTCTAGGGCGGCGTCTATTGTTGTTCCCCCCTCTGCCTCTAGAGGGGAACTGACCTTGTGCGTCAGGCGAGACTCCCTGTGGTTTGCAGAGCCACATCTTTCCCCCTTCTGACCCTTGGAATATGGTCTGGAAGGGGTGGAAAAACGGACTCCCATGGCAGAGAGAGTCTTGCCTTCCTGCTCGCACCTGGTCAAAGTATCCTTCACCTGAGGTCCAAACAAAGCTGAACCGTCAAAGGGGGAATTGGTGAAGGATGCCTTGAAAGGGTCTGCAAAGTTGCAAAGCCGCATCCAGGCGTGACGTCGTAAAGCTACGCCTGTACCTGCGGCCCTACTCGCCCCATTAGCCGCATAGGAGATAAGCCGCATGGAGGAGTTGACTATCGAATTTAGGGTTGCCAACTGGGAGTTCATCTTGTCTCGAAACCCCTCAGCTGTTGGATCCTGTATAGCATCACCCATTTCTGTGAGCAAGTCTCTCTGAAGACGGGTGAAGTGGCACAAGTAGTTCAGCAACCACACAGCAAAGGTCGCTGAGGAAAACATCCGCTTACCATACCTATCCATAGTCCTAGATTCCTTATTAGGAGGATGGACAGCTACTGAAGGATCAGCTAATTCCTTCTTAGTGGCTGCGGCCACCACCATGGCATCAACGGGGACACCCTTAGATAAGAATTGTTTTTCCATAGGAGCTGTGATGAATTTAGACGGCCTCCGTGGGGTAGGCTCCACCGTATCAGGGGCCGTCCACGCCTTCCTTGCCACCACCTCCATGAGGGAGTCAAAGGGAGGAGACACCCAGGAGGTGGAGGGGCGAGAACCAAACGCCTCAAGGTAAACCGACTCGTCCTCGGAAGGGTTGAGGGTGGACCAGTTCCCCCTCTGTTTAAGGATTTCAAGTATGTCAGAAAAGGAGACATCTTCAGAGGGGGACCATGGGGACCCTTCCGACTCATCCAAGTCAGTATCCGATGTGATAGACTCAGGGGAGTCAATATGCTTCCTCTTGCATTTTTTCTTCCGAGGGGGTTCCCTTGCTGAATCAGGGGAGGCCTCAGAAGAGGAGGATATTCCCAATGGGGAAACCTTAGGCATTGTGTCTCTATGGCCTGGAACGAGAGGGTGGGTAGAGACTACCGCAGGCGCTGTAGAGGGAGGAGCTGAGGGAGCAAACCGTGGGGCAGACACAGGGTCTAGCACGCTCCTCATGACCTCAAAGGCACCCCGATCAGGCTGGGCCAAAGATCCTTGCTTCGAAGAGACGAGGACTCCTCCCGGCACCGAGAGGGACGGCTCCAAGACCGATGTCGAGGCCGAACTTACCAGCGCCAAAGCTCCAAGAGGGAGAACGGGGTCGGACAAGGGTCCGATGCCACTTGCCCCCTCGGAGCTGACAAGGGAAGCTCGGCACCCAGATCCCTCCAAAGAGGAGATCGGAGCTGACAACGGAGCCTAAAGGTGGGGAATCAGCTCCGATGTGCCGACAGTCACGGCTCCCCCAAGCTCCAGCCACGAACTCAGAGGAGTTGGAGGAGGAACCGAAGATGGGATGGGTATAGCCACTGACTGTTGAGTAGGGCTATGCAGCATTTGGGCTAGTGCCTAAGACTTTAAAAGTCTACTAACCACCCTCTCTAAGTCATGGTCGGGCAGCCTGGAGGACCGAGAGGAATGGGACCTGTGGCTCCGCTCCGACAGAAGTGGGAATCCCGGAGCCGAGTGAATGGAGCAAAGGGACGGGGACCTTGACCTCTTTCTAGTAGATGGCTCTGATACTACTATCGGAGCCATTGTAGTCATGGAACCCTCGGCTCCGGCCAGAGCCGAGGTAACAGATTGAGTCTTAGAAACATCGGCTCCAGCCGGAGCCGATGTCGAAGCAGTTTTGGTGCCTCCGGTCGAAGGCTCTGAAGCTGGAGCCGACAGCCTGGAAGACTTCAAAGGCTTCCCCGACAAAGACTGGGTCGCGGAGCCTTCAGGCTTTAATAAGCCTCGAAGTATTAATTTGTTCCTGCGCTCCTGCAGGACTCTCGGACTGAATGCATAGCAGAGAGAACAAGAGTCCTGCAGGTGCAGAGGTCCCAGGCAATATACACAAGAAGTGTGGCCGTCTGTCAGAGACATTTTCTGACAGCACGAGTCACACTTCTTGAAGCCTGAGACCTTGGTGTCTTTAGACATCTTAAAACAAAGTGCAAAAAACAGATGCACACACAGATACACTCTTTTAACAAAACAGACACAAGAAATAACACTGACTGACTAAGGGAAAATAAGGGTTAGGCCCAAAGGCCTAACAAATTAACAGGACAAAAGAGGGAATAAAACGGGATAAAAGGGACCCAGATTAAGCTAAAAGGGATAGAAATGTAGGGGACAACAACAACTACACTATTTGAATAAAAACACTAAGGGGTTTTAAGAGAAATTTACCAAGTAAATTAAACTAACCTGCAAAGCCGGTAGAAAAAAGCACCTCGCAGCTAAAGCAGCAAACGAGATCTGAGTAGTTACCACCTAGCATTGTGGGATATAGGGGAGCCTCGAGCCGGTAAAAATAGCTCTCGAGCTTTAGTATTGGCCGAGTCGGAGACGAGGATCGGCTCCGAACCCATCCAGCAAGAATGAAGACAAGATTGACAACCTAACATCCCACAATCGCAACCATTCACACACACACACACACACACACACACACACACACACACACACACACACACACACACACACAAACCAGCACATAAGCACACACACACATACACCTACCTAACTACACTAAAACAAATATAACAACACACACAAACACACCTAACTTACCTATAAGCACGGGAGCAAGCCCCTCTACACCCCCCATGTGGGGGGCTGCACCTCCCACACCCCCCTACTTATATATTCTAACTCTGAGGTCACACTAAACACACAAACACAAAAAACACCACCGCACGCACTCACACACACAAAAATCCCTACCCAATACCCTCACACACACACCACTTACCTGAAAATCCAGATAAATCCACAAACCGCACCACGTCACAAACGCGACACCATGATAGCAGATTCGACACTTTCGCATTCGGCATAGTGCAGTTTCGCATAACTGCACTTTCCACTATTCATTCTCGACTTACTGAAATTCAACATTTAGTATGTCGAGATTGTCTAGTGAATATATATATATATATATATATATATATATATATATATATATATATATATGTATATATACATATACATACATAAACTCCAAGATCACACAAACTTGGAGAAGAGAGAGAAAGTGAGGAAAATGTAACACTCACCTTCTTACTTGTCTCTGAGTCTTTCTGAGGTGCATTTTAAAGTTTTTTTTTTCCCAGCCTTCTGATTCAGTGAAGTTATGAACAAAAATCTTGACGAAGGAAAGAAGTTTAGTCTTACTCTCCAGCTTTGCTTTTTTCTGCATCCTTTCAGTGCACCCCATCTCAAACAGACTGCTCTTTCATAACAGTGGAAGACAAAACTGAATTAAGGTAATGTCTTGTGGTCAATAGGCTCCCAGAAGCCATGGGATTTCTAGCCTTTCTGATGAGTCTGAGTTTTTTTCCCCACCCTGTTGATTTTGTGATGCCCTAAACAAAAATCATGACTAAGGGAAGACATCCAACTTTGCTGCTCTAGTTTTTCCTGTATCCTTTCCACGTATCCTAACTGGACAAGTTTACAGTATAATAAGCAGTGGAATTAAGCCATGGAGTCATAGATGCTCTGAGTTGCATTTTTGGAGCCCTTATCCTGATCCAGTGATGCTCTGAACAAAAACAATAGCAAAGGAAAAAAAAATTAGTATTATTATTTTAACTTATGTCTGATAAAATCGCACTTCATAATAAACTGAGAAGACAACAGATGCTTGTGAGAATGCATACATCTTATCTGGGAGATCAGGGACCACTGGCTGCTACAGTGGATAAATTTGCAGGGCAAACAGAGTATCTGACAATGTGCCGAGCAAGTCTGACCACTATTTTTATCTGATTGCCTGTCAGGATCTTAAAAAAAAACTTAAGTTACCTCATACTGTTGCTGGCATCTACTGCTGTCATCCAGTGTTACTAACTACATTAGTTTACTGTTTAATATGCACAGGCTTTTGAGTATTTGCAGTCTAATGGCAAGGACTAAAAAGCTCTCTGAACTGATTAGCCATGATCAATGCACCTAGCTAATCAATTTGCTGAGTTTTTAATCCTTGCTGTAACATGGCACTGACTTGGAAGTCTGATGACTTAACAGTTCCCAATGTATGGTGGCTAGGAAGTCAAAATTTCCCCGTAGGGCATCTGTTGGCTAGGCGAACCTTTCTACATGCCTGTCAATCTGTCCTGCAGACACTGAAATGAGGTATAAAGGCTCTTGAAAAATAGGCATGTTTGGCCAGAAATCTGAGCATATAATTTGCATGTAGACTAGCATATAACCTCTCCTACTTCCGTTAGGATTGCGGAATACTAGTTAGAAGCACACGTTTAAAAAAATAAGAGTGGCAAAATGAATAAAAAATATAAGCGTATTGTCATGTCTTTATTGGGAGATGGCAAGCACATCGATACGTTAATGAGCTCCTTCTTGTAGTCAAAGGTTTGATTCTCTCAGCTTCCATTTAGTGGGGTTTGCCATAATAGTTAAGGTCTTTACGTTGCAGACACAAGGTACAGGGTTTGATTCTCATCTTTAGGCTGAGGGTTGGAGTAATGGTTGTGTTTGAGTGTCAGTTTAGAAGGGAATTTCTCTTGGATTAAAATGCCCCAGTGTCAGGTTAGCACTAACATATAAACTATGGGGTTGATAGTTAGTAATGGTTAAGGTGTTTACCTTACGGTCACGCAATACAGGGTTGATTCTCACCTTTGAAAGAGAAATTTCCTAGGCTTAAAATGGCCATCAAGGGCAGCTAGCCTAGTACCTTTTGTATGAATAATACAAAAAATATATATCTTTTTGTGTTTGTATTCATATTTTTAAAAGAAAACAGTAGCACTAATTGTACTAGTCGACAAGCTAACTAAATAGCCACTAGGGAACTGAATTCATGTTAGTTCTGTGTATGGGGGTACTTTCGGCCTTCACCTTTTAGTCAGAGCTGTCAAATTAGTAACAGATGCTCATAAATAAGTGGACTCAAACACAAGTCATGGTTTGTTATACATTCAGTTACTGTTATGTACTGCCAAAACAGTACTTCAGCAATGTTCATGCAGATTAAAATTAATGTAAATATTTGCTTCTTTAGCCTCTTCAGAATTACTGCTAAGAAAAAATTTCCTTTGCTATATACTGTGTTGCTATTTGTAACAGGTAGGTGTAAGAGCACACAGGGCATGTACTCGGGTGAACAGAAACTGACAGGAGTGCACCTCTTCTCCGGTTCAAGTGACTGCATGTTTGCACTTCTAAATGGTGCTCAACATGAATGAGCTAAGAAAGGAGCGAAATACATGTGATTACAAACTTATGTACATTTAAAAGGGAATAATAATTTGGTATAATGTATATGTAAATACCTATTATATTTAAAATGCTACGTGTTCTGAACTAAGAATGTATAGCACTGTTTAGAGAGCACCCTCCCCTTTTTTTCTGTTCACTGAAGACGTATATATTCTTCACAACCATGTACACATTCATTGTCCTCCCCTCATCACTATCCTGAACCACACAGCACACTGATTTACTAGTCTGATATGATCTCATAATCCTTGCAGCACACTGACTTACTAGTATGATATGGTCTCATAATCCTAGCAGCACACTGATTTACTAGTATGATATGGTCTCATAATCCTAGCAGCACACTGACTTACTAGTATGATATGGTCTCATAATCCTAGCAGCACACGGACTTACTAGTAAGCTATGGTCTCATAATGCTAGCAACACACTGACTTACTAGTATGATGTGGTCTCATAATCTTAGCAGCACACTGGTTTACTAGTATGATGTGATCTCATAATCCTAGCATCACAATGACTTACTAGTATGATGTGGTCTCATAATGCTAGCAGCACATTGACTTACTAGTATGATGTGGTCTCATAATCCTAGCAGCACACTGACTTACTAGTATGATGTGGTCTCATAATGCTAGCAGCACTCTGATTTACTAGAATGATGTGGTCTCATAATCCTAGCAGCACACTAACTTACTAGCATGATGTGGTCTCATAATCCTAGCAGCACACTGACTTACTAGTATGATGTGGTCTCATAATCCTAGCAGCACACTGACTTACTAGTATGGTGTGGTCTCATAATCCTAGCAGCAGACTGACTTACTAGCATGATGTGGTCTCATAATCCTAGCAGCACACTGACTTACTAGTATGATGTGGTCTCATAATCCTAGCAGCACACTGATTTACTAGTATGATGTGGTCTCATAATCCTTGCAGCACACTAATTTACTAGTATGATATGGTCTCATAATCCTAGCAGCACACTGACTTACTAGTATGATATGGTCTCATAATCCTTGCAGCACACTGACTTACTAGTATGATATGGTCTCATAATCCTGGCAGCACACTGACTTACTAGTATGATATGTGCTCATAATTCTAACAGCACACTGACTTACTAGTATGATATGTGCTCATAATACTAGCAGCACACACTGACTTACTAGTATGATGTGGTCTCATAATCCTAGCAGCACACTGACTTACTAGTATGATATGGTCTCATAATCCTAGCAGCACACTGACTTACTAGTATGATATGGTCTCATAATCCTAGCAGCAGACTGACTTACTAGTATGATGTGGTCTCATAATCCTAGCAGCACACTGACTTACTAGTATGATATGGTCTCATAATCCTAGCAGCACACTGACTTACTAGCATGATGTGGTCTCATAATACTAGCAGCACACTGACTTACTAGTATGATGTGGTCTCATAATCCTAGCAGCACACTGACTTACTAGTATGATGTGGTCTCATAATCCTAGCAGCACACTGACTTACTAGTATGATATGGTCTCATAATCCTAGCAGCACACTGACTTACTAGTATGATATGGTCTCATAATCCTAGCAGCACACTGACTTACTAGCATGATGTGGTCTCATAATCCTAGCAGCACACTGACTTACTAGCATGATGTGGTCTCATAATCCTAGCAGCACACTGACTTACTAGTATGATGTCGTATCATAATCCTAGCAGCACACTGACTTACTAGTATGATGTGGTCTCATAATCCTAGCAGCACATTGATTTACTAGTATGATATGGTCTCATAATGCTAGCAGCACACTGACTTACTAGTATGATGTGGTCTCATAATGCTAGCAGCACACTGACTTACTAGTATGATGCAGTCTCATAATCCTAGCAGCACACTGACTTAGTAGTATGATGCGGTCTCATAATCCTAGCAGCACACTGACTTAGTAGTATAATGCGGTCTCATAATCCTAGCAGCACACTGACTTACTAGCATGATGTGGTCTCATAATCCTAGCAGCACACTGACTTACTAGTATGATGTGGTCTCATAATACTAGCAGCACACTGACTTACTAGTATGATGTGGTCTCATAATACTAGCAGCACACTGACTTACTAGTATGATGTGGTCTCATAATCCTAGCAGCACACTGACTTACTAGTATGATGTGGTCTCATAATCCTAGCAGCACACTGACTTACTAGTATGATATGGTCTCATAATCCTAGCAGCACACTGACTTACTAGTATGATATGGTCTCATAATCCTAGCAGCAGACTGACTTACTAGTATGATATGGTCTCATAATCCTAGCAGCACACTGACTTACTAGTATGATGTGGTCTCATAATGCTAGCAGCACACTGACTTACTAGTATGATGCAGTCTCATAATCCTAGCAGCACACTGACTTAGTAGTATAATGCAGTCTCATAATCCTAGCAGCACACTGACTTACTAGTATGATGTGGTCTCATAATACTAGAAGCACACTGACTTACTAGCATGATGTGGTCTCATAATCCTAGCAGCACACTGACTTACTAGTATGATGTGGTCTCATAATACTAGCAGCACACTGACTTACTAGTATGATGTGGTCTCATAATCCTAGCAGCACACTTACTTACTAGTATGATATGGTCTCATAATCCTAGCAGCACACTGACTTACTAGTATGATATGGTCTCATAATCCTAGCAGCAGACTGACTTACTAGTATGATATGGTCTCATAATCCTAGCAGCACACTGACTTACTAGTATGATGTGGTCTCATAATCCTAGCAGCATACTGACTTACTAGTATGATGTGGTCTCATAATCCTAGCAGCACACTAACTTACTAGCATGATGTGGTCTCATAATCCTAGCAGCACACTGACTTACTAGTATGATGTGGTCTCATAATCCTAGCAGCACACTGACTTACTAGCATGATGTGGTCTCATAATCCTTGCAGCACACTGACTTACTAGTATGATATGGTCTCATAATCCTGGCAGCACACTGACTTACTAGTATGATATGGTCTCATAATTCTAGCAGCACACTGACTTACCAGTATGATATGTGCTCATAATCTTAGCAGCACACTGACTTACTAGTATGATATGTTCTCATAATCCCAGCAGCACACTGACTTACTAGTATGATATGGTCTCATAATCCTAGCAGCAGACTGACTTACTAGTATGATATGGTCTCATAATCCTAGCAGCACACTGACTTACTAGTATGATGTGGTCTCATAATCCTAGCAGCACACTGACTTACTAGTATGATGTGGTCTCATAATCCTAGCAGCACACTGACTTACTAGTATGATATGGTCTCATAATCCTAGCAGCACACTTACTTACTAGTATGATGTGGTCTCATAACCCTAGCAGCACACTGAATTACTAGTATGATGTGGTCTCCTAATCCTAGCAGCACAGTGATTTACTAGTATGATGTGGTCTCATAATCCTAACAGCACACTGATTTACTAGTATGATGTGGTCTCATAAACCTAGCAGCACGCTGACTTACTAATATGATGTGGTCTCATAATCCTTGCAGCACACTGACTTACTAGTATCATGTGGTCTCATAATCCTAGCAGCACACTGACTTACCAGTACGATGTGGTCTCATAATCCTAGCAGCACACTGACTTACAAGTATGATATGGTCTCATAAACCTAGCAGCACACTGACTTACTAGTATGATGTGGTCTCATAATCCTAGCAGCATACTGACTTACTAGTATGATGTGGTCTCATAATCCTAGCAGCACACTGACTTCCTAGTATGATGTGGTCTCATAATCCTAGCAGCACACTGACTTACAAGTATGATATGGTCTCATAATCCTAGTTGGGATTCAGTCTTGACTTTTAATAATTGTCGGTGTGGTGCTTGTACGTTGTCCGTGTGACTGTGTGGGTTATCACCTGGGGCTCTAGTTTCTTCCCAATTTTTAAAATCCTGCTAGTTGAGTGGCAACACTAAATTGTCCCTATATGTATATATATATATATATATATATATATATATATATATATATATATATATATATATATACATATATATATATATATATATATACACATATATATATAAAATATGGGTCTATCACAAACACCACCTCCCTCTAAACCTTTATTAAAACACCAAACACATACACCTGCAAAACCTAAGCAGGGGGCAAGCCCCTCTGCACCCCCATGTAGTGGGCTGCATCCCCCACACCCTTGCTATTTATATATACCAGCTCCAAGGTCGTACTACCATGGTAGACACAAAAATCTACCGCTAAGCACCCTAGAGTTACTTCGCACACCAGCACACACACACATGAAAAACACACACACTACACATTCAAAGAAAGCCTTCAATAGTAACACACACACACTCACCCATCTTACCCAACCAACTCCCAAAACTTCCCACAACACTGCTAAAAAAAAAAAAATCTACCCAAAACCCTTACACACTAACAACTCCGTACACAGCCACACATTGTCCGCCATATCTCATTCTCAAACTGCAATGCACCGCAAACACAAGCTATACACACCACCCCAACAGCAGATTCGATAATGTAACACTTTTTAAAGTGCAGTTTCGATTAACTGCACTTTAGATATTTTAGTCTCAAGATACTGAAAGTCAATATTTCAGTATTTCGAGATTTACAATGGATTATATATATATATATATATATATATATATATATATATATATATATGTATAGATAGATATAGATATATACACAAACACACACGGTTTCACTTGAAACCATCGAATTAACACTACGTCGAGTCTCACATCATCGAGACTACATCATCGTAAACCGAAACCAATGAAAAGTAAAATCATCGAGAGTCATACCATTGAGTTTAAGATATGGATGTAGCTACACTGTCAGAGTTGCATACATGTTTGCTACACAGTGTATATTCGTATGGTGTGTTGTACAAGTATTCAGTTTAGTTCTATGTGCTACTGTTTTCTACAGCAATATGTACACATTTCGTTGTTTTTTGTTACTTGGAATATGTTTAAATATTGCAGTATTGGAATAGACTTGCAGTATTGAAATGTTGCGATGGCAATACTGAAGTTATGTCACAGAGGATGATTACGTGTGACGCTAATTATTGTTTTCTCACTATATGGGACTATCACAGGCTGTTATGCGTGTTCGTCTTTCACATTTCGATGTTTTGGTAACACGCACATATTGTTTATAGTGTTCCTTTCAGTTCGTGATGTTATGCAGTTTTTTTCAACGGTTTGCAACTCGATGGTTTTAGTTTTCGTTGGTTTGGGTTTACGACGTTGTAGTCTCGATGATGTGAGACTCGACGTAGTGTTAATTCGATGGTTTCAAGTGAAACCACACACACACATACATATTGCATTTACCTTTGCCCTTGTGGGAGAGCCACAACAGAAATGGCTCCATGGATCAGCCTGCTTATCAGTTTAGATACTTCTTTTTTTGTCAGAAAATAAAACTTGTAAAACTGAACACCCTACCATTAACTCCATCTAGCATTACATATTACTCCACCCCAAACCTGCGTCATCCCACAAAACACACAAGCTTCTTAGATCATTTCAGCAGCAGAAACCATGTTGTATTCTTCCTCTTTCTATGTGTGGATTCCCATTCTAATCTTCAGCGCTATCAGGTTTTACCTCATATCATGCGTTCCGGCCCCAAAATCCGGACAACACCAAGAAAGGAGGGGGGTGTCCATATTCATCAAGGACACCCATACCTCAAGGTTGGTGGCAACGCACGATGCATCGGAGACCATCCAGGTGCAATTAACCATAGACAAGACTGCTCTGCAATTTGTAGCATGTTACAGGCCACCCTCTCAAACTCAGGAAACTCACATAGCTTTCCTGAAAACACTGGAGGGGATAAATGTATCTCCAAACACCATCATACTAGGTGACTTCAACTACCCTAATATAGACTGGGATCACTACTCAAGCCCAAACACTCTAGCCCAAAGGTTCCTGGAGTTCATAAACTCAAATGCCATGGAACAACTAGTCACCATCCCCACAAGAGGTGAAAACATACTTGATCTCATCATCACGAACATGGGATCGCAATGTTCAACACCAGAAGTATACCCCTCACTGGTGAGATCAGATCATAAACTAATCTCACTGGAGGTCCTCATCCCAGCCCCACCTGAGATAAAAAAGACCACAGTGAAGAACTTCTCAAAAGCCGACCTCACACTTCTAAAGACTAGTGTGGTCTCTTTTAAGGCCCCCGAGCTGGCAGTAAACATTACTCAAGCCGCTGAATCACTTACAAATGCCTTCTACCAGCACCTACAGGACTGCATGGATCAGGCAATCCCAAACAAAACAAAGACTCTTTGTATCAAAGGCAAGCGTCCAGTCTGGTGGACCCCAGCCATAAACAAGCTCTACAACAAAAGGAGGAAGCTACTACAAGATAGAGCAAAATCCTTAAAAGGTAAGACACCTTTGATCATTATAAGTAAAAAACTAAGAGCTCTCATAAAATCATCCAAGGCAAATTTTGAGAGAAAAATCGCTAAGGACTCAAAAGACAATCATAAGGCCTTCTTTAGCTATGTTAGAAACCTGGGAGGAAACTCCCAGATATGCTCAGAATTAGTTCAAAATGATGTGAAAATTACTGAACCTACAGACATTGCCAATATACTGGCTGACAGGTTCAGTGCAAACTCCCTCCCCAAAAGGAGAGATATCTATACCCGAGGATTGTAGCCCCCCAAACATCTCTAACTCCCAGGTGAGAACTGCTCTCTCTAAGGCAAAAAACACAGCATCCATGGGACCGGATGGTGTCCCCGGCTGTGTGCTCCACGAACTCAATGAGGAATTAAATCCGCAGTTAGGACAGCTGTTTAATCTCAGCCTCACCTCAGGATACGTACCCAAGGAGTGGCGCACGGCAACTGTGGTCCCACTTCACAAAGACGGTGCCTCCACCGACCCTGGAAATTACCATCCCATCAGCTTGACAAGCCTGATCTGCAAAGCCATGGAGAGGATCATAATGGAACTCATAAATAAAGACATAGGGAACTTGCAGACTTTGGATCCAACCCAGTTTGGCTTTGTCAAAGGCAGATCATGCCTTTTAAACTTGGTTGACTTTTTCGAAACAGTCACCAAGGCCATTGATGAGGGAAAGGCAGTCCATACAGCCTACCTCAACCTGGCAAAGGCTTTCGACACAATACCCCACTCAGGTATCATTGAAAAACTCATCAGCTTAAATGTAAACCCATACATCACAAGATGGGTTGCAAACTGGCTAAGTGACAGAACCCACAGGGTCAGAGTTGCTGGCGCCATGTCAGACTCAAAGCCTGTCACAAGTGGTGTCCCACAGGGCTCAGTCCTGGGACCACTCTTGTTCGGCATCTACTTTTCTGAAGTACAAGCAAACACAGGAGGGTTATGGCTGACAAAGTTTGCAGATGACTGCAAACTGGGTGCCATAGTCGAAAACACATCTGACACAGACATCCTTCAGAAGGGTCTCACAGAAACGGGTAACTGGTGCCAGAGCCATGGCCTAAAGTTAAACGCCAAGAAATGCATAGTCATACCCTTCGGGAAAAACAAGGTTACCCCTAGCTACCATATCGGTGGCAATCCACTGAGCACAGAAGAAGTTATCAGGGATCTGGGGACCCAGGTTGACAGTAACCTTTCATTTGACACTCACGTTGCTAAAGTAGTTAGGAAGACCTTCTACATTGCCCACCTGATCATGAAGGGATTCACATCTAGATCAAGGGAGGTCATCGTCCCCCTGTACTCATCACTCATCAGACCAATGATTGAGTACAATGCCCCATTCGGAATGTATCTGACCCGACACCTGCAGCAGCTGGAAAGGCCCCAAAAGTTCCTCACCAAAAGGATAAAGGGTCTCAAAAATATGTCTTATGCTGCCCGACTGAAAGAACTCCAGCTCTATTCAGTCACTTACCGCTTGCTCAGAGGTGACCTGTGCCTGACATACAAGGCCATGTCAAACCCAGATTTGATGAACATGCTTCACCTCAAAAAATCTAGATCCCTCAGAACTACAAGGGCGGGAGACTTAAACCTTGACACGACAGCTTACCTGTCAAGATGAAACAGCCAGGCTCCCAGTATAGCTGCAGTGACTGAATTCTGGGTAAAGCCATCCAACCCCAGACCTAGAACACTTTACCCCAGAATGCAAGTACTTACTTCCACATGTTTGTTGTTGTTTGTCTTTCGGCTTTTCCCAGTTAGGCGTCGCCACAGTGGAACTCCGGTCCGCTAATGATTGGCAGTAGACTTTCACAAACAACGAGGTGCCAGCTTGATGTTCAACCTTCAGTGAAGGCATGCCCATTTATGTATGTCTTTCAAACGCCCACCCAACTGCGGGGAGGACATGTAGACTCCACACAGAAGGCACTCCAGCTGAGAATCGAATGGGAGAACCTCTTGCTGTGAGGCAACAATGCTACCGCTGCACCACCATGGATGTCTACATGATAAGGCAAAAGGGCTGGATGTGGCCCACTTCTGTTCCTTAAGCCTTACCACAATATTAAATTTATGGCACACTCCACCTCATCACACAATCATGCCCCAAACTCATCAGCCATCAGAATTTCCAAAAACAAATCTCAACACCAGTCCTTGGTAGTTGCCTACTGCCCACTCCACCACTTTAGATAAATTTCTTTCCTTTATACACATCCTTCTCAGTTTTATCACAACTAACAACTAACAAAAATTAGCAATATTAGGAAATGTTACCATCAACATTTTGAGAAGGTCAAAAAACAAAATAACTAAATTCCTCATTCACATAGTACTTATCCAGCTTGATCTAAGAATCCACCAGACTTAACTTAAAAAAGATCAGTCATATCCTTCTTGACCACATGATCACAAAATACACACTTTATCCTCAATTGATATTCAGTTTCATTCAATGAGGGACTGCTGTCCTGTAACCTTCAATATGTTTTTTCATGGCACTAGACAAAAACCTGCAACTTTTACTTTAGTACCATAACCTACAACTCAAAGAAATATTGGAAAGATAAAATCCCACGAGGATCAGGTCCTGTACCTTCCATTCCAGTGCTGCCAACACTGCAACTAACCTACAAATATCTAGGCTCATAACCCATTAGGAACTGTATCCCCTCCCCCAATAACTAGATTGAAAACAAATCCAAACCAAATGGATGACTAAAGACCTAAAAGACCTTTAAAAACTCAGAGAACAGGCTTGAAGAAAAATGTAAATACAAACCTTCCAAAGATACTTATAACCATTTTATTATTATATGAAACATAATGAAAAAGAAACACATTCAAATGTCAGAGTTTCCTTCAGGCAATCAAAACTGCCCACTTTGCGTTCAAGTCAAAAACACCTCTTGAAGGAAGCAAACTCGCTAACTGGCATATACTCAAAAAAAGCCCTTGCCCAACAGATACCTTCTCCACTATAAAAGACCCAGCCTCAGCTGATGAAATCCTAAAAAAGGAAGTCTTCAGAGTTCCATCCATACCTATTCCTGCTCCACAATTCCACCTTCCTTCTTTAGAGACATTCACCACAGCAGAATTTACACCCGCCCCTATAACAGCCCATCTACCTCCAATATCTTGTATCTTAGTTCATCAAACTGTGCAATGTCTGTATTAATATATTCTTTCATCATATCTTTACCATATCACTCCCTCATAGCATATTTCCTTGTATCTGGAGGCCTCATCTAACTATTATAGAAAAAGTTGCACCTCAATTCAAGTGGATATTTAAGACGTATTTACATTTTTGCCACCTTATGAAAAATTATTTTTCTTCCTATCCCAAGTTAGCTCATATATAAAACAACACAAGTTGTCCAAACACTAACATAGAGTCTGCTTTAAGAATAATGCAATGACCATCCACTCGACTGTCACAGTCAACAGCCACTCTAGATGGATGAAGGAAACCTCACAGGTGGGATATTCATTGACTGCCCTAAAGCTTTGGACTTGGTAGACCACAAAACATGGTCAAACAAAGTAATTGATAAGAAAGAATAGCCAGAATATTTGACTGTTTTTATGTTCAGCTTGATTAGATCAATTATTTAGGACAATGGGATCTACAAGACTAATTAATTAGTCTAATGGCTATGGGCACCTTGCCAAATCCCCATACACAGGCTTTACCTCATTTCCCAAGCCGGCTGAGGTCAGTTAGAGTTAGTCCTCGGATAAATCTGAGGGGAACCCATACTTCCATCCAGGTTATGTTTTAAGGAAGATAGTGAATCACATTGCTTTACTTTCAGTGGAAGTTAATTTCAAAGAAAGAGAAGATGTTGAGTGATGACTCTACCTCTCCAAAGCATTTTATTTATTTGCTGATGAAGGTTCAGATCTCTGTTTCTAGTGTTAGCTGTACAGTTGAACTCACTGAGGAAAAAGGAGATCATGTATCACAAGATCTCCAATGGCAAGGTAAGCAGGGCAAAGATCACTCCTTAGGAGTATATAAGACACAAAGTTGAAGAACTAGGCCTCTAGACTATCCTGGTAACTCAGGTTCTTGATACCTGAGAAATTCCTAGTTAGGAACCTCCGGAGCCTTTCAATTTTTGGATATATGTAGTGTGTTACAAACAAGTGAGAACATTTGATTCAATAATAGGTTTTACCACCACTGAATATGGGGAACTGTAACTTCCCTAGGTGTAGATTAAATAACTTTGGCAATTAATTGCATATAAATAGAAATATTTCCTAACTAGAGTTGATGTATGGTGACCAACGCAGAAGAAAACTGTCTGTCCATGTGTCCAGGGTTCTGACTATTTTTTTTTTTTTTTTGCTTGATAATGGAGTGTTATCAGTGCTGTAAGTAGAAACTAATTGTTGTTTTCTGAAGTAAATATCATAACTGTCACTAAACACATTTTTTACTTTTTTTATGGGGTTGGGGTAGCACATTCACATTATTCAATATGACCAAACCAACTTAGAGCCAAAAAAAATTTTATTTGTTCTTTTTTTTAAATTTTATCAGTGTAGGCAATTATCATTACTGCAGGCATTAACAAACATAACCTCTTTTTGAAAGACAAAAATATATGTAGGGTTTTGCCATCAACAAATTTGGTTAAGCAGAGGACCTGGGTCTCAGTTTTGAAGTCAGACACATAGATGCCAAACAGATGACGACCCAGCACAAACCCTTGAGAGACTCCATTGGTTACCTTCACACTACCTCAAGAGATGCCTTTCACATGTTCAGTGTGTGTTCTGTCCTTCAACCAGTTGGCAAGCCATCTTATCACATGAAGATAGCTTCCTTACAATTCTGGCATAAGATATGGTATTGAATGCCTTGGCCAGATCAAGAAAGGCTTTACGAACTATATCACTACAGCTGATTGCTTCAATGATGTCTCAATAATGTTAACAGGATTTAGCAGGCAGAAACTTCCAAGATGGCTGTACACTGATCAGCAGCTTAATTTCAGCTCTTGCTCTGTGAAAAAAGAAACTGAGAGATAAAAGTCAGTAAATCTCCCAGTGTTTGTAAATTCAGTTACTGGCTAGTAAATACATTGCCTGGATGCCAGAAAAGAAGAAACTTAGAAACCCTAAAAGAAAGTCAACTAGAAATGTTGAAGCAAAAAAAAAAAAATCTTGCTGTTGTTTAGCAAAAAGCAATTCAAGCTTTAGCTTTGGTGCAAGACATGACTTCCAGTAATATACAGGAAAAATAAAGCAACCATGCACATAGCTGATTAAAATAAACTAACCATTGAAGGAGTGTATCAACTCAAATAATAAAAGGCTGGAAAAATGAAAGAAGCCTTAAACAACTATTCAGATGAACTGTTAAAACTGCAAAAATCAGGGGACAAAATGAAGGAAAGACTGGCTGAGTATGTGACTGCTCAAGGAGAGCTGTTTCAAAAATTACACAGTTATTGGATAGAGCATGCAGGGAAAACCTGAGATTTTCTGCTGTACCAGAGAAACTAGAAGAAACACACTGTATTAATTTTGTGAAAGTACAAATAAGCAAATGGACTAGTATTCTACAACAGGATGTGTAACTGAAAGGACCCATTGTGTGTGTATGCTTCAAACTTGGCCATGAGAAACAGCTAAGGCCTCTAATAGTAAAGATGCAATTCGACCAGCAGAAAGAGTTAATTCTGACAAAGCTTTGGCAGAAGTGCAAAGTATTAAAATTGGAGACAGTAGAGTGTTTGTGGAAAATGATTATTCACTGTACACCAGGCAGAAGAGAAGCAAATGTATCCCAGTGATCAGGGAATGTTGAGAGGTAGGTGAGAGATTCAAGCTCTTTATCCAGTTGTCTTCAGAATATTTTCCTGAAGGATCAAGGTAATTTATGATGCAGAAATGGCAAAGGCAGAAATGCAAAATTTTGCTGAACAAAAAGTGAGCCATCAAACAGAAGACTCTGCTTATCATTCTTCTGATAATACAGCTCATAGAGAGACTTTGCCAGTCAAACATTTTCCAGTCTTCCAAAGGAATATTCTTGAGAGACAGAGAAAAGCACAGGAGTTGATGAAAAGAATTAGGAGTACTTCAGGCTTGAATCAGAATCTGGGTTTGAGAGATGGTGATAAACAGGAAGAAGACCAGCAACACTGAAATTATTTAATAATTATGGCATTATAAAGCATCAAACACATTTGTGAAATATGACTTTACAAGAAAAGTGGAAAGATTGGTCTTTTGATGACTTTGTTAAACTTGTGGGGGGCTGAAAAGCATCTACCCCACTTCATGTCATTAATGTTTGGAAGGACACTAAAAGGAAAGGGGGAAAAAAGTAACTGTAAGTAAAACAATTTCTATTCTTAACATTTCTTGATATAAATTGCATGTTATATAGTAAAACAGTTTCTGTTCTTGTTATATATGATAAAGATACTAAAGTAAACAATTACCTTTTTCTTCTTTTTAGTTTTAAGAAATGTAGGCATTATAATGTAAAAAGAGAAGAAAGGTTGCACAAAGGCATGTTAATATGCTGTAATCTTGGGTTGTTGGGATGGTGGATTAGGTGTAAACGTGCACACATTGTAATATAAATAGAGTTGACATGCTCTCTCTTACCTTTGCATTGGTTAATGTCTGGATTAAGGCCCTTGGCTTAATCTAATAAGTTATTTTGTGTAAGCAAGTAAATAAGAGAACATTAAATGTAATTAAAAAATTTGCTTTAGCAAATAAATGTTCAGTGTGACTAGAGAAATCTGTAGCTGAGGGCAGCTGTACATTTGGTTCTTTGTGTTTCCATGGAAATAAGATAGCTACATGGATGGGCAATAAAAACCAAAACACTTTTTAAGGTTAAAAGTTAATATTTTCTGAACGCATACAAACTGCTTTTCACATCTGGGAGGGGAATTAAGGTAAGACAAGAACAGGCAGCAATTAGTGTAAGTAGGAACACAGGCTGTAATGTGCATCTTAGTGTGGATAACCTTAATTTTAGGTTAGGTAATGCCTTTGTGTGCAGCTGTTGATTTGGGACACTTGGTCCTATCAGAAAGGTAAAACGTCATTATTTGAAGATGTACATAGTTTTGTGAGTTTGTTTTAAACTAATATGGTATGGCAATATTGTGAGGGATTGTTTTTGCTTTCATTAAAATAAAAAGTATGGTAAAATGTGACACAGATTCAAAAGGAGATGTCAAGAAACAAGTGCATAAAATATCACCTTGTCAAATATTAGTGGGTGATTGTAGCACAAAAATTGGAAATAGACATTTAAAAAAGCTGCCATATATAATAGGTGGGAATAATAACTTCTTGTCATAATGATTAGACTATCCATATTATTTTGGAATGTGAATGGCCTCACAGGTACAGACAAAACATATTAAATTGTATTAAGACATGCAGAGTGAAAATAGCAATGCTACAGAAAACACATTTAGAAAGGAGTGACCATGTAAGCTTGATAAAGAAAGGACATCAGGAGGGATATTCAGCAGAGTATTTGGGGCAAAGGAAAAGTGGAGTACTTACACTAATTGCTAGAGGAGCTCCAATAGTGATAGAAAAGGTAAAAAAAGATAATGGTAGATTTGAGGTGGTAAGGAGCTATGAGCAAAGGAGGAGGATTACATTGGCATGTATTTATATTCCACCTAAAGCTGCTATTATGGATCTTAAGAAATTTTTGCGAGAAATAATCATCTTACAGCAGGGAATATTACTTATAGGTAGGGACTGGAATTTGATTTGCAACAGTAAGGATGTATCTGGGGGACCTAGAAGGGAAAATATAACAAAACAGGGTAGATGTCTGAAGACATCAGTTATGAAAATATTTAGTATGGCAACACAAATTCAGTAGTAGGAGCTCAGAGAGAATTTATATATTATTCTCCTAGGTGTGATAACTGGGTTAGACTATACAGAAATTATATTTCACAGGAACATGTCCATTTAATTGAAAGCATTGACACATATCCAATAACTATTTCAGATCATGTGCTAATAACAACTACAATAAAAATGCAGGGTAATGAAGTAAAAATGAGATACTGGGGCTTTACTTCCTACATGTTAAAAAGAGAAGAATTTAAGGAATGGGTAGTGGAAATTCCTTGAGAGCTATTAGGGAAGATATACATTTCTTCAGAAGTTATAGCAAGTGCATGGGACAAAATGAAAGTGGAGTTTAAAAGATGCTAGAAATAAAAAAAGAAATATTAAGAAGTAACAGGAATTATTTAGAGGTGCTGATAAAGGTTAAAGTATTGCAGAATAAGGGGAATCGGATAATATGCATGAGTTTAGAAAGATTGTTGTTAAGCAATTGTGTTTTTTATAATAACTCCAGAGCAGAAAAACTTTTAGTACAATGACTTAGGCAACAAAAAAGTAGAAATGGGTGTTGCCAAACTTAAGAAATGTATAACAAGAACGAGGGCCAGAGATCCTGTAGTGGTATTAGAGATTTTTTAGAAATTTTATGAAAAGTTGTATAAAGCAGAGGAATGTGAAAATCTAGAAAGAGCACAAATGGAAATATTTATTGAAGACTTGATATGGATGAATGTGTTTTTTGTGGAGGGGAGGCAATCATTTGACAACATTAACACAACAGTGATAATCCAGAGATAAGCACATTGTATGAAAATAGTGCTATTGCTGATGGTCTTGATTCAGAGAAAGTATTTAACAGTGTAAACTGTGTTTTTATGAGTAGGGCAATAGAAGCATTTGCATTCCCTTATTCAATAATAAGGTTAATTAGAAGGATATGTGAGGGATCAAAGGCAAACATTAAACTGTGAGTGCTCATTTCTGACAAATTGTGTCTGAAAAGAGGAACTAGGTAGGGGTGTTCTCTTCCTCCTTTGTTATTTGATTTATATTTAGAACCATTGGCAAAGAAAATAAGTGATTAATACATTTAAGGATATACTTGGTATGGTGATCAATAAAAGTTGGCTTTATTTACAAACTATATTATTTTGAACATGATCAAACCAGAAAATTACATCTCAGTGTTGTGGAACATCTTGAGACAGTTACAGGTCTTTTCTGGATATAAAGTTAAAAATTAATTAAGATAAAACAAAGGCGGTAGCTGTAAACTATGTACTTACATATTAATTTGTGCAGCAAAGCCCATATTTATGAGGACATATTAAAATAAAGTATTTAGGTGTGTGAATTAAAAATTATTCTGTTATGGCAACTAAGGATATGTGGGAAGGGACTAAAGAAAAGATAGTAAAAAAATGAGAAACTAGAACTCATGCTTATCGATCTGGGCAGCAAGATATAAGCAGGGAAAATGTTTTAGTCCCTTTAGTTTTATACACAGGTCAGGCATATTTTTATCAACCAGAGAAGTTGTGAATAATAATTAATAATGAGTTCAAGAAATGTGTCTGGAAGGGGAAAAGGACAGGGGCCAAATGGGATAAGTTGATCCTTCCAACAAAACACGGTGGTTTGGTACTATTTGATTTGAAGGTATATTTTACAGTTAGATGCCATTCAGTAAATCGATTCAACAGAAAGTTGAACTTAATATGATCAACTTTTCGAAATGTCAAAGCTTTTGAATGGAGATCACAGTACAATGGAGATTGCGGAATTTACCTTTTCCCCCACTTTAGTGTGATCTTGGAACTGATATATATAATATGCAGGGTGGGTGTCGGTGGTGCAGGGGGGAGCTTAAATGTAGATTTGTGTTGTTTTCTCTCGTCTGATATTTTGGAAAGTTCATCATATGATCTTGACTGTATGAAGCTCAACTTTCTGTTGAGTCAGTCTTCTGAATGGGATCCTTTAGAGCTACATAGTTAAGGCTTATATATATATATATATATATATATATATATATATATATATATAAAACACAAGCAGAAAGCTATAATTCAAAGTGGAAAGGGATGATGATGAAACAGGGAGGTTATGTAAGAAGTAACGAGAGAGTGGGATTTTGAAAGCAGATCATTATGGAGAATAACAACAGCCATACAGAATAATGTATTCATAAAGTTGCAGAAAGTAGTCTAAGAAATAAGCTGTCACAAGAATGGAAAAAGCAGATTTTGCCAGTAGAGGTGACTGCACTTAGGGATATAGGGAATAGCCAGGAGGGGGCTGGAATTTATTGAAGAAAACTGGTAAAGGAACCAAGGTATTGGGAACAAATAACTAGAGAGGGAAAGGTAAGAGAATGAGAAGAGGCCAAGAAGAGATTTGGACTGCAGGCTAGAGACTGCTTTTCCTATAAGGGATTGATATCAAAATATAGGCAAAGAGAAAGGGATGGGTGAATCCTAAGTGAAAAACCTGCTCTGCAAGAGTTTTTAGATGTATCTAGAAAAGAAGCTGTTGTTAAAAAAGGGGTCATTAGTAGGGCATGTAAAATATTATACGATAACTATAGGAATCAGTAACTGAGACCAATTTTACCAACCACCTAGGCAAGGCTCCAGACACACCTTGTATTTTTTAACGCTTTTGTTCTTTAGTAGAAAAAAACAAGACTGTTCTCAGAAAATACAAGTCAAACAGGAAAAGCAGTTCAAAAAGAGAGCCAAAAAATCACATGACTGAACACTACCAATCATTAAATAGTGCATGTTGTCACAAAAGGATGTACTTGAACTGAAATTTAAACTGCAAGTAAAGAATAATAAACTAATGTCATATAATTTAAAATATAAAAAATAAAAACTATCAGCGTAACATTTGCATCAGTAAAACACACTGTATATTTATGTGCTCATTAAATCCAAGATCAGGATCGGCTCTAAGCCAAATTTGCCATGCAGATTCAGGGCATTCAAGCAACTTATTACTGTCACCACGAAAATCTTTTGTGTGTACAAAATCTAAAACAAAAAAGTGAACTTCTTAAAGTCAGTACATAACAGAGCATGTTTAGCAAGTGCATTATGTGGATCTTTCTTAAGTACAGACAAGGTGTGCTAGTAGATTCTCCTTGACAGACATTTTATAGTCTTGCCAATGTAAAAGCTTTCACAAGATTTATAGGATTACGAGTAAACTAAGTACTTAGAATTACAATTACAAACAAATCTTTTGTTTGCCCAAATGTAAATACCCAGTGATTTGAAATACACTGAGGACGAATGAGTGATGTACCTATATTGCTTACACTTGCCACAACAAAAGGTGTCTGGCATGTGTTAAATGTGTAAGCTGGAGGGGGCTGTACATTCAAAGATAGATTTCAAATTGAACAGCTTTTTGTTGGTGACAAAGGGTTTGTCGCCAATGACATTGGCAAGATCAGTGTTGCCCAATATAATTTTCTAGTTGTTAGTGGTGATGTCTCTAATAATGGGCATGTCAGTAGAAACGGGAATAGAAAAAGCTTGCTGAATGCAAACATGATTGGTAGATGTTGACACACCATTGACATTGTTGACCAAAGAGATTGCTGAAGAAATACTACCCAGGATACGTTGAGCTTGTGGTCCTTAAGCAATAATACTTTGTTTTCAATGCCAACTAACCAGTTATGATTGTAACCTTGACCGATGAAGAAATTCCTGATTTTGGAAGTCTCATTAAGAAAAATATCGTTGTCAGTGGTCAATCTACTAAGCCTGATTAGTTGGCCCTTTACAACACCCATCTCCATATGTGATGGATGTAAACTGTCCCTGTACAAGTAATGGTTAAAAATGGTTCTTTCCTGTAAATTTTACTTGCAAAGGACATTTGAGAGGCATCAAAACTCAAAGAAATGTCCAAGTAACGGATGCTTTTACCATAGCCACTGATGGTAAATCTGAGGAAGTCCATGCTGGTATTAAGATATTCTATGAAAAGTACAAAATCATCATAGGTACCTTTCCAAAGCAGGAACAAATTTACAGGAATCAATCAGAGGAGGTTAGAAAAGATTGGGAAGAGAGAATGGATAAGCAATTCACAAGGAAAAAATGGAAGGAAATATGTATGGCTCTCAAGTATGCATCAAAGTTTAGAAAATTTAGGATTTTGCATGGAAGTGCTTGCATATGTATTTTCATACCACAAGCAGACCTAAAAGAATTTTTCCTCAGGCAGATGTCAAATGATGATGAAGGTGTAATGGGGAAGAAAGAGGTAACTGGGAACATATGTTTCTGCGAGTGTAATGAATTGGCAGACTTCAAAAATTCCCTACAGCATACTCTGTCAGAAATATTAGGTGAGCAAATGTGTGTCACTAAAGAAATTATTTTTTTTTGAGCTGGGATACAAGATCTGAATTACCTAGAAAGAGTAGGGCCTTGCTAAGTTTAATTTTGGTTGCTGCCAAAAAAAGTAATTACTAGAAAATGGAAATCAAAGTCTAACCAACTGTATTTGAAATATTGACTATTCCAACGGAAATAAAAGAACTGGAAGTGGGATCTTTAGAAAAGGGTAGGAACAAATTAGATAGAAAAAATGGAAACTGTGGGAACAATACATGCAGAATAATGTTTTAGAGGAGGAGTGAGATTTAAGGGAAGGAAGGAAATGAGCAATGTATGTAATGCTGGATTGATGTTAGTTATACAAAAAAAAAATATGTGATGTTTAATGTTTGTAACAAGGAACATGCTAATATGATTTGGTTTCTTTTATTTGGTTACTTTTCTTAAGGCCAAATACAACACCAAACATACTTGTCATAGGTGACTCCATAGTCAGACACACTGACGTCCCACTCACCAGGCTGAACAAGGAGAGGGTCACAGTAAGCTGCCTATCGGGCGCTAGAATCCGCCACATAACACAAGCACTTGGGTCACTCCACAGCAAGTACAAATATGACACAGTCATTGTCCATGCTGGTGTGAACGACCTGAGACGTACCTCCATGGACTACATGAAAAGAGACATAGAGGAGTTCTCTGATTATGTAGCCCAGGCAGGTATGACCCTGACCCTGAGCAGCATCCTTCCTTCACCAAGAATGATGCCACAACATAGAGACAAGATGATCAGCTTTAACAATTGGCTTAATTTCTGGTGTCATTCAAAGGGGATCCAGTGTCTGTCTGCCTGGGATGACATGCTTGACAAGCCACGCTGCTTCGCAAGGGACGGCTTGCACCTGTCACCCCTGGGATCTGGGATTCCGGATATTGGCTAAGGCTCTTGCCACCCCCATAGTGCCTTTTTTAGGCAAGGCTCAAATTCTAAACCTACCACTCTAGAAAACAAAAATGGGAAGAAACTAAGGGTAATGCTGCTCAATGTCAGAAGTCTAAATCTCAAAATGCACGCACTCGAGGCCCTTCTCAGTATGGAGAACATCGATGTCTGTGCTGTGACTGAAACCTGGTTCAAGGCTCCTGAGAGCACCCCGGCACTATCAGGTTTTACCTCATATCATGCGTTCCGGCCCCAAAACCCGGACCACACCACAAAAGGAGGGGGTGTATCCATATTCATCAAGGAGAACCACACCTCCAGGTTGGTGGCAACGCACGAAGCATCGGAAACCATCCAGGTGTAATTAACCATAGGCAAAACTGCTCTACAATTTGTAGCATGCTACAGGCCACCCTCTCAAACTCAGGAACCTCACACAGCCTTCCTGAAGACACTGGAGGGTATAAATGTATCTCCAAACACCATTATATTGGGTGACTTCAACTACCCGAATATAGACTGGGAACATTACTCAAGCCCAAACTTTCTAGCCCAAAGGTTCCTGGAGTTCATAAATTCAAATGCCATGGAACAACTAGTCACCGTTCCCACAAGAGGAGAAAATATACTAGATCTCATCATCACAAACATGGGGACAAAATGCTCCACACCGGAAGTATATCCCTCATTGGTGAGATCAGATCATAAACTAATCTCACTGGATATCCACATCCCGCCCCCACCCCAAACAAAAAAGACCACAGTGAAGAACTTCTCTAAAGCAAACTTCACACTACTCAAGACTGGTGTGGTATCCTTCAAGGCCCCCGAGCCAGTGGAAACCACAACCCAAGCTGCGGAAGCCCTTACAAATGCCTTCTACGAACACCTCCAGGACTGCATGGATCAGGCAATCTCTAATAAAACCAAGAATCTTACTACCAAGGGCAAACGTCCAGTCTGGTGGACCCCAGCCATAAACAAACTTTACAATAAGAGGAGAAAGCTGTTACATGATAGAGCAAAATCCATAAAAGAGAAGACACCTTTGATCATTATTAGTAAAAAAAATACGAGCACTCATAAAATCATCCAAGGCCAACTTTGAGAGAAAAATTGCCATAGATTCAAAAGACAATCATAAGGCCTTCTTCAGCTATGTTAGAAACCTGGGTGGAAACTCCCAGATATGCTCAGAATTAGTCCAAAATGATACAAAAATCACTGAACCCACAGACATTGCCAACATACTGGCAGACAGGTTCAGTGCCAACTTCACCCCCCTCTCCCCCCCAAAAGGAGAGATAACTATCCCAGCGGAGTGCAGCCTCCCAGACATCTCCAATGCGCAGGTAAAAGCTGCTCTCTCTAAAGCTAAAAACACAGCATCAATGGGAACGGATGGTGTCCACGGCTGTGTGCTACACGAACTCAATGAGGAACTAAACCCGCACATAAGGCAGCTGTTTAATCTTAGCCTTACCACAGGATACGTGCCCAAGGAGTGGCGTACGGCAACTGTGGTCCCACTCCACAAAGGCGGTGCCTCTACGGACCCTGGTAATTACCGCCCCATAAGCTTAACAAGCCTGGTCTGCAAAGCTATGGAGAGGATCATAATGGAGCTCATAAACAAAGACATAGGGGACTTGCAGACATTGGACCCGACCCAGTTTGGCTGTGTCAAGGGCAGATCATGCCTTTTGAACTTGGTCGACTTCTTCGAAACAGTCACCAAGGCCATTGATGAGGGAAAGGCAGTCCATACAGCCTACCTTGACCTTGCAAAAGCTTTCGACACAATACCCCACTTGGGTATTATAGAGAAACTTACCAGCTTAAATGTAAACCCACATGTCACAAGAAGGGTTGCAAACTGGCTAAAGGACAGAACCCACAGGGTTAGAGTAGCTGGCACCATGTCAGACTCCAAGCCGGTAACAAGTGGTGTCCCACAGGGCTCAGTCCTTGGCCCCCTGTTGTTCGGCATCTACTTCTCAGAAGTACAGGCTAACATAGGAGGACTATGGCTGACAAAGTTTGCAGATGACTGCAAACTGGGAGCCATAGTGGTAAGTACATTGGACACAGATATCCTTCAGAGGGGTCTCACGGAAACTGATAGCTGGTGCCAGAGCCATGGCCTGAAGTTAAATGCCAAAAAATGTATAGTCATACCCTTCGGGAAAAACAAGGTAACCCCAAGCTACCATATAGGTGGCAATCCACTAAGCACAGAAGAGGTTATCAGGGACCTGGGGACCCAGGTTGACAGTGGCCTTTCTTTTGACACTCACATTGCTAAAGTGGTTAGAAAAACCTTCTACATTGCCCACCTGATCATGAAGGGATTCACATCCAGATCAAGTGAGGTCATTGTTCCCCTGTACTCTTCACTTATCAGACCAATGATAGAGTACAATGCCCCATTCGGGATGTATCTCATCCGACACCTGCAGCAATTGGAGAGACCCCAAAAGTTCCTCACCAAAAGGATAAAGGGACTCCAAAATCTGTCATATGCTGCCAGACTGAAGAAACTCCAGCTCTATTCAGTCGCATACCGTCTGCTCAGAGGTGACCTGAGCCTGACATACAAGGCCATGTCCAACCCAGAATTAATGGACATGCTCCACCTCAAAAAATCCAAATCTACCAGATCCACTAGAGCAAGCGACTTAAACCTTAGCACGGATATAAATAGGACATGCTGGAGGGATAGATTTGTCACCCAGAGACTCCCTATGTTGTGGAATAAAATCCCGGTCCATGTGAGGCAGAGCACCTCGCTGGCTCTGTTCAAGAGAAATCTTGACCGGTGGATGGGAGATCGTAGGTTTACCCCTGGAATCATCTCTGTGTCACTGCTGGACATAGGCACAATAAACTAATGGGCACAGTATTTTTTAACATAAGGGGTGGCGTAAGCCACAAAAACTCTGGGCTAGGCTTATAAATGCCTTAGGGCAGATAGCCTAGTATAAACCTATGAACCTATTATATACATGTCTGTTTGCCTCTGTCTTAGGTGATAATTCAGTAAATGTGCTTAAAAAAGATTTTACAGGCAGGATGTTCCTTTCAGGAAGCCATATTGTTGTGTGTCAGATGTCATAATATTGCTGAAATCATAATTGTTAAGATCAGTTATAATATGCTGTAAGGCTTTAGTGTAATTTATGGGGTCTTTGGTGAGGCATCACCACAGAAGTGCACCAGGAGTAGATACTTTGTGACTAACCTTGGGTTAACCAATGTAAGGAGAAAGATTCAACAAAAGCATGTTTGATGCTGTTTATCAAACAAACATGTTATGAGGACCCATGCAGATATTGTTTTTGGTCTTAGAGAGTACCTTAAGAAAATGCAATATGAGAGAATTCAGGGATGACTGTTTTGGAATAGGGGTTTTTAGGACAAAAGTTGCCAGAAAGCTTATTTGTTAGCATATTTGCAATGTCTTTGGGATCAGGGTAAGGGTTTACCACTATGGAAAACTTCAGAGCAATGTTGAGTACTTAAAATAGTAAAAGGAAAATATTCACCTCTGGTTCAGAAGATGCTTTTTAGACCATGTGCAAAATTTATTTTGGAACAGGAAAACAATTAAGCCTGAAACTAGAAAAGGAGAGATGTTCTGTAAATGCTGTTTTGGTACAGTACTTTGAAAAACTTGCAATAATGCCAGTATGGTATCCAGATGTTGAAAGCTGACAAAGTTTCAAGGATGTGTTTTATACATGTTCATAACTTTTGTGGTTTTCAGTGTTATGCACTGCATATTTTACTCTATACTATTACTGTTTATGTTATAATGTTATTCTGTGTTTTAATTATATATTGAATACATTTAGCATATACTTCATCTGTTTATTTTGACCTTTGTTCAACATTTACTTATTTGCATTTCACAAACTTATAAGACAGTTTTACTTGGTTCTTGACTTTATCAGAAGTAGCATATGCATAAATGGTGTTGGTCAGTGAGGCAGAAAATGTAACCTGGATGGGGCACCAATCCATCACAAGATGCGTGTAACTACACACACACACACACACACACACACACACACACACACACACACACACACACACACACACACCTCCATGCATTATAAAGGCTTAGAGAATGGGCAAACTGTACTTCAGCACCCTGACTGGAGAATGAGCATTCTTCACCAGGGTATTAATGTACAAGTAATGCCCCCTGAAAAAAGAGTAAATGAGTCCACTGCTTCATGGCAGCATATAATGCTGCCATGGAGCTCTGAGTAAAAAATAAAACTAACAGCTGCTGTTGTTTTATGCTCGCTAAGCAGTGCTTCTGCTGTTTAGCGACTGTAAAATATGTTTAAAAAAAATGAAAACTAAAAAACAAAAGTGTGTCTTTGTTTATGTGTGCATGTGTGAGTGTATGTGTGCCCGTGAGTGAAAGTGAGATTGATCGAGCTGTTTTTTTACATTCACTAAACAGTGCTTTTACTGTTCAGCAAGTGTAAAAACTATAAGTATAACAGAAAAAAATGTGTGGGTGCATGTTTATGTTTCTGTGTTTGTTTCTGTCTGTGTGTGTGAATGCGTGCTTGCCTGCATGAAAGCGAGGTTTGTGTGAGTGAGAGAGTGAAGAGTGAGAGGGATTGAGCAGCAGCAGCATTGAGGAGGTTTATGTACATCTCACCTCTTAGATTAGGTTAACTGGATAAAACCTAACATAAAGGGAACAAATGCCCAAAACAGGAACGTATTCCTTATGAAAAAAAAAATATATATATATATATATATATATATATATATATATATATATATATATATATATAAAAAACACAAAGTTTCTTTAATGATAACATTTGTGTTAGCATGCATCTTTCTGAAGTGCAAGTGTGTGTGTGTGTGTGTGTGTGTGTGTGTGTGTGTGTGTGTGTGTGTGTGTGTGTGTGTGTGTGTGTGTGTGTGTGTGTATACGGCTGCGCATTTGTGTGTGTGTGTGTGTGTGTGTGTGTGTGTGTGTGTGTGTGTGTGTGTGTGTGTGTGTACGGCTGCGCATTTGTGTGTGTGTGTGTGTGTGTGTTTGAGAGAGAGAGAGAGACAGAGAGAGACAGTGATATGATGGAATTCTAGCAGTAGCAGATAAGAGGTTTGAGTACCTCTAGAAATAGATTTTAAATGTCCTACTTATAAAAAATATAAAGCAAGTTAAATAACAGGATTTGTGTTAACATGAATTTTCTGAAGAAAATAAAGTCTGAAAGTCAAATGTATGTCATTATTTAATGACTTCAATCCCCAATGACTGACAAGAAACCACATATTTTAACAGTAAGGCACCAAAAAATAAAGCAAATATCTAGATATTTTTAAAAATGATATATTTTGGATGTAAAATGCTTCCTCTAACACCATTTACATATACTACAGATACTTTCAAACATTAGGTGGAGGAATTATTTTACATCAAAAATATATATTAAAAAATATAGTAATAAAAAATATATAAATAAGTAAGTAAAACACATTTTACAGAGATCTCCTTTCTCTAAACACAATAATGCCCTGCAGGGAGTGTGTTAATTTGTAATTAATGCCCTTTCAGGGTGTAGAGGCCTAACACCCTTGGGTGTGGATTAATTACACATTAACACACACCATAGAGGGCATTATTGCTTCCTTGGCAAATTGCCTCCTGGCATGTCTTCAGCATGTGGAGGGTGACAAAAACTCACAGACATGAGTAGAGTATGAAGACTACACCCTTAAAGCAAGAATCAAACCAGTGAACCAAGTGCAGTCAAACAATACCACTAACCCTTCTATCAGTTTAAAAGATGATTACTTTTAATTAAACCTAAAGCTGGTATGTTAGAAAGAGCTGTCATACAGTTTGGTTTGTACACTTAGTCAATCATAGACAATCTGTCACTGCAAAAGAAAAAGTACAGATATTTAATATCGTTCTAGTTATGTTAGCAGAGAATGCACAGCTTATGCTGTCAAAACTCAAAAAAAAAAAAAAAAGCTTGTAAGGAAAGATATGACGAATACAGCAGTAACCAACCACACTCAACCCTTATATTTCATTGTGTTTTTCTTCCATGTGAACATAACAATAGAATGTAACATTGCATATTAACAGGCAGAATATGTGTTTAAAAAATGTGTGACCTTCAAAGCAGGCATAAGCAAAGCCAGAGTCATTCAACATAATAAATTGTGCTTTCTGTATTGAAAATATAGTAATAATGTATTCAGGCGAATAACTACAAAGCCTATGTACTCAATAAAGAAAGTGTTACCTTAATACATAATGTGTTATTAGTCACGATTTTATAAAAGAAAAAAAAACAGTAATATGCCATACAAGAGTCCAAGGCACCCTCCTGCATGTGCTAACCCACTCACCCACCCACTCACACACACAGAGCTCTCAGCCTCTTCGCACAAGAATCAGGGACAAAGCAAAAGACAAACGCTCATAATAAGTAGTGACAGTTTTTAAATCTTCCTCTCATATACTTAGTTGCTGGAATAACAAAAATTGTATTAGTGTGCATTTTCTGAAGGATATGAAGTCAGGAACTCAAATATCTGTCACCATGTAGTGACTACAGTCCTTAACGATTTGCTGGAAATACACACATTTTATAAGGAAGAGTCAAAAATATAAGTCAAAATCAGGGACATTCTGTCATAGTGGAACAGTTGACAGTTATGCAGAGACACACACAGAGTTATATTTGTATCCATTTGCTTTTATTTAGAAACACTTTAGTAATATCAAAAGTGTTTTATACAGTCAAATTAACATGCCATGAGAGCAAATATTTTGTTGCAGACAAATCCTACATTACCTTTCTGTTTTCCCTTCTTGAATGTGTGAAAACAAACCCTTGATAGCCTGCTACTATTCATTGTAACCTTATTAGGTTTATCTTAATGTTCTTCATCATATCACAAGCAATCAGCATCTAAAATTAATATCTTTGATTTCTTAATCAGCTATACTCACCAGGTACAAGTATTTCTTCTGGAAGCAACTCATGAGTATGTTTGTGTTTAAGTGACCTGTTAGAATCAATAAAGTTTGCAAGTGCAGGCACCCCCTTCTAAACTGCTAGACACAGTATAACAGTCTGTTTTACCGGGACTGCTAACAGCATTGCGAACAGACAGTACAGTCCATTCACCTAATGGGGTTCTGCAGATTGTGCTTCTGATACTGATATTAATATTACATCTGGATTTTAATGATTGCACTCAGTATAAAAACAGCTACTACTGTAGAAAGAAAAAAAAAACAGCAAATAAACTACAAGATAAGTTCTGGTTCAGCATTAAACTCCACCTGACAATTTTCCTTTACAGAAGTGAGGTGGCATTTTTACTACTACGGGAAATTTGGCCAGGGCATCAAGGAACTCCCCCACTCTTTTCAGTAGGTGCAATTGGAATCTTTTACATCCACTTGAGCTACTACCAGGTCAAGTAGATGGGGTCTCAGTTTAATATCTCACCTGAAGGTCAGCACAGTAAGGTGTTCGACACCCCCTTTACATTGCACTGTAGTGCCATCAGTCGATTTTCCTGGTATGGGAATAGATCCCACAGCCTTCTACACCAATGGCAAGTATGCTACCTGCTGTACCACTGACACTGTAAGTATAATCTCCTCCCCTTCTAATACATAACCTCATGAGCACAGGTCTTTCACAACCTTTTCATTTTGAAGAGGCATATGGTATCTATGCATTAAAATAGAGCTAGTGGTGCTTACCAAATGCTACAATGTTGCACTTGATTTTTTTTTTTTTTCTGAATTTCTTCACTCAGGGGCTCTGACTGCAAACGGTCTGCTGAGATCAGTGTACTATCCCTGCAACCAAACTAAATTAATACATAAATAAAGATCTCTGTCCAGAGCCTGTGCTTCCTAGTTCCAGTCACTCTCTGTGAGGAGTTTGCCTACTTTCCAATGTATGTGTGGATTTTCTACAGGTACTATGATTTCCTTCCCAAAACATGATGGCTGTCTCCACCATGGAGCTGACATTGGTGTTCTAAAGCCTTTGTCATAAAAATAGCAGAATAATGTGATTAAACATTGTATGTTGTCTTACCTCCATTGTACAGGTATTCATAGAATCAGTGCAGACTACAAGGAAAGTGAGGATTTCTTTTGATCTGTGAGAAATACCTTTTCTCATGAGCTGTGCAAGGTAAAAGGATTTTTTAACCACCATTGCAAAGTGATGGTCAAGCGTAAACCCCCTGACAGTCCCCCAAGCCTGCTTATGCATAGACTCATGTGCACAGCACAAACGTCTCAAGACCTTTTCATTTTGAAGAGGCATGGTACCTACACTGTACGTTGGTGCTAAGGGTGCTTACCAAATGCTACAGTGTTCTAGTTTTTGACACTGGGTTTGAGTACACCAGCTATTGACAAGTGTAAGTTTCTACTGGAATGCATGTATGCCAGAGAGGAGCTTGATGACAACTCCCAAACTTAATTAACCAAAGATCCTTATTTGATAAGTGAAGATCTCAGAAGCAGATGCTAAATAACAGAAGTCCTAGCACAATTCCTTGCAGAACTCCACTGGTAAGGCATTGAGTACATATGCACTTCACCCCCCCCACACATACATACAGAATGTATAGCATTCTTAAAAGCGTAAGTATCAGAGTACTACCTGATCCCAATTTGGTAACTCATGGGAATCCAGTTCTGTATTATCCAATGGTGGGAGGGCAAGATTCACAGTGGATAAGCTGATCCTTCCAATAGAACAGTATGGTTTGGGATTACCTAATCTGAAAGGGTATTTCAGAGTTACACAGTTAAGGATGCCATACATAGCACAAGCAGAAAGCTATACTTCAAAGTGAAAAGGGATGATGATGAAACAGGCAGCCTTAAGAAATAAGTAGAGACTGGGATTTTAATCCTTGAGGAGAATAACAAAAACAATACAGAATATTCTATTCATAAAGTGGCAGAAAGTATTCCAAGACATAAGCCAACATGTGAATGGAGAAAGGAGAGTCTGTCGCCAAAGAATTTTTCCTCCGGTAGATTGTGAAAGTTGGAGGTGTGATGGGGAAGAAAGATTTAATTAAGAACATGTTTTTTGGGAGTGTAATGAGTTGACAGACTTTAAAAATCCTCTGTAGACTGCTCTGTCAGAAATGCTGTGTGAGCAAATTGGTGGAAGTAAGGACATTTTTTTGGTTCAGTGATGCAGAATTGCAATTGCCTAGACATAGTAAGGCCTTGCTGAGTTTAATTGTGGTGGCTGCCAAAAAGCAATTACAAGAAAATGGAAATCAAAGTCTAAACCAACCATACTAGAAGTAGTGAATATAGTAACTGAAATAAAAGAACTGGAAGTGGGACCTTTAGAAAAAGATAGGAGTGAATTACATAAAAAATGGGAATAGCGGGAACAATACATGCAGAATAATGTTTTGGAGGAGGAATGATGTTTAAGGAAAGGCAGGAATTGAATGATCTATGTAATGTTTCATTGACAATCACTGTGTAGAAGACTTTATGTGATGTATGATGTCTGCAACTGAAAATATGTCAATATGGTTTGTTTTCATTTATGTAAATGTATGACTGTCTATGTCATAAGTGATAATTCAATAAAAATGTTTCTTGTTTAAAATATATTATCCAATACAACTGCCTCTGACAATCCCTCTCCTGTGCTAATACATTAGATTACATTAGGGAATGGTGAACTAGTTAAGGTTCTTGTAGACGGTCTATCTTTCACATACAAGAGAATGCAAAATGTGAAATTCATGCTAGAAAGTCATTCTTCCATGGCCTCAATAAGATATGGAACATTAGGTAGATACAAATGTGGAAGGTGCAAACAGTGCTGATTTATTAGAAATAGCTTGAACATTTATGTTAAGACATTGAACCTAAATCTTTGGTCTAAGGACAGACATGACTGCAATTCCCAGGGTGTTGTGTATATGGCGATTTGTGATTCCTGCCCAGGATGCTATGTGGACAAGACTATCAGGAAGCTATTGCGAAGAATTTATGAACATGCTCTGATGATTAGAAATAAAGATTTAAGCTATTTCCTAGCTAAACATTCATTAATTTGTTCCAATTTCAAGAAATTCCATTTTTTGTTTTACATACTGTCAGTCTCAAGGATTTCTTGGTTAATCGCAATGTTTTACTTGAATGCTGCGAATCCCAGTGGCAAATTAAATTATGTACAGATAAAAGTCCAGGGTTGAATGAGTGTGTAAACATCAAATGTTTGTAAGCACAGAAGATGTAAAAGCTTACAAGTCTATTCAGGAGTTTACTTTTTGATATGCATTTTACACACACACACACACACACACACACACACACACACACACACACACACACACACACACACACACACACATTGTTGCACTATCTGTGTATTTTTTCTATATTTGTAACATTTTTAAGTAATAATTTTTAACATTGCAGCTTTAAGAAGATCAAGTTTGAGGAAGTATCATATGATTGGTTGTTAACGGTCTTTTCATTGGTACCATTGTTAGATCTCAGTGAGTGTAATGGGGTTTAATTCTGAAGAAGTTCTTGTTAAAATTAAAAGAACAAAAGTGCTAAATTAAAACCTGCGTCCAAGAGTCTTTCCGTGCTTGCTTTTAGTAGAACTAGTTGTTGGTATGAAAGGTCACCAATATCACATTAAAAAATAACATCCTGGAAGATGATTGAGCACCACACAATATGTATTGAACATAAATGTTTAGTGCTTCATTCTGTACTTCGGAACTTCATCAGAATTGTAAAAGAAGCAAGTATCTTTAATTTAAAAACTTCCTTCCTATTACATGTGACTCATTACCGCCAATTAATACTTCCTAAGCGAAAGAACTCTTAACAAGAAAGTACTAAAAGTACATTTAAAACAGAGTAATAAAACATGAATACAATCTTCATTTGTGATATACAGTACCCCAGAATGTAAAAATATGTCATATAAAAGCATATTATTTTGTTTAAAAAACATGTAAAAATCAGTTGCAACCTCTCTTTTATAAAATCATTGTATACTTTATCCCCTTATACAAGGTTAAAAAATAAACAGTGTGACTATGAAACTGCATATGCTCAAAGCTTTAAGTTGCTAGATATAGACATATTTTATTAAGAGCAGGATATATTTCAGTGTCTGAACTCTTTATGTAATATATTGTAATGCAGGTAGCAGAACCAATACTGGCTTCAATTGTTATTTCTGACTTTCTTTTGCATCTTGAAAAGTAAGGCACTAGATCTCCATTTGCTTCTAGAGTTACCACTGATCTATAGCCAAGGTTTTTGGCAAAATCTCTTTGCTTGCTGTGTTAAATAATAGTGGATATGTGTGTCACTGCATGGATAGTCGTATAATGGGTGCATGCATATAGAGATAGATGTAGCTGTATCCATGTGGTGTGTGTGTGTGTGTGTGTGTGTGTGTGTGTGTGTGTGTGTGTGCGTGTGCGTGTGCGTGTGCGTGTGTGTGTGTGTGTGTGTGTGTGTGTGTGCATATGCTCGCCCATGTACTTGTGTGTGCCACATTGATGTATGTACGTTTGGCCAACTTTAATTGACCTTTTATTTCTTTATTTTTTATTTTTATTTAACATTTGTTAACCGGGAAAGTCCAACGTGGAACAAAGCCAGTTTTCAGCGGAGGCCCGGTGAAAAAGGCTCCAGATCCCTACCACAGGAAACCATACTACTAGGAGACTTTAACATTGACTGGACAACCTGCTCCAGCCAAAACCCAACAGCCCACATAAACCTACATGGATTTACCCAAGTAATATCCACCCTAACCAGAACCGACAAAGCTTCCAAATGTGAATCCATCCACAATTGGATTTTGCTATCCAACCCAACCCTAGCACAACAATCTGGATGTCTACCTGATAGTATAAGTGACCACCTACTGACCTACTTAATTAGGACTAGACCACATAACATCACCCAACCCATCCTCAGAGTCATCCGTAATAAAAAGAACTTTGTACCCACCAACTTCATTAATGCTCTAAAATGTACTAATTGGAACCCACTAAAACTACTACTCTTGACGAAGCCGTACAATGCTTCAACTCCACATTCTTAGATATCCTAAACCTTCATGATCCCACCCGTACCAAATGACTAACCAAAGATACTAAAACTACCAAGAAAGAAAGGGACAAAGCCTGGATCCAGCTTCAGAAAAACAAAATGGCTAATTCAAAGCAAATTTACCTTGAACTCCGCAACAAAGCAAAGAGGCAAATTAGATAAGATAAAATTAACTACTATAAAACCATGCAAGAAAAACATGTTCATAAACCAAAAAAATTCTGGACCACTGTAAACAGTATAATGCACCCAGGAAAAGCCCCCACCCCAACCTGTGTACTACCAAATGACCACAGCAACATTCCCACTCAATTCAACAAATTCTTTACCGAAACAGTTCAACACTTGCTAGGGCTCAAGATAGCACTGATAGCCCCATAATAGTAGTTCCCCCTTCACCCCCAAATACAACAGTGAATAAAAACACCTCCAACTTTTCCCTGCAACCAGTACCCACCAAAGTAATTTCTCGACTTCTAAACAAACTTAAACCCACCACACTAGCAGCTGATAAACTACCAGCAGATTTCGTACAAATAGCAGCAGAGGCAATAGCTTACCCAGTGTCCATACTCATGAACAGATCAATTGCAGAAAGTAAGGTTCCCATCCTGTTGAAAACATCTCACATTATTCCTCTACACAAAGGCGGTAACTCCTTAGAACTCACCAACTATCGACCTATAGCAATCCTATCACCACTATCCAAAATATTAGAAAGAGTTGTGCACTCCCAAATACTCCAGTATCTCCTTAAAAATAATTTACTTTCCAGAATCCAGCATGGCTTTAGACCCTCCCATAGCACCACTACAGCACTATTATCTTTCTCCGATACAGTCAACAACTATAGAAATAAGGGACTATTTGCATCTTCCATATTCTTAGACCTGTCAAAAGCTTTTGACATGGTTAACCACAGCCTTCTTCTCCAAACTCTGTCACACCTAAACCTATGCTCCTCCTCCTTAGACTGGTTTACAAGCTACTTATCAGAACGGCAACAAGCTGTCCTCTGGCAAGGCCAATTGTCCCCCCTCCCCTACTCCCAGTGAGCATAGGAGTGCCACAAGGGTCTATCCTAGGCCCAATGCTCTTTTAACTATTTACCAATCACATCTCTTCTTCCTCAGTCAGTGCCACTGTTGTACAATATGCAGATGACACAACCCTTGTTTGTGCTGCCCCCAACTTAAAAGAGCTACAAACCTTGACCCAGAAGAATTTTTTGCTAGCTGAAACCTGGTTCACTAACATTAAACTGATTCTTAATCCCCAAAAAAAACAATCTATTGATTTTTAGTCCTGGTTGATCCCCCCCACTAAATAATGATTTCACCATCAAGTCAAAGGACAACATCCAAATCACCCTCACTTCTCACACAAAGCTATTAGGTGTTGAAATCGACAATATTCTAAAATTTGATACCCACATAGCCCAAACTATCAAATAAGTATATAAAAAACTAGGACTCCTCTATAGGAATAAGCAATATCTGACCAAACAAACCAAAGCAACCATAGCGAGGACTCATCTCCTGCTCATCCTTCTCTATGCCTCCCTGTCCTGACTAACCTATGCCAAACAGACCTAAAGCAAATGGAATCTTGTTACAAGAGTGCCAAATTTGCAGCAGAAGCCTCATACAGATCGCACCATTGTCTTGCCTTAAAGCAACTCAAATGGCTCGAGCTTCCTCATCTATTGCTACTCAGCCAACTTTCAACAGCTCATAAACTCTATTATCTTCCTGAAAATTCCCCTGCCCTTCAGGGGATACTTCAACCCCACATACCCACAAGACCATTAAGATCCAGTAACCAGAACCTCATAAAGGTCATCAAACATAACAACGACGCAGGGAAATCTCTATTCGCCTACACCATTGCTAGAACTTGGAACTCACTACCAGGCCAGATAACCTCCACTGTATCTACCAATCAATTTAAACATCTCCTGAAAACCCACAACATAGATAACTGGCTATGCCCATGCTTCTCCCTAGGGTAGTTCATATTACCAACAAAGCACAATACTATACAGTAGGTTCTACAGCATACTCCTGCATATTATGAATCTACATCCCAACAAAAATACACAATAGAATATAAATATCTAAATAAAGCTGTCCATTCCGTGCACAACGACAACTATGTCATTCTTGCTTAATAGCTACAACTCCTTATTTAACACAATATTTACATAACTATGAGGCGATTAAAGGTGTTACTCTTAGAAACTTAATGAGTCTTGCTTATAATTTGTTGTGTTTCTGTAACCTTATGTAAGCTTATGTATTGATTATAATCACTAACTTGAAATCCTTGAGCAAATGTAACAATTTTTTGTTTGATTTGACTTGTCTAGTTTGTTTGATTTGTTTTATTTGAATTGTTTTTATTTGATTTGTTTGATTTCTTTAAATTGTTGTTTGTTTTCCTTTTGGAGCTTTTCTCCCCGGGCCTCTGCTAAAAATGGATCTGTATCCAGTCGGACTTTCCCGTTCAACAAATGTAAAATAAAATAAAATAATAATAATAATTGCTCAAGGATTTCTGCTATTTAAAATACTCAAAAATAGTCAGACATCTCCTAAAACAATATTCTATCTCCTACTCAACATTGCTTTTATCCACATTATAGTACTCCAACTACTGTACTCAACTTAATATACCAACCAAGCTAATAAATCAAAGTGATGCTGTTAAGTCATTTTTCTTTGATCTCACTAAAGTTTTGAAACTGTTTCCCATACTCATCTCTTGCAAAAATGTATAACATTTGAACTTAGCCTTTCAACATTACAGTGATTTAAGCGGTATCTTACTAATCATGTCCAGAGCGAACAGTGGATAGATACCTACTCCAGTTACCAACCTATGTAGGAGTCCCACAAGGATCCACTTTTGGACCTTTGGCATTCTCAATATTTATGAATGATATGCACAAATCTGCAGAGCCCAGTAACATTACATTTGTTTAATATGCTGTTGACGCTGCATTAATATGTTCAGCACCAACCATCCAATACAGACTATACCAAACTGTTTTTAGTCCCTAGAGAAAATAATACAAGCATCTGCTTTAATTTATAATGTTCAAAAACCAAATTCATGCTTTTGAGCAATAACAGTGATACTACACAAAACTCAGTCATATTCCACAAACTGAATTTTTGAGTACTGCATCAGTCATGTCGTCCCAAAACTATGAGAGGCTCAGAGTGTTATAGAAAAAAATATGCCTTTTCTAACTGAACAACTAAACAGACTACTACAAGTTCAATTCTCCTTCCTAACCTAGTGTATTCATCTCCAATGTTTTCAGAATTACAAAAAATCCTATTACTTAAACCTGAGCAATATTATCTTACAATGGCAAAATTCACAGCTAACCTATCAAATATATCCCACCATATAGCCCTCAGAACAGCCAGAGTGAATCTGAAGAAGGGAGTGAGAGAAGCAAAATGCGTCTATGGCAGAAAGATCCAGAGCTAATTCTCTGACCAAAAAGACCCCAGGCGGCTATGGCAGGGTATCCAGTCCATAAATTACTAAAAACCCCTATCTTTGTAATGTGAGGACAACAGGGAATTCCTACATAAGCTGAATGTCTACTTCAGCAGATGCGAGGAAGGGAATAGAACAACAGTGAAGAAAATGCTCATCGGCCTCAACAAGAAGATGCTCACCCTCAACCCAGCTGATGTCCAGAGGACATTGCGCAGAGTTAACTGAGAAAAACATCTGGGTCTGACAACATGCTAGGGTGAGTGCTCAGGGACTGCACAGTCCAACCAACAAATGTCCTCATGGATATCTTCAATAACTCTCTGAGTTAGCAAATTATTCCAAAATGCTTCAAGGACACGGCAATCATTCCATTACTGAAAAAGACTCTACCATCTTGCCTAAATGATTACCACTCTGTAGGCCTCACCTCCACAGTGATGAAATGCTTTGAAAGGCTAGTCAAGGATGCCATAACATATGGGCTACCTACTGATCTTGACCCTCTGCAGTTTGCTTAATGATCAAACCGGTCTATGGCAGATGCCATATCTCTAGCACTTCATCTATCCCTGGAACACCTTGAAAATAAAAACACCTATGTGAGGGTACTATTGATCTACTTCAGCTCTGCTTTTAGCATGGTCATTCCTCTTCATCTGGTAATGAAGCTACTTGCATCAACACTCCACTTTATAACTGGATTCTTGACTTTCTCACAGACAGACTTCAGAAAGTGTGCGCAGGAAATATCTCCTCAGATAGCATCACTCTTAACACTGGAGTCCCACAAGGATGTGTACTAAGTTCCTTGTTGTTCACCCTATTAACAAACGATTGTACAGCAAGGTACAATACAGCCACATCATCAAGTCTGCTGATGACACAACAGTCGTGGGCCTCATTAGTAACGACTGTGAAACAGCGTATAGAGATGAGGTGGAACAACTGATTATCTGGTGTGGAAATAACAACTTAGCACTAAATGTAAACAAGACAAAAGAGATAATTGTGGACTACAGGAAAAATCGCAAGGAACATTCTCCGCTTACCATCAATGGGGAAACAGTAGAAATAGTGAGAAGCATGAAGTTTCTGGGAGTGCACATTAATGAGGATGTGTCTTGGAACACCAATACAAATGCCATAGTCAAGAACGCACACCAGAGATTGCACTTTTTGAGAAGGCTGAGGAGAGAGAATCTCCCATTGACAGTTTTCACTACCTTCTACAGAGGTACTATAGAAAGCATCCTGATGAACAACCTCATAGTATGGTATAGAAGCTGCTCTATCTCGGAGCGCAAATCCCTCCAAAGAGTGGTGAAGACAGCCAAGAGAATCATGAAGACTACCTTACCATCTATCCATGACTTGTACTTATCCAGGTGTCTCGGCAGGGCCAGAGGAATAATTAAAGACTGCAGTCACCCTGCTTACAGACTGTTCCTGCATCTGTCACTCGGAAAGTGATTCCGAAGCATACGTTGCAGAACTATAAGATTCAGGAAGAGCTTCTTCCCTAATGTCATTAGGCTGCTGAACTCTAGTAACAAGCTATGCTCCCTGATGGCCATCTGGGTCAACAGAAACTGCAGAAGCTTGTCTCATATTGTGCATTAACCTGGTTGTCAATCTCATCTAATACTTAGTGCAATATTCACCATGACTGTTAACTTACAGACCATCTAGAGCAGTAGCAATGCAGTAAAATATCTCTTCTTTCAGTGCAATACATGTTACAAATTTGTAAATTAACCATAGTGCAATACCCTAAGGTCCATAGAGCAATCCTCTAATGTTGGCAGTGCAATACTTAAATGTGCCTTTCAGTGCAAGGATCATTGCAATGCCTTAACCAAGTACCTGTGCAATACTAAAGTCTCATGCAAGTAAGTGTTCACTGCAAAAAGTGTTAAAATGTGTGTTAACACACTAGTGTCTGTGTGTTATTATGTGTAGTGGTTTCTGTTGATATTTCAGTTTGTGCAAGTGGTTTACATTTGGGAGGTTTCTGATCTTTGGGTAGGCTTCTAGTGAGTACCTCTGCGCTTATATGGGCTTATGTGTTGTGTTCTTACTTTGTGTGAGAAGTGAAGTGTGCATGCTGACAACCTGTTTGAAGTCGTTTGTTACATGAGAGAACTGATTCCAAATTCCCAGTGTAATTACATTTCTCACATAAGGTATTTGTTTGTTTTAGGAGTAAATGGTTGTCAATATACATGAGGCAATTACTACATTGCCTCAGGATGCCCCTGTCAATCAGGCTGACTGGAGAGATGATGGGAAACTGCCTGTTCATTTTAGCAGGTTTTTACCATATGTACTATTAGGGAAGGGAGTAGGCTAGTTAGACTGTTTTTTGCACTAAAACTAAAAATGGGGCTTATTCTGTTGAAGGTAAGGGATGATAAGTGTGGCAGCACTCCTCAGGGTGCAGCTGAACTGCCTGTAGAGCAATAGGGAAGCTTAGAAGGGTTCCACTGACAGATGTCTAGGGAAAATCATGCTTCAAGAACTTTGCTTTTATACAGGGCACTGGTAATCCTTGTGCATGCCATACAAACATGAGGCTTAAATACAGGTGAAAATAAACACTAAGATAATCTACCGATGTGAAAGCACAACTTTCCTCCATCACTCCCCAACTCAAACAAGGCTGAATTTACAGTCTTCTGCCAGAAGGGTGCAGGGGAGCTCTCTTAACGTAGGATGGCTGGTTTAATGCTCATGTGTAACAGGCTAGATTCAGCAGATCTGAATCTAGTCTATGCTATCATTTGAAATCATGTGCAGAGAATGATGTAGTCACAAACTGTAAAAAACAGAAATAATGCAGCAATTTGATAAAATGCAGTTTAAAAAAAATCAGTAGACCATAGACATAAGTATGTCAGTGTCAGGAGATTACCATTTCCATGCTGCTAAATGCTAGGAGTCTAAACATGAAACTGCACTCAATGCAAGCATTTTTAACCCTGGAAAATGCTGACATCTGTGCAGTCACAGAAACCAAGCTGTGGAGAGCACCCCAGCCATAACAGGTTATTCATCTTATCATACATTCAGACCCCAAACTGTGGGTAGTAAAGCCAAAGGAGGTGGAATTTCAATGTATATATTAAAGACATACATGCCTCCAGGCTGATCAAACAGTATGATGCACAGGAGACACTCTAGGTGCTGTTAACCATTGACAAGACCCCTATACATATACAAATCATAGTTATCTACCAGCCCCCAAATCTGACTAAAGATGCCCAATCTGCCTATCTAGACCTCTTTGAATTTATCAAGATTCAACCCTTTATCCTGATCCTGGGTGACTTTAACTACCCAAACATAGACTGGAAGAACTACTTATGCCAGAACACAAATGCCCAAAGATTCCTCAATTTCGTCAATGCAAATGCTTTGGAACAACTAATCAATATTCCCGCAAGAGATGATAAAATCTTGGACTTGGTATTAACCAACATGAGTAACCACTGCAGCATCCCTGCAGTATCATCCTCCCTTGTAAGGTCCAACCATAAAGAGGTCATGTTCGAAATCACCATCTCCACTGACCGAGTGGCATACCCCAGGGTTCATTCTTGGGGCCTCTCTTATTTGGTATATACTTTTCTGAGGTGCAGGCCAAAACCAGTGGGCTATGGCTGACCAAGTTTGCAGATGACTGCAAGCTGGGCATTGTCGTCAAGTCCCCTAATGACATGGACATCCTCCACGAAGGTCTCACCCAAACAAATGACTGGTGCCAGAAACATGGCCTCAATCTGAATACAAAAAGATGCATCATCATCCCCTTTGGGGAGCGTGATGTCTCCACAGATTATCACATTGACAACAACGTCCTAAGCACTCAGTCATGAGCTATTTGGGCACCCAGATTGATAGCAACCTGACTTTTGACCACCATGCTTCTTCCATTGTACTGAAAGCTTTCTACATGGCCCACCTAATAAGTAAGAGTATCTCATCCAGGGACAAGGAAGTCATAACATCCCTGTATTCTTCCCTTATAATGCCCATTATTGAGTACAATGCCCCATTTGGCATGTACCTCACAAAGCACATGCAGCAGCTGGAGAGACCACAGAGGTTATTCACCAGGAGGATCCAGGGCCTCAAACATCTATCCCTCTACTCAAGTTTCATACAGACTCCTCAGAGGTGACCTCTGTCTGGCATATAAGGTGACCTCGGACCCTGCCTTGATGGGACTGCTGCATATCCGCAAGTCAGGCTCCACTCGACTAACTCGTATGTGCAGCCTCAACCTGGTCTGTGACATCAGTAGGACTTGCTGGTGGAATAGATTTGTGTCTCAGAGACACCCCCATCTGTGGAATAGACTCCATCTCCATGTCAAACAGAGTACTTTTTTTATCCCTTTTTAAGTGCAACCTGGATAACTGGATGGGAAATAGAAAATACATCCCTGGGATTCCATTTGTGCCCTGCTTGACAGTGGCATCGGGTGCTGATTTGTCTAAACATGGGCTAAACTCTTGGCTTGGCTTATAATGGCCTCAGGCCCAATAGCCTAGTAACTTTCTATGAACCTATGATCTCGAATACTGTAAATTGCATTGATCTTGATCTGAATTACTTCAGACACAAAAGCAAAAATTGGCAGTGTGGTCACTAGCCGTGCTCATTAGAAAGCAATGCAAACATCATTCTATTACTTCATTTGTTTGCAAGTACATTTCTGTGTGCACAAGATGAAAGATTACAGCAGAAGACAGCAATAGATGCTCTCACCAATGGGGTAAATGAGAGAAAGGCATATCATATAAGCAAAAGAAAGCAATGCAACATTAAAGTTATAGCACAGAAGAAATGAGGAAAATGCCTATGGAAATTCTTCGCCTGATAATATTTGAAATCATCATCATCAACATCAAGCCCTCTTTTTTCCATTTTACATAAGCTCTGGGAGTAATGTCAGCTGTTGCTACCTCTTTCAGTTCAGAGTCACTGTGCTACTTTTTGGCAATAATGCCAGTCTGTCACAGGTCTTCTGTCATGTAATCCATCCATCTCTTGGGGTCACTTTTGCTTCCACTCTGATCTCATTTCTTCATCAGTTCCACAGTGTACATCCTACTACCCATGTTAGACACATCAGCTCTGTAACCACATGCTTCCTCTGTGTCTGCCTTCACTGTCCAAGTTTGTGTGCAAAACACCAGCAGCGTTACCTCTCAACCTCTTAGATCATGAAATCTGGACAGAACCATCAATAATGGGGGGACAAAGTCCCAAAAATAGGGACACTTTTTTAAATATTGCTCATACAAACTTAAAAAACTGACAGAATAACAGGTTTTGCATTAGAATTAATTTTCTGAATGGTATGAAGTCTAAAACTCAAATGTTTGTCATTATTGTCTGACTTTAACCCTCAAGGATTTGCCAGAAAACCAAAATTTTATGTGAAATGGACCAAAAATGTGGGTCAGAAATCTGGGGATTCTGTACAGTTGAGATGTATGACCAGCAGTGTCCACACCACTGTTTTGTGCAGCTTATTTTTCAGCTTTTTTGATGTTCTTCGGTCACATACTCTTTTTCTTCTTCTCCTTTCAGCTACTCCTATTGGGGGTCACCACAGTGGATCAGTAGTGTCCGTGGAATGAGTGGCAGTAAAGTTGTACAGTGTTGGGTTGCCAGCTCAGCCCCCAACTTTCCTCAGAAGGCACACACATGCACACACTAACACCTACGACCAATTTAGAATGCCCAATCCACCTGCAGCATGGCTTGGGAATGTGTGAGGAAACTGGAGCACCTAGAGGAAACCCACGCAAACACAGGGAGGACATGCAGGCTCCGCACAGAAGGCACCCCAGCCAAGAATTGGACCGGAGAACCTATTGCTGTGAGGCAGCAATGCTAATTGCTGCACCACTGTGCCACCTTATTTTTCTGTCACACACTACTCCTGACATTCTGTGACATTTGGCTGCAGCACTTCTGATTCTATCTTTGATATCTTCAGTCAAGCTTCCTTTCTTCTTAGCCACACCTTCCAGATACATGAAGCTGTTAACTGGTTACTCTTTTTTTTCATTCTATCAACATGTTAAAGTTCTTCTGATTCCCCCATTCACTACCATGATCATTGGTCTTGTCGGTAATCAGTGTCATGCCATGTGCTTTCACTTTTGCATTCCAGTCTCTTATTAGTTACTGATGTTGCTGTTTAGAGTCAGCTTGTAGAGATGTATTATTGGCATACAGCAGTTTGCAAATGAAGTCCATCACCACTATGAGTAGCAGTCGGCTCAGAGCTGAACCCTGATATACTCCCACTCCCACTCCCACTGGGAAACCCTCTGTGAAGCTAAACACTGTTCAATATTTTGTCATTGGGTCCCTGTGTTTCAAGGTCTTCAAACTATCACATGATTGTCCAAACCACTTTCTTGGGAACATGTTATGTGCTTCTAAGAATGCCCAGTTGGACTTCTTCATTCCCATTTTTTCACTATCTCTCTCACTGCAAGCATTCAGGTAGGTTATACTGCATTCTGATCTGAATCCAGACTGTTTATCTTCCATCTTACTTTGTATTACTGTGTGTATTTGTTTATAAATCACCCACTCCAGCACTTCATGCAGTGTGACAAAAGTCTGATATCTTTCTACTGCCTTTGGTTGTGAGTATACCTTTTGTTCATTTACACTGGCACTGGAATATTTATTCGCTAGTCATCTGGGATAGCCTATCTCTCCATACAGTGATGAGTACCACCAGGAGCCATTTCTCCCCTAAGGTACGTTACATCTTTTTTTTTTTTTTTTTAAACAAGAAACATCTTTATTAAACTTTAACTTACAATATAGGCAATCATACATTTCTATAAATGAAAATAAACCATATTGACATATTTTTAGTTGCAAACATTATACATTACTTATAATCGATTCAGTCATTATCAGTCAAATATCACATAGGTCATTCAAATCCTGCCTTCTTTTAAACCTCAGTCCTCCTCCAAAACATTATTCTGCATGTACTATTCCCACAATTCCCATTTTTTCTATGTAATTTACTCCTGCCCTTTTCTAAATAACCCAATTCCAGCTGTTTTATCTCTGTTACTATTTTCACTACTTCTAATACAGTTTGTTTAGACTTTCATTTTTCTAGTAATTGTTTTTTTGACAGCTACAATAATTAGACTCAGCAAGGCCTTACTATGTCTAGTCAATTCCGATTATGCATCATAGATAAAAAAAAATCTTCCTTAGTTAAACCAATTTGCTCGCCCAGTATTTCTGATAGAGTAGTCTGCATGAAATTTTTCAAATACACAAACTTATTACACTCCCAAAAATATTTTCTTAATTACCTTTTTCTTTCCTGTCACAGCTACAATATTTGCTGTCTACCTGAGGAAAAAATATTTGGAGTCTACTTGGGGTTTAAAAATACCAATGTAAATACTTTCAGGCAAAGATCCTAAATCTTCTTGACTTTTTGTAAATTGGGAGTCATACATATGTCCCCCATTGTTTCTTTGTGAATTGCTTATCCAATATCTCTTCCCAGTCCTTTCTAACCTCCTCTGATTGATTCTTATAGTTATCATACCATATTTTATATGCCCTACTAATAACCCTTTTTAACAGAAGCTTCTGTTCTAGATTCTACCAAAAACTCTACCAGTGCTGGTCTTTCAACCAGTTGCCATAATGGTTAAGGTCTTTGCCTCGCACGCACATGGTACAAGGTTCGATCCTGACCTTCCGTTAATGCCTGTTTGGAATTTGCATGTTCTCCCTGTGTCTGTCTGGGGTTCCACCCACCTTAGAAAAACATGCTGAGTGTTTCCATCTCAAAATCACCAATGAATGGAACTGTGGGCAGCAGCACAAACTCTACATGGTACCCTATAGTGGGAAGAGTTGTACAGACAAACCCCTTTGGGCATCTACTGTGGTATGCAGTATGCTCAAGATAGGAGAAAACAGATCACAGACTGCGCCATGGCAGAGCTGGCTACTTGACAGTGTAAAAATATGGCTCTGTGTGATTTGGTTAGTTGACTAATGTCACCAAATGGGCATGGGTATTAGCCAGTGATAAGTGGGTTTAGGACCTGACCTACTCCCACCTACACCAGGGACCCATGCGAATGGTGTATGTGCCCATATTGGCTAGTGTGTGCCTGCCATAAAGCCCAACTGTGGCCAGTCAGTGTCTAGTTGCCTAGTGTGGATTACCTGGCATGGCTCTGTTGAGCAAAAACTGGATATAAAACAATTCAGCTTGCCAAACATGAACTGAGAATTGCTACACTTAATGTAGGTTCACTGACAGGACACAGCTTAGAAGTGGATGACATGATGATACAAAGGAGGCTGAACATCCTATGTATCCAAGAGACAAGATGGAAGGGCAGTGCATTGAAGTCACTTGGCTTGGGATCTAGAGTCTACTACTCAGGGGGAGGACAGGCTAGAAATGGTCTGGGAATTATGGTGAGAGAGGCTTCAGAAGGCAGTGAGGGATATCATCAGAGTTAGTGACAGACCCGTGACAATCAGACTTCAGTGTAATGATAGGGCAGTATTCATAATCTCAGCCTATGTCCCAAGGCAGGGTTGTGATAGTCAGGAAAAGAGTGCATTCAGGCAGCAGTTGCAGGACCTACTAAATAAAGCAGGACAACGTGAATTGGTGTTAATAACATGTGTCTTGAATGCAGAACAGGATATGAGGACTGCCTGGGTTCACATGGGTGGGGCAACAAGAATAAAGAAGGAGAAGCCATTCTAAATTTCTGTCTGGCAAATGGCTTAATAGTAGCCAGCACATGGTTCAGAAAGAGAGACAGTCACAAGATCACATACAACAGTGGCCAACATGCAAGTCACGTAAACTTCCTCCTAGTAAGGAAAGGGCACTAGGGTAGAATCAATAATTGCAAAGTCATCCCCAGTGAAACAGCCGCCCTACAGCATAAACCACTGGTTGCCACAATCAACTATAAGCAGTGGTCAGAGAAGGCTCTAATGTCAAAAGAGGCCATATTGAAGACCTGGAAGTTGACTGGAGAGAAAGTACAACATTTCAATGAATTACTCAGGGCTCTAGCACCCCTAGAAGAGGATGAAATAGGTGGAATTGAAGAAGAATGGCAGCGCCTTAAAACAGCATGTGTGAAAACTACAGAACAGATATGTGGCTGAGCCAGGTATGAAAGTAAGGTACATAAGGAAAGCCGGTGGTGGAATGCAGAAGTCCAGAAAATCAGGAAAAGAAACAAGGAGTGCAGGAAAAAAGTAGGAGATAGAAAGGCCGACCAGGCTAGGAAGGAATACTGGTTGGCTAGCAAAGAAGCTAAGAGGCATCAGAGGCATTCTACCAGCTTGGTGAAAGTGTCTCAGTAGTTAGAACAAAGAAACTATATCAGGTTGTAAGGCCAAGACAGAAAGATAAAGAAGATAGTCAGACACCCTTCAAAAAGGGCTAAGGGATGCCTGCAACAACCTGCTCACCAGTCCACAGGACATCAAATGCAGGTGGAAGGAGTATTTCCAGCAGTTTCTGAATGAAGAAAAACCCACAGAAGCTGTACTGCCCCAGAAACAGCCTACAATGAGAGAAGAAGAGGAGCCCACCCTAGAAGAAGTAAGAACAGCACTAAGGAAGATGAAGTCAGGGAAAGCAGCAGGGTCAGATGAGGCCACAACAGATATGATCATGATGTTGTGTGAGATGGGGAGAAATGGCTCCTGAGGGTACTAATAGCAGTGAGGAGAGAAAAGTGCATCTCATATGACTGGAGAATAAAGCATACTCATGCCAGTGTACAAGAACCAAGGGGACAGCCACAACTGTGGGTAGTACAGAGGCATCAAACTCCCATTGCACTAAATAAAATTATAGAGAGGGTGATTGCTAAAAGGATATGCAGAGTAGTAGAAAGTAAGATGGGAGATGAGCAGTTCAGATTCAGATGAGGATGCAGCACAACTGACCCGATGTTTGCAGTGAGACAGTTAGTTGAGAAGAAGAAGAAGACAAAGATGAGGAAAGAGTCCAGCTGGGCATTCCTAGACTTAGAGAAAACAAATGACAAGGTCCCAAGACAGCTGATTTGGGCAGTAACTCAGTGGCTCGAAGTCCCAGAAAGATTGGTAGAGTTAGTACACACTATGAACAATTACCCAATGACTGAAGTATGAGCAGTTTTTAGTCTCACAAAGGGGTTCCCAGTGGGAGAGGGGGTGCACCAGGGTTCAGCACTGAGTATACTGCTGTTCGTACTAGTGATGGACTACATTAGCAAACAGGTTGGAGGGCACATATCAATAAAGTTGCTGTATGCAGATGATGTGACATTACAGGCAGACTCTTCAAGAACTTCAGCAAAGGATAAGGGAATGGCATACAAAACTGAAGGCACATTGGATGAAACTAAGGGCAGATAAGACCGTGGTAATGGCAACAAATTGATGAAATCTGAAGAAACTGAAAATTGAGATTGGAAGATGGTAGCGGAACAGGTTAATAGCTTCAGGTATCTAGGAGGGGTGACTGAGGAGAAGGGAAGTCATAATAAAGAGGTCACAGCTGGAATCAGAGGGGCTGCAGCCAACTGGCATAGAGTCTCAGGTGTAGTGAATGAGAGAAGAATGCCAAAGAAGCTGGAAAGGAAGGTGTACAAGACACTTGTGTGACCAGTACTACTGTATGGTAAAGAAACCTGGGCAGTAAAGGCAGAGCAAGATGAGGAAGCTAGTGATGATTTAGATGAAGTGTCGAGATGGGTGGTAGGATGCACATTGTGGTACAAATGATGAAATGAGGACATGAGAACAGAAGCCAAAATAGCTCCAATTACAGAAAAGATCAAACAGAAAGGATTACAGAGGTTCAGACATGTGTAGAAAAGCATAAGACAATCTGGTGAAGAAGATTTGGGACAGACAGGAAGAAGGTAAGAAAAAATGAGAACTTTCAGCAAAGAGGTGGGTGAATGGTGTGAGAGATCTGTGACAATCAGGCATGAGTGTCGCAGAAGGCAGGAGTGTGGCATTGAATTGAAGGAGATGGCAAATGTTAACATGATACCCTGACCTCGTAGAAAATGTGAAAAAGGGAGATGATGATGATGATGATGGTCTTTCACTTAGGACCCCCCCTATTCCTTTCTCTTTGCCTATTCTCTAATATCAATCCTAGATGGGGAAGGCATCTCTAACCTGCAGTCCAAATACATTTTGGCCTCTTCCCATTCTGTTGCATTTCCCTAATTATTTGCTCCCAATACCATGGTTTCTTTGACAGTTTTCTTCCGTAAATTCCAGCCCCCTCTTGTCTGTTGTCTGTATCCCTAATTGCAGTCATCCCTGAATGCAACATTTCCTTTCTCCATTTCCTTGTTGGCTTAGTTCTTAGAATACGTTCTGCTACTTTGTGAATATAATATTCTGTATGGTTATTGTTATTCTTCTTAAGGGTCTGCTTCCAAAATCCCAGTCTCTCCTTGTTTCTTCAGCTTCTCCCGATTTCATATTCATCACTTTCTACTTTGAATTTGCGTAGCAGTCGTACCTGTGTAGCACTGAAATACCCCTTCAAATCTGGTAATCCTTAACAAACTTGTTCTGTTGGAAGGATCAGCGTATCCCACTTGAATGTTGCGAGTTTCCCCTCCTAGATAAAATCCTTCAACTCTTTATTAATTGCACCACAACTTCTCTTCTGGTTGATAAAAAGCTAAGGTGCATCACATCTTGATCATATCTGTAGTATGTTAATATGAGCCTGCTGCTTCACTGATTTCATCTTTCTTAGTACTTGTCTGTGCTTTTCCTGTGCCAGGTTGGCCTTCCTCTTTCATTGTAGGCTATGCACATGGCAGAACAGAACACTTCTTGTAGTTTTCTTCACTCAGAAGCTTGAATTACTCATTCCATTTTCCTTTGATGTCCTCTGGATTAGTGAGCATCCCTTAAAAATGGCTGTACTCTCCTCTGTATTTTCTGGTGTTGCCTTGCAGCCTGATAAATCTTACTTTTGCCATTTGCTGAGTCACTTTCTGGAAGCTGGTAGAGTTTTTCTGACACCTTGCTCTTTGTCATTGCAACTGCTGTCTTTGCCTGTTTGCTATCCAAGCATAATTTCGTCTTAGCTTGGTCCACTTTTTCTATCTCCCACTTTCTCCTGCACTCCTCCTTTCTTTTGATGACCTCCTGGACGTCTGCATTCCACTACCAGCGTTCCTTAAGTACCTCACTTCCATAGCTGGTTTGACTGCATATCTGTTCTGTGGTCCTTGATATGCCATTTTGAGTTGCTGCCATTTTTCTTTAACTCTTTCCTCTCCTTCAGGAGGTGCTGTATCTCTGAGTATTTCCTTGAACTCTTGTACTTTCACTCCGGCCAACTTGCAGGTCTTCATCTTAGTCTCTGGGTCTTCTCTCTGCCTATAACCACCAGTGGCTTATGCAGGGATCTAACTGTTTCACTTGAGAATAGTTTGCAGCTTGCAATTTTATGTCAGTGCTCTGTCCTAACTAGGAGAAAGAGTACTAGAATTGCTTGTTGACCATTCTTATAGGTGATGTTGCGACTGTCTCTCTAGGCAAACCGTGTGTTGGCCATGCTTTAGTCATTTGCCAAACAGAAGTCTCATATGGCTTCTCCTTCATTATTTCTGTTGCCCCAACCATGTAAATCCAGGCAATCCTATTATCCAGTTCTATCTGTCCTGATATGATCATTCAGGTCTCCTGCTATCGAGACCAACTTACTTTGTACTGCTTTATCAAGGCAGTTCTGCAGCGTCTATGTGAATGCTTTATTTTCCTCACCACTGCAGCCTGCTGTGGAGCAGAGGCTGAGATCATAAAGATTTTTTTATCTTTACACTGAAGTCTGATTACTATGTCTGTCACAGATTCTGATAACATCTCTCACTGTCTTCACAAGTCTTTCCCTCACCACAATTCCTACATCATTTCTAGTCTGAATAGTGGAGTATGTATTGTTTCTGCTTTAAAAAACATTTGTTTATTTTTTATAGTTTTAAAGTAACAGTATTGAGTGGAGTACTGTATATTGTAACTAATTTATAAAACACACCACTTTATATTTGGGATACACTATTAACCTAACATGCTTTGCTAGACTTCATATACATTGCAGTACTTGGTGGTTTAAGTGTTACAGTGTGTTTTCTGCCTTAGGTTCATAGGTTCATATGATGATACTAGGTTATTGGCCCAGAGGCCCTTATAGGCCTAGCCAAGAATTTCACCCATGTTCCCTCAAAGTGAGCACCTGTTTCCCCCATCCAGCAGGGGTACAGGTGGGATCCCAGAGGTATATTTTCTGTTTCCCATCCAGTCATCCAGGTTCCTGTTAAAGAGGGCTAGATCGGTACTCTGCTTGTCATGGAGAGGAAGTCTATTCCACAGACGGGGGAATCTTTGGGACACAAATCTATCCTGGCAACAAGTTCTATTAATATCACAGACCAGGTTAAGGCCTTGAGTGCGGGTTGTGCGAGTGGAGTTTGTCTTACAGATATGCACTAACTCCATCAAGGCTGGGTCTGAAATGGCCTTGTATGTCAGACATAGGTCACCTCTGAGCAGTCTGTATGAGACTGAGTAGAGAGACACAGCTTTTAGCCTATCTGTATAGGATAGGTATTTGAGAACCTGGATTTTCTGGGTCAGGAACCTCTGATGTCTCTCCAACTGTTTCATGCCCTTGGCAAGTTACATGCCGAAGGGGGCATTGTACTCAATAATGGGTCTGATAAGGGAGGAGTGCAGGGATGTTATGACCTCCGTGTTCCTGGATAAAATACCCTTATTTATGAGGTGGGCCATGTAGAAAGCCTTCCATACAATGGAGGCAATGTGGTGGTCAAAGTCAGGTTGCTATCAGCCTGGGTGTCCCAATTCCCTCAAAACTGACTGCATGCTTAGTACGTTGTTATTAATGTTATAATTAGTGGGGATGCCATTTTCCCCAAAGGAGATAATGATGCATTTCTTGGCATTCAGTTTGAGGCCATGCTTCTGCCAGCAGTCATTAGTTTGGGTAAGGCTGTCTTGGAGGATGTTTACATCACTAGGGGAATTTAAGACAGCACCCAGCTTGCAGTCATCTGCAAACTTGGTCAGCCACAGACGACTGGTTTTGGCTTGCACCTCAGAAAAGTATATTCCAAACAGTAGAAGCCCCAAGACTGATCCCTGGGGTATACCATTCACTGTGAGTCTACTACTAGAGGTGACTTGCCCTACTTTGACTGAGTAGGTTCTATCAGTGAGCCAGTTAGCTACCCATCTGCTAACATACCAGTTGATGCCTAGCTGGGAGAGTTTATCTATTATGCCTGAGTGGGGAATACTGTTATAGGCTTTGGCAAGGTAAAGGTAGGTGGTGTGCACTGTCTTCCCTTTGTCCATGACTTTGGTGACTGTTTCAAACAAGTTGATCAAGTTTAACAGGCATGATCTCCCTTTGACAAAACCAAACTGTGTGGGATCAAATGTTTGGAGGTTGCCAATGTCCTTGTTTATAAGGTTCATGATAATGCGTTGCATGGCCTTGCAGATCAGGCTAGTTAGGCTGATGGGCCTGTGATTGCCTGGGTCAATGGATGCTCCACCATTGTGTAGAATGATGACAGTGGCTGTCATCCATTCAGCTGGTATGTTATCGGGTCCCATGGAGACTGTATTTTTTGCCTTTGAGAGGGCATTAAGGACCTGCTCTCTGGTGATGGGGGAGGGGTCAGGTGGTGGGGATGTTCTGGCTTACTGATGGGGGGGGCAGGGGGTGATGTTTTCACTGAACAAGCTTGCCTTGTTCCTCCTAATATGTTCAGGCAATTTTTTAATAAACTTTGCCATTTAACCTCAACCCAAAAAAATATACGGACTTCCTGCTGATGTCAGAGTAGGTTTAGCACTGGGATGTGTTTACAGACTTTAATGGAGGCACTCCTCAAATGCACAGAGATGCATCCATGCTAACCAATTGCAAAGGTCAGCAGATGCTACAGAAGAAAAAAAAAATTAAATTATGAAGGACATGCATTAAAGGGGAAATCGGAAATTCACCCCTGGTCTGGCACTTATGTCTGTGATGGACAGAGGCAGACATTAAATCATGCCCTAGCTTACGTACTCATTAAAATAAACTTTGAGACATAATAATTCATGGGATACATTACCCCAGTACTGCCTCCTGTTTGTAACGGACAAAGGCATCTCCTAAATACTGCATTCCATGCATGAGTTCTGTCAATTTTCTATGCTATGATCCCAGTTATTACCACTTGGTTATTATATAAATATAGCCCTTACGATGGTGTGTGTGTGTGTTTGTGTGTGTGTGTGTGTGTGTGTGTGTGTGTGTGTGTGTGTGTGTGCGTGTGTGTATCTAGCATATATATACAGGTCTGAGGAAGCAATTTTATTTGTGAAAGCGCTTACCTTGTCATTTGTATTTTAATAAATGCTATATTTTATTAGCTGAATGGTTTTATCTGCCTACCTGCTTTTCTGTTGACTTTATTGGTTTTTGGATTTTTATATATACATATATATATATATATATATATATATATATATATATATATATATATACATACTATATATAAATACTATATATAAATACAGACCTTACAATGGGTAAGAACAGTCCTAACAGAATAGTTAATTCAAGCAACAAACAGGAAATTCATTACACTAAAAATGGCCTGCAAGGGTAGTTAGCCTAGTGCTAACTATGATCCTATGACCCAATACAGTAAACAAGTAGGATAAAACTAAAAAAACAAGAAACAGGAAGAAATGCATTATAGTGTAAAATTTAACAAAACAAAAATCAAGGTCACGTTTTGAAATGTATGACAACTTTTTGCTCACACTTATCCTGTACAAATCAATATTTCAGGTTAAACAGACATGTTTACTGAATAATCACATTTTGATAACTGGATAGACACCACTATGCTTTTGGCTTCACATTTTGATAACTGGATAGACACCACTAAGCTTTTGGCTTTTTTTTCATGGAAGACATGATACGGTATTTATTGTGAATGAAGTAGGGTGTCACTCTAATTCGAGCTTTGACTTCCAGAATGGATAGTTTAACTAATAAGCTTGACGCGCTTGACAAGCGCATTAACACCAGACTAAAAGCGCCTTCTGCTACTGCAGCTCCTTTAGTTTTGCCGCCCCATGTTTCACAGGATGGATTACTGACTAATACAATTGAAACGGACTCTGTTATGGGTGTGTTTTCTATTCCAGCAGGGCAATGTAACAATAATCAAGACACTCAATTGCCTGCACAGAATACCTTATCTTCTAATTTGATACCTTTGGCGAGAATGACACAGCCATCAACAGCAACTAATTTACCAATGCCCTCAGGGCTTATAGGAGTTCCTAATTGTGGAGTTTGGGTCCATAACATTGACAACCTTTTATTCGGAGACCAACAGGAACCACCGGTCATGGGGACAGTGATAACAGCAGTAAGTGATAATTCTATAACTGACATCTTAAAGGATTTTGATGGCAAATTGTTGAAGCTGAAAAAGCTTCAACTTGAAGTAGCTTATTTTCAGCAATGCCTAAAAGAAAAAATCATTCCTAAAGGTTTACGTTCAACCTTTTGTCCAACAGGTCTTTTTAATAATACAGACTTTTATAAAGAACTATCACTACTTTTTGACAACCAAGGGGCTCAATTGCTGGAATTAATCATTAAGCACTATAATATCCAGATTGCTTTACTTATTGATGAAGTTAACACACTGGACAGTTGCCTGAAGCAAAATTTGAATTTTGATAGATACAAATATGATTATACTCGCATTTTCTCGAGTATTGATGGCTTGGTGGAAAAATTTAAAGTGAATAAAAATAAAAAACTGTTAAGAGATAGACTAAGTTATTCTAATAACTCAGCATATCCGAGGCTAATGGTCTCTGTCAATACAACATCTGCTAGCACACGGGGAGATGTTGTGAATGAGACTAACTCTTCCAGAGATGAAGGAGCCTTGGCCAATGATGAAGACCATCAAGCTATTAGTGCACCCAGGCGGAGTAATAGGGTCAAAATTCATAACACCAGAAGTACGCAATATAACAATTGCACTAACCAGAGGGACGAAAATTCTTCTGACCATTTTTTAGGGAAAACGAACTCTCGGCCATACCCCAAGAAGAACTGGAACAACCGGAAGTGACTTTAAGGTTTCACCCCACTTCCAATTCTTTTGGTGACTTGAACATTTTAACTAATACTAAGGGTGATTTCACTATTTACAATTTTTCTACTTTTCAAGTAAACCCTTGCTTGATTGAGTTATTGGCATATGACAACACCTTTGTGCCTACTACAAGATGCAACCTGGTTAAGACATTAATTGACCTTAAATGCTTTGTAAGAAAACTAAACTTGAAAGTTTTGTTCAACAACAGTGTTGTAGGTAGTGATGTTAGTTTAAAACTAGCAAGTACTTTTAACCCACCCCTACATACTGGTTTGTTATTGTTTGAGAAAACTTGTGAATTGGATCTCAGACATATGACTTGTACTAATTTTTCACGGAATAGTCATTTTAAATATAATGCCTCAGAAGAGCAACTGTTGGCACTTGAACAACTGTGCAGAGCCCCAGTTAGAGTAATTAAACCAGATAAGGGAGGTGGACTTGTCATTTTTGACAACTATAAATACATTGACAAGATGGAGTCTATTCTAGGTGGTCCTGCTTACAGCACATCATCCCTGAATGAAATGAATATTTCATACTCTAGAAATAGAGGTTATTTCAGGGACTTATTCATAAGTGGTAATATTGATATGGACACATACAACTATATAGATATTACCGTGCCAAAAACACTGGTGATATTTGGGATCCCTAAGATTCATAAAGACTTGTTTAACCCGCCTCTACGTGCTCTTATTGACAGTCGTATTTCTTTTACATACCCCTGTGCTCAGTTGGTAGAAAACATCTTATCTAAATATTTGAAGGATGTAACCCAAATTTGCAAGGACTCTTGGTCCTTTTTGGAGAAAATACACAATGTAGAATATAGTAACACATTCAACTTTCTCACTATAGATGTTATTGACCTTTATACATCGATTCCACACACTGAAGCAATTGAATGGATCACTTTAATGTTAATTGAATTGAAAGCCCCTAAAAGAGAGATTGATGTAGTTGCTCAGTTACTTGACATCATTTTATCATCTAACTACTTCACTTTCAATGGAAAATATTATTTACAGAAACAGGGTGTGGCAATGGGGTCCCCTTGTGGGGCCAGCGTTGCTAATCTTTTTATGGCTTACTGGGAGAAAAATAACATACTTAACAATGTTAACAGAATGGAACAGGTTCAATTTTATACAAGGTACCTGGACGACATCTTCATCTTATTTGATGGAGATGGTACGTCTGCTAAGAGCTTTGTTAATTCAATTAATGATTCAACTACCTTTTTAAAATTTACTTCAAATTTTTCTGAATTTGACATAGATTACCTTGACATAAAGTTAACTAAAGATGTGATTAAGGGCGAATATTTCTCTAATATATACAGGAAGCCAACTTATTGTAACTCCCTATTGCACTATAAAAGTTGTCATCCTTTTAAGCAAAAGAAAGCGATTATTAAGGGGCAAATAATTCGTGCATTAAGAATGTGTAGTAGAGAGGAATTGTTTTTGAAGGAATGTGAGACATTGAAAAATATGTTTACTAATAGAGAATATCCTACCAACTTGTTTAATGAGATCTTTGAAGAGGTAATCAGTAAAAGGCTTAATGGTCAATATCCACCTCTTCTACCACACAGATACGACTTACAATTTGACAATGTTGGTGGAACAAATACACGCACAGATAATGAGAGCTTAGATAACACCTTTTCTACCACCACTAATACACTGCGACATGGTCTTGAAAGTAGTTTTATTACCACATTTAGTATAGACTCTAAGAATATTCAGTTTATACTATACAAAAACTGGTATTTTATTTCTAATAACGAACAATTACTAGAAAAACTGGGGTGTAGACCTAGGATTCCGTATAGGAGGGGCAATAATTTGAAATCCCTTTTGGAAAGATCTAAGGTATCCAACTGGACATCAAAAACCACAGGATCATTCCAGTGTGGGGCTTGTAATTACTGTTATTTGGTACGAGTAGCCAATTCTTTCACAATTCGTGAAAGGAAGTTTAACATTAGCCACAAATTGAACTGTGAATCTAGATCTATAGTTTACTTGGCAACATGTAATTGCTGCCAAGCTTTCTATATAGGTAAATCTGATAGACAATTACGGGATAGAGTATATGAGCATTCTTATGCTATTAGGAAAATGAATAAAGAGAATGCATTAGCCAAACATATTTCTAAAAATGAGGGACATAGTTTTCAGTTCATGGCCATAGACCAGGTTCTTAACTCAGAAAGAGGAGGACCAGTTTCACTATTTTTAGAAAATAGAGAATTGGAATGGCAGTTACTCTTGGACTCGTTCTCCTTTCCAGGCCTGAATGAGCACTGCAATATTGCATGTGTATTAAAAATGAGGAGTTACAGGCGCTGACTTGCTTGTGAGTACAATACTCATTGCTGTAATAAATAATGTTAGATTTACCATCCAGATTCTTGTTTGGTTAATCTCTAAATATTTTTACATTATCATATTTTTAGGTTATAATACATTAATATTTAAGATTATTTTGAAATTGACAAGCAGATTTTGTCTTTCAAAACTGCATGTACTTTTACATTGATTTTAGTTTTTAAGTTATTATTATATATTTTAACTTAACTCGATTTTCTGACACTGTTTACACCTTCGGTGTCTGCAGTATACTGTATTCATTTTGTTACATTGTATTTCTGCAGGATACTGTATTCATTTTGTTACACTGGTGTCTTGAGCTTGTTACAGTATAGGGAACATTGCATTTTATGTGTTTTCCCAGTTATAGTTCACTAGTGGAACTTTTTCACATATTATGTGCTTATTTTTTTGGTTTTTAAATAATAATTTCTGATTTGTACAACTTATTTTGGTCATTTCGAGGGCTTTTTCAGCAAACTTGATTTGTAGTGTTGCTTTACTAAATGTGGTGTGTCTTTTTAAAAGCTGTTTTAGCAAATTAAATCACGCATTGACTTTACTTTAAATGTTAGGAATTGGCGGTCTTTTCAAATTATCCTCTGAAGAAGTTGCAGCTTTGACTACAGCGAAAACGCTTTTATTTTATTTATTGTTTAATAAATCTAGCATTAAGTTTTCGTGTTCTTGTGTGCTTTATTGGTTTTGGAACGCTTGTTTCAGTTACATGAAGACTGTTGTACAAGGAGCGTGCATCTTACCTTAAAGAAAACATTGGTTTTCTTTCCACAGACTTACTATCTGAAAGAGCTTGCTTTTTTGTGTTCTTCACTTATTAGCTGAATGGTTTTATCTGCCTACCTGCTTTTCTGTTGACTTTATTGGTTTTTGGATTTATATATATATATATATATATATATATATATATATATATATATATATATGTATATATATAAGTACTATATATAAATACAGACCTTACAATGGGTAAGAACAGTCCTAACAGAATAGTTAATTCAAGCAACAAACAGGAAATTCGTTACACTAAAAATGGCCTGCAAGGGTAGTTAGCCTAGTGCTAACTATAATCCTATGACCCAATATAGTAAACAAGTAGGATAAAACTAAAAAAACAAGAAACAGGAAGAAATGCATTATAGTGTAAAATTTAACAAAACACTTAAAAATCAAGGTCACGTTTTGAAATGTATGATAACTTTTTGCTCACACTTATCCTGTACTAATCAATATTTCAGGTTAAACAGACATGTTTAGTGAATAATCACATTTTGATAACTAGATAGACACCACTAAGCTTTTGGCTTTTTTTTCATGGAAGACATGATACGGTATTTATTGTGAATGGAGTGGGGTGTCAGGAGCCCATAACATTGGGGGAAATCATCATCTTCTATTCTGATTGCTTTGGATACACCTTTTTCATGCTGAACATTAGTTTCACTTGCCAAAGGACGACAAATAGAAAAGAGTCATTACCCATTAAGAAATATGTTTATACTTTGTCAATTCTCTTCTTTTAAAGATCATGTGCAAAGAAGGTAAAGAAGTTAAAAACAGAGCTATTGTGATGTGAAGTAGATCACATATTCAGGGTTGCAATCACTCATTTATAATAAAAGGATTTTTTTTAAATCACCTTGGCAACTCAAATTTACCTTTTTAGAATTCTATGAATATATGGTCTGAATGCCTGATTTTGGATTCTATTGGTAGGTACATTTGGATCAGTTTGATCATGCCTTTGTGGGCGTTCATGAAAAACAACTATTCTTTCCATGAATGGTTGGAGGCCCATGCCTTTTTATTGTTTTCAGAAAGGTATGAAGGGGCAGGAGACTACCGTACTGCTCAAATGTCCAGATTTTTTTCAGAATGTCCAGATTCTTGCCTCGTATTTTTTGTGTTCCTCATAGCATATGTGGTTTTCTGACAAATCATTAAAGACTGAAGTCAACGTCAAAGTGAACTTTATTGACATTATTAAGTAACTTCAGCATATTGGATATGAACTCACCCAATAGTGAAATCTGACATATGACATTTGAGATTCAGTCTTCATATCCTTCAGAAAACCAGTCATTCTAGCAACATTCTAAGTTTGTAAGAGCAATGTTTAAAATATGTCCCTATTTTGGGGGTTTTGTCCCCTTATAATTTTAGACACTGTCCAGACTTCTTGCATGAAGAGGTTGAGAAGTACGGACTGTCTACTATTTGCTAAACAATTTTGAAGCAGTTAGTTTTCCTTGGCAGTTAACTGTTTGCAGTTGTTTACCAATTAATAAATTAAGTAGATAAGTCTTGCCCCTACAATAACGTCACTATATTCAGTCAGCCATGGTAAATGAAAGAAACTACTAGCAGGTATTCTGGCTTTATTTCTTTATATGCACATGAATTTTAACAGTTACATTTTTGAAATGCAAGATGATTAAAAAAATTCCTCTTTTTGTAAACAAGTGATCACAAGCAAAAAGATTCTTCCTGCTTCATGGTAACTCTTTTTTTTAAACTACTGTAGACTTAGAATAATAAAGTTTGTGGCACAAGATCCCAAACCCCATACATAGTGGAGGGTATTTTATTTATTCATTTTACCGGGATAGTCCATTGGGCCAAGAAGAACCTGTTTTCAATGGAGTCCCAGGGAGAAAAGCTCCATGAACAACAATATAATATGAAGATAATGCATTTACATTTATGTAATACTATTGAAGAACGATGGTATTACACAACATGACAACAAATCCACGACTGCAGTGAAAATGCAGTCAGAAAAGCCAAAGGTAAAATTACACACACACACACACACACACACACACACACACACACACACACACACACACACACACACACACACACACACACACACACGTCAATTAAAATAAGAAAACTCCATTGGTGCATATTCCTGTTAGATTTGTTACAATGTGAAATAACACAGGCTTGACATTACAGTTTTACATGAAATCTTAGCAAAGTTAAACTAGGACAGGGGGATAACAGGTGTTAATTGTTGAATCTAAGAAGGGTGGGACAATAAGAAAAAAAAATGTAGAGCAAGAGTAGGAGTAAATGAGAAAAATGAAGATGTTAGTAGTCGGAGAAGCTCAGTATGATGAAGAGAAGAGAGAAGGAGTGTGAGAAATGGGGAAAAAAGAGGCGAGTCATGTGGGATGAGAGCAGGAACATTCCCAGAGGGTTCTGAGATGGGAATGAAGCAGGGTCTTAAAGGTAGAGTGGTTGTCTGTAGTACGAATAGGAGGTGGCAGGGAGATGCAGAGATGAGCTAGGGAAAAGGATAGCAGGTAGTCATAGTAGGTATGAGAGCAACACCTTTTATTTTGGTTACTTGGTTTATTGATGACTGTTGCTATGGTTATTATTGAAACAGCTGTCATCAAACTTATTTTCATGGAGTATCCATATATCCATTGTATTCCTCATTAGAACCATTTCACTTGAAATTACAGGGCAGCTGGGAATATAAATAATCTGGCCCAAGGCATAGCTGGTTGCTGCAGGCCATACTATAACTCTTCAGCTTCATACCCTTGCATATCATGGGTGCCTTCCGTGATGTTGCATCTCACCCCTTTACTGAGGCTGGTAGACTATGATTCAGCTTGGTCAATACAAAGGAATCTCAAATGGGTTTCTGCAGGTAACTGCACAGTCCTTCCATGTTTTTGCAGAGCTTGGATATGTAGTGATCACCAGTGTCTGTCTTTCTTGGGGTCCTGGGGCTATAAAATTAAGTAGCACTTGAAACTTCCTCCAGGAGTTCTCGGTGTACTGACAATTGCCCTGACTGTCCTTCACAAAAGACAGATGTTCAATGATTACTCTCTCCTATGTGTTTGACTGTGGCCTTCAACAGCTCTGATTGTGATCTCACTGCTGGACTAATATGCTGGACTAATAATCTGTGCTGCCTGGAAAATTGTATGGAACATTAGCCATAAACAGGGTTTTGATCAACTGAAGAAGTCCTCAGGAGGGGGTTAATCAACAAGAAAAGCAGACACCTTCACAGCTACATAAGTGGATAGATGTTGGCATCGGTAATAATTCACAAAATATCCCATTTTTGTACTTTCAGCAGTCTTTCTTTGAAGTCGTATATCAGTAACATGGATCAAAAGCATCTGCAATTTAGAAATGCCACAACAGAAAAGCTGAGGCCAATACAGTCAGATAAACGGGAAGGCTGATAAAGTAATCGGAATAACAGAACAATTGCAGAATAAAGTGTTTCTAGGTTATGTGGATATATTTTTAAAAATCTGTCTTTTACCAGATGCAGTTCTGTGAGGTAAGACAGTGCAAAATGTAGCTATTATAGCCTGCAGAATGTTTTGCAGGCTACAGTACTCACCAGCAGCTTTAAGACAGCTACTCCACAGTCATGGTGTATGCACCAATGGAAAAGCAATATTGATGTTAAATCATTTACTCATATGGCAACCTAAAACAACAAATTAAAATTACATCACTGAAATACTTGTTATATTCGTGTGTGTGACACAATTTAATAACTACTGCTTCCTTCACTGAAATGAAATTTGCAGCTCACACGTTGATGTTTCTCTAGTCCTAGCATTTGTATGCATTTCACACAAATGCTGACTGTACACCAGTTCAAGGATACTGCACCTTCTCTGTTCAATTTTTGTCTTGTTTTAAAGGAAAACTAAATACGTCTAAGTTTTAATGGAAATTACAGCTAAACTAGCTTACTGTAACACACATAATGCCTACAGTTTTAACAAAAATTACAGATAGCTAAGATAGTTGATCGCAGTAATCATTACAGTAAAATAGCTGGCAGTTCTAACACATTTGAAAAATATTTTAGCTTATGACCTTGGTGTCATACTGCAGAAGCAGCATTCTGTTTGGGTGTGAAATACATTTCCAAGAATTAGTTTCCATTACCTGCACTCATTCTTAACATAGATTCATGTCTTTGTCTATAAGTTCTTCTACAAAATCAAGACTTACTAAATCATTTTTAATGGAAGCTACTGTAATAATAGTGCATCGATACTTTGTCACTGTGACCACTGGCACAGCAAGAGAGTTGAGATCTCAGCTGACTGGCCAAGCCAATACCTCCAGCACCCTCTCTGTCCAACCAGTGCTTCGTGTCCCTGCCCAAGTAGCTGACACACACTCTTTGAGGTTTGATTTACACACACACACACACACACACACACACACACACACACACACACACACCTAGGAAAGGCTGGCACAGATTTGCTAGCTATGCCCCCTTTTGCCCAGACTATAAAGTAGTTATCACTGCCACCAGCCAAACCCTATTCAGCTACTTTAAGGCCCTTAATAAAGGATGTTCAATCTTACTGTGTAATATTAATATTAATATAAATGGCAGTTTGACCAAGAACAAGGCTATTAGGAGTGGCCCACAGTGTCACCAAATAATTATGAAAGTACTCTCAGAACTTAAATATCTCTAGACAGATCAGCCACAATGAAAGGTTGAAATATATTTAATAATAAATAATAAAAGAACAAGAAAAATACTCAGTATATATGTACAGTGACATCAGAGCTGAAAACCACAGGAAGCATTTAGAACAACATTGCAGGACAGTCTCCAATAAATAAAGAAAAACATCTAAATTAGGCTTTGCTATATTCCTGCCTATATCTAAGAAAATTATACTGTTCCCTAGACTTACTTACTCAGAGCAAGTAAAAGGTATGATGAATGGATACTGCCAGGTCCAAAACAGAATAGAAAATGCTGTCTCTCACTCAGAGACCTCTCAAATTAATATCTAAAATATTACTGCTTGAAGATTGACATAATTTTGCGTCATCTGACTCTATCCCAGGTGAAACCCCCCACTGCTGAAATTCAGCAGTATTTAGCATCTACCTGTGAAAATACATAGACAAGGGCTTTTCCTCAGATCTATGGCAAATGGTAGAAGTCATAAAACAATAAAACACTTCCAAGACAATACAGAAAGCGCCTTAGTTTTAGACATTGTGTCTCCTTGCTGCACCGAAACTGAAAGGCAACATCTTTTTATGGCCTAGCCAGAAAGTAATTTAATTTCAGCTATTTTTCTGAAGTCTTGCAAGTTAACCTCCTGTATTCCAGTTTCCCCTGTTAAAATATATATATTTAAACAGTTACTATACTGTATGTACATTTCTGTTCTATTTCAGCAGGGTACACTGTGAATACATTTCAAACAACACTTTGTGAAATACCTCTTCAGCACACATGTCCGTACAAACCATTTTATATGACATACAGCTCTAATATATTTGTAACACAGACATCTTATATGAATCATGTTGATATTCAGAAATGACATATAATTATTTACAAAATTCCAGATAGCTGGGCTGGGAGTTTCTCCTTTTGTGACAGCCACTTTCAACAAATTTTAACTTTTGCACTTTTTTCACTGTTGTGCAACTGTGAAATTGGTATATAAAAGCTAGGAGGGGTATGGGAAGAATCCCCCATATAGGGGGTGCAGTGAGGCTTGCCCCCCCCAAAAAAAGCTTAGTTTGTTATTCAGTGAAAGTGACTTTCTAACTATTGTCGACTGTTCAAGGACTCAGCATGAATCCCAGTTTTAAATGCTGTTACACATCTCACATAGTCATACAACCTTTTGAATGATACTATGACTATAAAGACAGTTATAACTTCCCTTATATTACAAGGAATTATGTTTGGGTCTCTAATCACAACCAAGTGTTTTGTGTTTTCTAAAGGAATGCCAAGAATCTGATTCTTGAGCTTTGTTCTCAGGGAAAATTTTCTTGAACACATACCAATCCCATTATGAAAGACGACCAAATCACAACCACTACCATTAAAAAAATAAAATTTCCCATTTGTCAGCTCTTCGTAGATCCATAGAAGATTACTAAGCTAATGGCTCAAGAGCCCTTACAAGTCTAGCCAATATAACTCGATTTTACCCAATAAATGGTCCCTAGGGGCAAGAGGATGGCATGGACTTGTGCCTATAACTTTAATATCTTATAGATTGTCCTTGCCTATAAAGGAGAAAGGCACTTCCTCAGGTGTGAATTTGGGATTCATCATCCATTGATCCAAACTAAGTTTGAAGAGGGCCAGAGAAGGGCACTACTTAATGTGAACAGGAAGCCTGTTCCAAAGAAGGGGTATCTCTGAGACACACATATGTCTCTCCAGCATATTTTGTTTGAGTTGGTGACAAAATTTAGATCCTTAAATTGGGTGACTCACATGTTGTTTGACTTATGGATGTGTAGCAGCTCCATCATGTCTGGATTTCTGAGTGCCTTTTAGGTCAGACATTCGTCGCCCATTAATAGTTGGTAGGGGACAAAGTAAGCAGATAGGGCTTTCAGTCTGTCTGCATAGGACATGTTGTTTACACCTGTATTTTCCTTGTGAGCAACCTCTGAGTTTAATCCTGCTACTATAAGTGCCTAGTCAAGTACATGGCAAATGGTGCATTGTACTCATTTATTGGTCTAATGAGGGCTGAGTACAGTAGAACTATAATTTCCTTGGATTTGCATGCCATACCTTTACTTATAAGCTGTGCCACATAGAAGGACTTCCTCACCACTGTGAACACATGTTCATAGGTTCATAGGTGTTCATAGGTTAGTACTAAGCTAACTGCCCTTGCGAGGCATTTTAAGCCTAGCCAATTATCCCTTGTAAGACTCAAACCCTGCACCTTGTGTTTGTAAGGCAAACAACTTAACTATTAGGCCACCCTCCCAACCCTATTAGGCCACCCTCCCAACCCCTCCCAACATGGTGGTCAAAGTTCAGATTACTATCTGTGTACCTAGATCTCTCACCTCTGAGTCTACTCTTAGGTGTTTGCTACTGATGTTGTAACTTCAAGGGGTATTTGACTTCCCAAAGGGAATTATAATGTATTTTTTTTTTATTTAGTTTTAGGCCATGGTATTGGCACCAATCATTTGTCTGATCTAGACCCTCTTGAAGGATGTCTCTATCACTGGGGGATTCAATGATTGTCCCCAGCTTGCAGCTGTTGACAAACATAGTCATCCAGAGGCCTTCCACATTAACCTTGACTTCAAAAAAGAATATTCTGAACAGGAGTGATGCCAACACTGAGCTCTGTGGCACGCCAATAGTAACTAGCCTCTTGCTGGATCAGGATTCACCCACTTTAACCTGTCCTGTCCATGGGCCAATTGGCTATCCATCTGGTGACATAGGGATTTATACCCAATTTTGTCAGTTTATGTATAATATCTGAGTGAGAAATTATGTCAAATGCCTTGCCCAGGACAAGGTAGGTGATATGTACAGTTCTACCCTGATCCAAGGCCTTAGTTACTTTCTTAAAGAAATCCACCAGATTCAGAAGGTATGATCTCCCCTTGACAAAGCCAGATTGGGTCAGGTCGAATGTTTTGAGGTTTCCTATGTCATTATTTATCAGGTCCATGATTATTCTTTCCCTGACCTTGCATATAAGGCTAGTTGAACTTATGGGTCTGTAATTTCCTGGGTCAGTAAATGCCCCCCCTTTATCCAGTAAGATGACTGTTGCTGTCCTCCACTCTATCAGGACAAAGCCAGTCTGCAGGCAGTAATTAAATAGAGATCATAATGGGCCTGATAAGTCCTCATTTAAAATGTTTAAGAGGCAACATGGTACATTGTTAAACCTCAGTAAACCCTGGGTTTTACTTTAGAGAGCACATTGGCAACCTGCTCTTTGGTGATAATTGGCGGTGGAGTGGTGGAGGGTATTTCTTGGGGGAGAACTGGAGGTGATGGGGAGGTGAAATCTGAGCTGAACTTGTCAGCCAGCAGGTTTGCTATTATCTTCTGGATGAGTATAGGTGATGCCATCTACAACTAATGCTGCACATTGTTGGGTGTTGCCCGTAAGACTATGGACGTAACTGAAAAAATGCCTTTTGGTTATCCTTAGCTTTGGAAAATATTTTTACCTGAAAGTCTGCTTTCAGAGACTTCACTAGTTCACTGATTCACCTGTTTAGACTAATGAAGAACTTTTTACTATGTTGTGTGCATTCCCTCTTACTTCCTGACAGGATTTTCTTTCTTTTGTTGTACAACCTATTAATACCAGGGTCCAACAGGGTGGCTTGTTTTTATGGTTTGATCTGGGTTTATTTTGGTCTGGTACTACCATTTCTATCCAGTTGTTTATATGGTCTTACAAGGCTTTTGTGTATGCCTCTGCATAGGTTAATGTGTTTTCTGGATTTAGGGGAGCTTGGAAACTATCTATGCTGTTCCTTAATAGCAGGTAATTTACCTTAGAGAAATTCTGATTATCCTGTGCCCACTATATGCAGCCTCTCTTCTCCCAAATCCTTCATCATATACAAAGAGTATAATCTTTTATAAACATGAAACATCTTTACTGAACTATCATTTATGACACAATCATACATTTATATAAAGGAACACAAACCATACCTTATTTCTAAGTGTGTGTTGATGGCTCTGTTTTCTTAGTTTACTGGCCAGTCTTTGTTTTCATGCTCAGCTATGCCCATGAACTTTACATAGTTATCAAAAGGATGATTTCACAGGTGTAAGTGTTGACAATAAAGTTCCTCTCCAGTGTCTTTGGGTGTCTGTGATTGACAGTGTAAGGAACTCAGCAATCCAGGAAGAACTGAAGAGTACTGATAATTCAGGTTTTGTGGAGCCAGCTGATATAATATGGGCACTCTGTGAGAATGCACATCTTGTGCTTCCCATGAGGGCTCTACCAGGCACAGTTCACTGGAAAATGCAATGGAACAAACTCAGGGCACACTCGGGATGACTAGGAACAAGCAGAGATCCCACAGGATGAAATATAGATGATTTCTGGAACTAAAGACATCTTTTCTGTCCTGTTGAACTTGCTGCTACTGTGGCTCTAACCACGACAAGTAGTTTAAAAATTGGATGGATGGTTGGATGGATGGATGGATGGATGGATATCAGAACTAGGAGGCATTTTGCCAGCTGCAAGGATTTTGGACTGTTTCATTTTTAAAAAAGTTGTCTAATATACTGACACTGTACTTGTAAGACATGTGAAAACAAGGAGATGTAAGACAGTAAGGTTGCAGGAGTATGATATCAATACCATGGAGACCAGAAGGGAAATAATATACTTTCATTAACAGACAAAGAGGTGGATATTAATTGACTACAGATATTCAAGAAGGAATAATAAAGGAATAATGCCTTGCCAAGGGGGGAGGGTTTAAAATGATTTTGACATGAGGGGAGATTACATATTTACCAGCGGAGTTCAGAAGGTTACTAGCTAGTATGTGTGATGATCTTCTAGATGTAAAAATTGGAAAAACTGGAAATGCAATTCCTGAATCACTTGGATCTTGCACAAGCCCTTATTCCAAATTTGCATAAGTTGTAAGATAGGAAAAGTGTGAAGCAGAATTACTGAATCACTTATCCGAGTCTTTTACTCTATGTTTAGGCTAAACAGTCTTATGCACACTTGGCAGCTCAATTGCATACAGTAGGTTGGCTGGCTGAGTGCATTATTTTACATAACCTGCTGCCTACAACAGCCCCTCCATTCTTCCTGGCAAATCCCACACCACCACCCTCCAACATGTTCACAGTATAGAGAAGTATGATTGACCAATGCTGCACACCAGTCTTCGTTAATCTCGTTGTTGCGACCAGGGCTAGTACCAATGAGAGCCACTGTAGCTACATCCAACATCATTATTTCAGGAGTAGCAGTAAAGCCTTTGACATATATAACAGATATATGGACTACAGGTCTGATACACACCAGATATCCTCATCTCTGCACTGAAATAAAGACTGCATAACCCTCATTTATATGCCGTATGGTTTTATGCCCAGAAATAAAGTCTAAATTCCTGCAGGAATTCAGGACAGTCAGTCTGGCATGTGTATAGCTTACAACATGATTACAGAATACATAATCTGGATCTGGGCATTAATATTACATAACCTTGTATGACTTTAATAATTCATCTTTGATGACTCATTACTGTGCCAGATTTTTGATTAACGACATGAGGGTAAATCATCCCCATTGTACTGTTGTTGCCTTCGCAATTATTCAGTAATATGCATTTAGTCAGGTTTGCTACATTAGAGGCTGGCGCCATAGGCACCATTAACAGATCAATAACTTATCAATGATTTGATTCATCACATGTTAATTAGATATGCATGAAAATGTTATCACTGTGACACGTAACTGCTTCTATGTACTACTAATTAGGTACTTCTACGTCATTAATATACTAGTAAATATTAAGTCAGGCCAGTATTGTGTCAACTGCAGTATCATATCTTGTTAGAAATTCACTGCTAAGTATCGGAAAACACATTAATCATGCATAACTAATAAGTGATTAAAAACTTTTTTATTTAAAAGTGTTTCTAACTTCCAGTGCAGTCAGCATAGCCCATTTACTCACAAGACCTGGGCACAGAATATAATATTAAAAAAGGAAAGCAAAATAAGATTATAAAAACAAAGCAAAAAAAAATATAATGATTCTAAAACAAGTAAGCAAAGAATGTATTCATAAATACAGTATGGAAAAGTGAATGATCTAAGCATAGTTAGCCAAATTTGTCTGTTTTATTCTTTCCATTTCAGTTGTCTACATTTGAAATATACCCTCTGGAGTGTCACTGTCTCTATGTTTTACAACATTTATATGTCAACAATTTGCAGTTACCTTGTATGCTGTGAAGATTCACTCATGGCTCAACACAGTATGTGACTTACTTTATTTAAGAAATATTCATTCATTTATTTTTGGTTAGCCATTTTACCCAATTAAGTCAGTGATGCAGAAACTATCCTTGCAAGCCATGACATAAATTGGAGAGCCAGTTGTAGGTAGGATGCCAGCCATAGATCATTCAATGTTCCTGCCAGCTACATTCATTAATATTTCTTTATTTTTTGAGAAATTCAAACATCAAAGTCAGTTTGCAACCATATTTCATGTGTGTGGATAACATGGAGCTACTTATCCTGTGGTGCGCACACATGTATCAGTGCAGCTCATTGTTTATTGCATGTGTGTGTGTAACATGAAACTACATGTCCTGTGGTGCATACACATGAATCAGAGCAGTTCATTGTTTATTTCATGTGTGTGTGTGTAACATGGAGCTACATATGTACCAGTGCAGATTACTGTTTATTTCATGTGTGTGTGTGTGTGTGTGTTGTCTTTGGTGCATACAGATGTATCTGTGCAGCTCACTGTTGTGTGTGTGTGTGTGTGTGTGTGTAACATGGAGCTACATATCCTGCACTGTATACACACGTATCTGTGCAGCTCATTTGTTATTTCATGTGTTTGTGTAACATGGAGCTATATGGCCTGTGGTGCATATGCTTGTATCAATGCAACTCATTGTTTATTTCTTGTGTGCGTAACATGGAGCTACATGTCCTGCAGGGCATAAACATGTATCAGTGCATCTCACTGTTTATTTCATGTTTGTGTGTAACATACGTTCATAGATTAGTACTAGGCAAACTGCCCTTGTGGGCTATTTTAAGACTAACTAGTTAAGACATGTGAGAATCAAACCCGGCACCTTCTGTCTGTAAGGCAAATATCTTAACCATTATGCTAACCTCCCTCTGGAGCTACATGTCCTGCAGTGCAACACATGCATTAGTGCAGCTCATTGCTTATTTCATGTGTGCGTCTTTACATGGAGCTAGATGACCTGTGGTGCATACACATGCATCAGTGCAGCTCATTGTTTTAACTATTGTCCTGTACACAGTGCATTTAATCAGAAGCCATGCAACCTCTGATTTGGTTTATATACTGAAATCTCCTCTCAAACTTTCAGTAATTGGTGTCCAAGATACATGTAGTGGCAGTGTATGTGTGCTATATGGGGCAACTTTGTTTTATGTGTTCAGTGTTAAATACATTTTAATGCATTGACTGATATGATTACTCTCCAAAAACTTGTAAAAGACATTGTTGTTAAGCACCTTTCTGATGTCAGAAGGGTGCTTCTCAAACCTTTGTTAAGCATTCCTAAGCAGTGTTAAGGTCAGAGATTGACAGTGGACAGTCTGGCCAGCAAAGAGCAGCAGCAGAAGATGAAAGCAGCTTTAAAAGCTCTTAGATGGTTTGTTCTGCCCTGCTTATAAATAAAAAAAATGTCTAATAGTTTTTAAAGCAGTTCATTCATTGAAGGGACACTTAATTTCTGACCGATGTCTGGTTGACTCGCTAAAGTGTTTTACCACTTTCAAAGGGCTTTAAAGGTTGGTGAAACACTTCATGCTAGTCACAGTTTTTTTTCTTTCTTTCTTTTTTTCTGTAAGTGATAATACATTGAGCGGATAAAGCTCCATCATTACAAAGAATTATATTCATGTCTCACTAGTCATGACTATTATTATGGCTTCTCTACATAGATGACACGAATTACTTCAGTACCATACTCAAGGTTAATTTCTTGGCATCCATGTCCTGAACACATAATAAGTTAGTTATGATCAGAGACCCAATCAAAATCCTTTACATTTGTGGTGCCAGTCTATATGCTTGCAAGCCCATATAATATAATATACCACAGCTTCTGAGTAGCAATGTCATAACTTTAGCCTGCCCTTGTACACAATGTATGTTCTCTGAATCATGCTCAGGTAAATAGTCATGACTGCTAGGCCCATTTGCATGTATCATGCATGTGTTTATGCACCTTAACATATCAGCTGGAACATCATGTTACTGATTCATGCAGGCAACTCTGAGTCTTACCCCTGCCCACCCATTTGCCTTCCATTGCATGCACCATGTGTCTGAATCTCACCCACTGTATTTTCTCTTATTTGTGTTTTAATAGTACCTCTGTACAGTCCTTTAAAATTAGAATAAAAAAGATATTATATATATATAAAAGTAACTGGCACACTGAGACGGTTTAGAGCAAAGGATTAGGACTAGCGGCTGATAAGTGTTATTTGGTACTGGTGAGTTTGATTGCCTCGGACTACACTTGACTGTTTACTGTATAATTTATAGCAGATCATTCAAGCAGCCAGTGCTTTTGGCTTTCAACTTGATTAAAAATGAATAGGATAAAGCAGGTACTGAAAAACAAATAATAAACTGATGTAACTTGGAAATAAGTGTGATGATATGCACACTCCATGATGTATATGACCTAGTGTTTTTCTCAGTGTCACTGTGTTCTTGGTATACTGGCAGTTTATATAACTCTCATTATACAGACTTGTAGCATATGATTGATGATTCATAATCCCATCTGTTTCTCTTTGCAGTTAATATAAGTAATTGTATTCCAGCTGCCTGTTACCTCTGTATTTGGCCTGCTTGTGGAACACATTAGCTAGGAGATCATGCTTGCAGCAGTGAGTTCCATGACTGTATATCTTATTTGAAAACTTGATTCACATATTACATTTCCCAGTTTGGTTTATATTCCATGATGCTTTGGTTTCTTGCATGCTTGATCAAGCTCAGAAAGCATCTCCCTACTCACTCATCATGTTATTCAGTCTTTTCTTCGGTAACCATTTGAAGTGTTGGGACTATAACTAGAGTGAGACCAGAAACATGGAGACTGAATCGCCAAAACAGCAGACCATTTCCCAGAATATTCCCTTTTCGCCAATGTATGGAGAACTTGGAGTTACTATATATAAACCTGGGGTGTGCAGAGGGGCTGGCTGTATCTAGTTGAAATTGCTGGTTAAAAATGTGCACCCCCAAATCATCTAGGCATTGATCTTTACTTCATTCTAGGTTTCAGAAAGGATCAGCAAGCTGATAGCACTCCCTCCTGGATGACAACAGTTGATGCACATTTCAATTCCACCAATTGGCATGCAAACACAAGTTCGCCACTAGAGGGCAAGCTGCCCTTGCTTGTTTTATTCAGTGTTTATAAAGATGTACCATTTTTAGATGTGCCTTTCCAAAATGCAAAATAATTGTGTACAGTGGATATAAAAAGTGTACACACCCCTGTTAAAATGCCAGGTTTTTGTGATATAAAAAAATGAGACCACAATAAATCATTTCAAAGCTTTTCCCACCTTTTATGTGACTTATAACCTGTAGAATTCAATTGAAAAACAAACAAAGCTGTTAGGTTAAAAAATAAAAAAAAAAAAAAAAAGATCCATTTGATGCTTTGTAAGCTCTCTGCGAACCATGTTTTTTTGCTGTAGCAGGAAACTGAGTAAATGTCAGAAAAATCCTACTAGGACAACTGAACTTTATTTGGGGTTAAACAGAGTCTCTTTAATTGATGGCAGGTGTGTACCGAAGAAGACTGAATGCTGTAATTAAATCAAAAGGTGCTTCAACAAAGTATTAGTTTAAGGGTGTGCACACACAATAAAGTATTAGTTTAAGGGTGTGCACACTTATGCAACCAGCATATTGTACATTTTTTATTTTTTATATTTTTTCCCCTAACAGATTTGTTTGTTTTTTAATTTAATTGTACAGGTTATAGGTCACATTAAAGGTGGGAAAAGTTTTGAAATGATTTATTGTGGTCTCATGTTTTATATCACAAAAAAGCTGGCATTTTAACAGGGGTGTGTACACTTTTTATATCCACTGTATATATATATATATATATATATATATATATATGTATATGTATATATACATATATATATATATATATATATATATATATATATAAATTAAAATTTTTCCTGCATTAAGATTACAACACTAGGTTTAATACTGAACCTAGACTTGTAAGCTAGCTAAATCTAGCTAAATAAGTGAAACTGATAGATAGGTAAGTGTCATTTTAATCATAAAATTTCAGATGATTACAAATCTGACTCTTGTTTTTATGGTAAATATAGACTCTATGTGAATGCACCTCAGGCTGTGGACTAATTCAAGGATTTCTAATAAATTTTCACATAAATTTTGATAGTGCATTAAGGTTTACCTTTTCAGTTATATATGCTGGAAAAAAAGCTTACTAAATTAGGACTGCATTAACCAATAACAGTGCAACTGTTCCTTTACATATTAACACTAAATTAGATTTCAAAAGCTATAAAAGCACACAGCCTGTCATGAACTTTGCTCAGTTTCCTTTCACTGTCAGTTGACATTGCTTCATGTCATGCAGTGAAAGACAGAAATGGTGCATAGTTAAAGGTCTCTTCTATTATTAACACATCATTAGACAACTTAAAAGGCAAACCAATTTTAATCGGCAGTGATATATCTAACACCACTCAGCTTTGTCCTTGGATTCAGACACATTCTTCATACCTTAAATAAAACTAAACTGACCCACATACCTCTCAAGTGCCCCTGATTTTGGAGGATGCCCCTGATTTTGTCTCAAGACTTTGTCCAGTCCCTCGTAAAATTTGTGGATTTGTGATAAAACAATGAAAGTTAAAATCATGGAATAATTTCAGACATTATAGTCACAGGGTTCTTTTTACAAAATGCACATTAATACAAATCTTTTTTTAGCCTGTCAAAAAGTAAATGTGTTCCCGATTTCGGGTCATTGTTCCTGCTTATATTTGGCTTTGTCAGTGTTTTTAGAAAAAAGATGCTGAGAGGTAAGCCATGGTAACCCATAATGTATTCAGTCTTGAGCATTTAAACATTCATATCACCCGAGATCTTCACAGAATAAATCATCTCTGTTCTTCGGATTTTTTTTGAATTTCCTTACTTTAATAACAGAACCATGCATAATCTATCCTAAAGGTAAGTCTCAAAAACCTGTAACCATCCTATTAACTGGTATCGTAAAAGTTGTGCAGAGTAGACAGTTTGCAAATACCTAGCTGGCATGGTATTCCAGGGGTTATGATTTACAGAGATAAGCGCAGGTAATTATGCAGCGTAATAAACCAGCGGTGCTTAATAAGTACAGTGTTAGCAGGGGAGCCCCCTGCAGAGATAAGGCCCCTGTATCTTTAATTATTGACTCTATCACACTTCAGAAACATGGTTCAAAGTGGTAAAATGGAAAGGAGTATAATCCTGCAAGAAAGCTGGCAGAACAAAATTTAAGCAGGAACAAGCTAAGCATGAGTGAAAATCATCTCCCCTGTTGGAACTTTTGCCAAGAACTGGGATCTATGAAAGACTTGTCGGTCTCTTTTTGGGAGTGATTCTAGCCATGCTAGGATAGTGAACAATTTTCTGCCTGCTGCATATCAAAATAAGACTGGAATGGCATCTTTGGTTGTTAATTTGCTGTCTAGAAAAGGGTTTGTGGTTGGGGAACACCAGTGTCTGATGTCTGTTGTAGTGCTAACTGAAAATCGAGGATGACCTGTTCCTCCTCCTTAGTTTTTATTCTTTAAAAAATTAAGAGGTCCTGCATACGAAGCTGAGATGATAAGCAGATTTTAATCCAGGGTGCTTGAATGGAAGGATGTTTAAGAGAATAATCCTGAGTATCCAGAAGAATAGAGCAAATACTAAACAATGTCATGTCAGGGCCTTTGGAGGAGAGTTGATTTGTATTTTCGTAACACTTATGGTAGCATAAAACAAAAGTACTGGAGGATGGCTTCTCCGTATGGCCTTGACACCCTAAGTCTTAGAAATTACTTGCTCACTTCTCTTAGAATAAAACAAGTGACTGACTGAGATAGCGGTGTACTACTTTTGAACATTTCTCCCTTTTGTTTTGTTGTTCGATCCTGAGGCAGCTCAGTGGCACAGCAGATAGCATTGTCATCTCTCAGTGAGAGGTTCTCCCTTTCAATTCTCAGCTAGGTTGCCTTTTGTGAAAAGTCTGCATGTCCTCCCTATGTTCAAATGAGTTTCATCTGGGTGCTGTAGTTTCCTCCCACATTCCACGGACATGCAGTAGGTGGATTAGGCACTCTAAATTGAATATAGCTGTGGTCATGTGTGTGGAAGAGCAGCCATGGCAGTGCTTGCTACCCAGTGGTGTGAACATTGGCTCTAGATGAAAGTCACTGTTAAAAGTGACACAATGACCCCATATGCAAAAAAGGGATTATGACTGGATGGATATTTGATCCTTTTCAATTTCTAGTATAAATGATGAACAGGCTGGGTAGTTCATTTATCTGCTTTATTACACAGAAACACATCAGGATGGGTAGCAGCATTACAAAATATAAACAAACTGTTTAACAGACAGACTGTACAGAAATACATGCCTACATCTCAACAGCTTACTACAAAATGGCAGTCAAGTTCTCACGTGCTCAGTATTTATACACTTGTGCAAATACCTAGAAAGCTTCTTAAAGCTGTACACACATATTGATCTACATCCTCCCTCTTAAATAGACTCCCCTCAATGATATGACATTAGAATAAGACATGCATAATATAGACATTAAAAACAAACACAATGTTCATGTCCAAGCTGCTGTGTATCTGTAATAAGATCTGGAAATACGACCTGATCTAGTAATATAGTAATCAGAACTGGTTTAGCAACAAGGACAGTCTTCAGTGAACAGATCATATCAGGAACTTCACGATTCATCTCAGAAAATGGGATATTCACTGGAATGTCTTCTGGAAAGTACAGTTTTGTACCTACCATAAATGTAGATGTTCGAGTGCTAATACAGCTGCAGTCAAAACAGATGGGTTCTCCTGCCGTCAGGCGGGTCCTCGGTCGGCCGAATTCCAAAGTCTAGGTCCGGCGTCGGTTGTCGTCGCTTCTTCCCTGACGTCAGTGTGACAGGGGTATAAAAGAACCAGCCGACGCCATTTTCTTCAGTTTTTCTTGCCCCAGATGTCAGGTGCCCCCAGAAGGAAGGCAATACATAAATTTGTGTAATAAAGCAATGTCATATAATCAAAATACAGTAGTGCAAGCAAATACACCATAAATGAATACCCCGATCAGGTTGTATGAGGAGGTGTTAGCCAATAGGCCTGTCCCAAGAGGGGAAGGAGGGAGGGAAAACCTGGACTGCAGCTGTATTAGCACTTGAACATCTACATTTATGGTAGGTACAAAACTGTACAATGTTCATCGTGCATACAGCTGCAGTCATAACAGATGGGTAGAATCTCAAAGCTAAGAAAGGGGTGGTAGGCACTAGGTGGAACTAGGAGGAGCCAGGATGCCCTGCAAGACTGCAGTGGCAAAGCCTGCTCTAGATTTGGAGTATAATGGAAGGTGGTAGTGCTTGGAGAAGGTATGCACAGAACTCAAAGTGGCTGCTTCCAAAATATCTTTGGTAGGAACTCCTCTGAGGAAAGCTGCAGAGGTAGCTGTGGCCCTTGTGGAGTGAGATCTGATGCCTGTAGGTACAGTTTTGCCATGAAAAGAATAACAAAAGCGTATGCAGTGGACTATCCATTTTGAGATTGTCTGTTTGGAAATTGGCTTCCCTTGAGCTCCTATAGCATAGGACACAAAGAGCTGTTCTGATTTTCTGAAAGGCTTTGTTCTGTCTAAATAATAACACAGTTGTCTGTGGATGTCCAAGGAATGTAGCAATCTCTCCCCTTTGTTTTGAGGATTAGGAAAAAGGTAGGTAAGTGTATAGCCTGATTCAAAGCTACCCTGGATACCACTTTTGGCATAAAGGACGGGTTGGTTCATAAGGAAACTCTGTCCTGATGGAAGATGATAAAAGGCTGCACAGCCATGAGGGCTTGTAGTTCCAATACCCTATGAGCTGAGGTAATAGCCAGAAGGAAAGCTGTTTTCCAGGACAAATATTGCAAATCTGTTGAGGCAGCTGGCTCAAAAGGAGGCAAGGTCAGCTTTTCTAGAATGAAATTGAGATCCCAAGCAGGTATTGGTTGTTTCCTTGGGGGGTTTATATTCTTAGCCCCTCTGAGGAACTGTCTTAAGAGGGGGTGAGAGAATAAAGGTGGATCAGTGTTGTATTATGCAGAAATGGCTGAGGCATGAATTTTGATGGAGGAGAATGAAAGTCCACTGCTTAGCAGCTCAGCTAGATACTGTAATATTTGAGGTAAATTCAGTTTTCCAGGATTCTGGCCCTTTTTCTCATTCCAGGCACAAAACCGTTTCCATTTTGTGGAGTAAGCTTTTCTAGTAGACGGCCTTTTGGCCTCCAAAATGACATCCTGCACCTCCTTGGAGAGTAGGGTCTGTTGTGATGTTAAGGAATCTTCCATGCGGCCAGATTGAGTGTTTTCAGCTGACTGTGAAGAGGTTTGAAGCTGTGCTGAGTCAGAAGAAGAGGCATTAGAGGCAGGGTCCATGGTGGGGAATGCATCAGGCTCCTCAGGAGTGGGTACCAGTGTTGTCTTGGCCAGTCTGGAGCAATGAGAATCATCTTTGGTCTGTCTGCTCTGGTTTTTAATAGAACTTTGGGCAGCAGAGGAAGAGGTGGGAAGGCATAAACTGTCATTGTTGTCCAACTGAAAGAGAGAGCGTCCACTCTCCAGGCCTTTGGATGAAAAATCCTTGAGCAGAATTTTGTCAATTGGTGATTTTTGTGGGAGGCAAAGATATCTATGTCTGGCCTTCCCCATGCTTGAATTATCTCTGCAAAAACTTGAGGATGCAACTTCCATTCGTGTGGATCTGTCATATTTCTGCTTAGGTTGTCTGCCAACATGTTTTCCTTGCCTGGCAAGTACTGTGCTTGAAGTTCGATTTGTAAGTCCAGAGCCATGTTCCAAAGTGACATGGCTAGCCTGCATAGGGGGTATGAATGGGTTCCTCCCTGTTTGTTTATGTACCACATTACTGTGGTGTTGTCTGTCCTTATCAATAGTTGACCTGGATGCAGAAGGTCTTTGGAAGCTATAATAGCATTTATCACTGCTAGCATTTTCTTTTGATTGATGTGAATGTGCTTTTCTTTTTGGGACCATTTGCCCTGAATGCACCGATCTGTCATGTGCACCCCCCAGGCGTAGTCCGAGGCATCTGTTGTGATGACTTGATCTGCTTGAGGCTTGCTGAATGGGAGACCTGTGTTTGTTTGTCATGCTTGAGCCCACCACAGAAATTCCTTTTGAAGACATGGAATTAGTGGTATTATTGTTTCCAAACTGTGGCTGTGTTGAGACCATAGGTTTTTCAGGTACCATTGAAATTTCCTCATATGCAGCTTTGCACATTGGATTAGTAGGATGCAAGATGCCATGAATCCCAGAGCCTGCAGGATTTTCCTTGCAGTCAGCCTGGTGAAATTTGCTAGTGCTCTGAAGTATTGAGTTAGTTGCCTCTGCTTCTCTGGCGTGAGGTAGGCCATCTGGGTGTTTGTGTCCAAGTTGGCACCCAGGAAAATTATTTTCCAAGAGGGTATTAGCCCTGATTTCTTTTTGTTGACTGTGTATCCCAGAGAATTCAACAACATTATTACATAAGCCAGATGTTTCAGAAGCATGTGCTTGCTGTCCGCTTGGATCAGACAGTCGTCCAAATAGGGGTATATTTGTATCCCTTGAAGTCTGCAGTAGGCAATTACTGATGACAGGCATTTCGTGAATACTCTGGGCGCAGTAGATAAGCCAAAGGGCAATGCAGAGAATTGATAATGGGTTGAACCTGCAAGAAATCTGAGGTATCTTCTGCAATTTTGTCTGATTGGGACATGCAGGTATGCCTCCTTGAGGTCCAATGTTACCAGCCAAGACTCCTTGCCCAGCATGGGAAGAAGCTGCTGTAAAGTGAGCATCTTGAATTTTGGTATGAGTAAAAATGTGTTTAGGATGGATAGGTCCAAAATAGGTCTCCAATCTTTTCCCTTCCTTGGTACCAGGAATAGTCTGGAATAAAAACCTTGACCTTGTTCGTGAGTAGGTACCTCTTGAATAGCTTTCATGTCCATGAGATCTGAAATTTGTCTTTGTGCCTCTGCCCTTTGATTGTGTGGCAGGTTTGGCATGCCTCTCATTTTTGGAAGGGTGTGAAAATGGAATCTGTAGCCTCTGTTTATAATGTCCAGGATCCATTTGTCTTTTGTGACAATATGCCAATTTTTTGAAAATAATGCCAGCTTTCCGCCTAAGGGTGCTGCCATTTGAGCCTTGCTTGGCATGTAAAGGGGAAAGTCATTGGGCTTGCTTTCTGAATGGCTGCGAACTATCCTCACCACCTCTTTGTGTAGGAGCTTGCCATTGTCTGCCTCTAAACGATCCTTGGGATTGCCCTCTGACCCTCGGGCGCCTGTATCTACCTCTTTAGGGGTCTGTCCGTGGCTGGAAAGGACCAATTTTTGGAAGGCCAATTTCTACTGAAACGTGGGGGTTGTACCTGTAGAAAATCTTTCACTGTTTGCATTGATTTAGCCTTTTCCTCCATTTTCTTTAATACCTCCTTTAGCATTAGCACCAAATAATACATCATTTTGTAGAGGGGCATCTAGTAATTTAGCTTTGACATGATCTGGTAAGGTTTGTTCCTTGAGCCAGGCATGTCTACGTATGACTGATCCTGTAACAGCAGCTCTACATGAGGCCTCTAGAGCATCAAAACCACATTGCAAGGTATGTTTACCCACTTGTTCTGCACTATGCATCAAATCCTGCAACTCCTTCAAGTCTGGTTGTTCAGGTTGTGACATTTTACTTCTCAATTGTGATAACAGAAACTGTTGGTACTTTAGCATATGGAACTGGCAGTTTAATGCCCTCATGGTTAAGGTGGCCGAGGTATATATCTTTTTTCCCCACCTTTCTAAGGATCTGGAATCTCTCTCGGAAGGTAATGGATTTTTAGCAGTGGAGACCTTAATTCCCTTGGGGCCCTGTAAAATAGTTTCTGGGTCAGCCGCATGGCTTTTGTATAGAAATTGGTGTGAGTCAGGAACCCGGTAGTACCTGTCAGGCTTGACTGGGGCTGGAGGTAAAGAATCCGGGTTAAGGCAGGCCTCCGAGTACACATCATCTAGTATGTCCAAGACAGGAGGTATAGCCAGAGGCCTGTGCTGAGGTAGCAAGAGAAAATCCCTAAGCCTTTTCTTGGAATCTGAGTACTCTTGGCCTTCCGAGTGGAAGTGTTCCCTTAAGGTATGCACGTTTCCCCAAATGAGTAATCCTCTGGGGGGATACAGAGGGAATGGACTCCTCTGCATCAGAATCTTCAAAAGGGGAGTAAGAAAGTTCCTGTTCATCAGAGTGCTCTGATATAATGGAGGCCTGATCAGAGGAGGGGGATTCTTCCTCCACTCTGGGCCTTTTGTCCGGGGGGGGTTGAGAACCCCTGATAAGAGTAATTAAATCCTCAGCCATTTTAAGCATCTGTTTTTTAGGCATGGGGCCTGGAGATGGGCCCTGTGTAGCTTGTCTCTTAGAATGCATGGCTGCTTTAGACTTAGTGAAAGCCTTGATGGAAAAAGAAGAGGAAGGTCTGAAGACACCTTGAGAGGAGGCAGACCTGTCTACATTTTGAGATTCACCACCAAGAGTGTCTTTGGTATCTGTAGTCGGGGTGTGGGCCGAGGAGCCTGCGACCTCGGGCACAGAATACACTGCCAATGAAGTGTGGTCGGTAGTCAGGGGCTGCGTAGGCGCCTCGCTGAGAACCAGACCACCTGAAGTCGGCTTTGGCGTGGTGTCGGTAGAGGCCACGGACCTCGTGTCGGTCCTTATCTTTGCGCTTTTTAGACAAAACTGGAGTTGGAGTATCCGATGACATAATATAGTTAAATTTTCGTAATTTCAGGAGCTGGCCGACCGGCACTTGCGAACTGCTTCTGCTTCGGGCACCGCCCCACAAGAAAGACTGAAGAAAATGGCATCGGCTAGTTCTTTTATACCCCTGTCGCACTGACGTCAGGGAAGAAGTGACGACAACCGACGCCGGACCTAGACTTTGGAATTCGGCCGACCGAGGACCCGCCTGACGGCAGGAGAATCCATCTGTTATGACTGCAGCTGTATGCACGATGAACATCTGGAATGCTGAACAACTCAGTCTGAGATAAACAGTCTTTCTCAGAGGCTAGGTGCTGTAGTACAGGCTTGGACACCGGCATAAATTTTCTGACTCCGCCTAAACTAAACTCCTTGTGATTCCACAATGTACAATCTCGGCTCTGGACAAACACTTTTCATGATTCCAATCCGATTATAACCTTTGCACATTTGCATTCTCACTGTCTCTCCTTCACGTACTGGATTGAGCAGTTTACTGGACTTGTCATAATAAGACTTCTGGGATAGGCATTCTTTAACAGATGCACTTTCACTGAGCTGATATTCTTAGCACTTGGGGCTAATAAACTACTGCTGACTGGTAATGTAGTTCTGGTTTGTCTCGACAGAAGTCTCTGGGCAGGTGAACCAAGATGTTTATCATGATGAATATTTTTGAGAGTCAAGAGATTCAGGAAAACATCGCTATTAACTCGTTTTGACTTCTCTAGTAACTGTTTCATACTTTGAACAGCACATTCTGCCAAACCATTTGACGGTGGATACTCAAGACTACTCATAACATGGATAAAGTCCCACTCTTCTGCTAAATTGCTGGCTAGTAAACTGTGTACCATTGTCAGAAATAACTTTGTGCGGACTTGACCACGGTAGTCCAGGAATTTGGTTTAGCTGAAGTGGTTCCTTCTCTTGATGTATCTTTGTACTATTACACACAGAACAAGTTGAAAGTACTCTCTCAATGTCTTGTGACATAGAAGGCTAAAATACTAGTCCTCTCGCCTCCTTTTAGTAGAATCGGTTCCTGGATGGCCACGATGCAAGACAGTAATATACTGTTGTTGCAAAGACTTTGAAACACTTACTTTTGGACCTTTCATAACAATACCATTGTCAGACAAAAATCTCATCTCTGTAAGGAAAATAAGGTTGCACTTCTTGAGGTAAACTAGACAGCTTTGACGGCCATCCTTGACTGATAAATTGGTTGAGCTTCTGTAAAACAGGATCTGAGGCTGTGTGATTTCTAAGCTCATCAAGAAGTGGAAGAAAAATTTCTCATTTCCATGACTTCAAAATCAGGGTACTCATTCTCATGCTGTTCAGTGGTATTGCTGGGTGATCTGGATAATGTACCAGCAAGATAAAGAAGTCTGCTTTTCCTATAGACAAGATTGAAACTGTACTTTTGCCATCTCAACATCATACATCGCAATGTGGCTGGAGCTGAATCCATAGGCTTTCTCAAAATAGTGACTAGAGGTTGGTGGTCTGTTTTGATCCGGATAAGTCTACCATAAATATAATCATGGAACTTCTAGCATGCAAACACAATTCCCAGGAGTTCTTTCTCTGTCTGAGCATACTGCATTTCAGTTTGGGTTAAAGATCTGGATGCATAGGCAACAGGTTGATTCTCTTGAAGAATGACTGCACCATGACCAAATTTCGAAGCATCATAGGAAAGAGTAACTGGTTTGTAAACATCATAGTATCTGAGAGTTGGTGGACTGACAATTCTCTGTTTCAGGACATCAAATGCTCTCTGGTGCTGTTCCAGTCATAACCAGGATACATCTTTGTGTGTCAGCTCTCAAAGCGGTGCTGCTAGTTGGCTTAAGTCTGGAATGAACTTGCCTAGATAGTCAACTATGCCAAGAAAACTTTGAAGGGCTTGAACATTGTCTGGAGCTAGCATCTCGAGAATAGCTGTTTGGTTGGAAGGGTCTGGTTGTAAGCCTGAACTGATAAACAAATGACTAACATAAGTAATTTCTCATAACCTGAACTTGCACTTCTGAGAATTCAGCTTAAGATACACTTGACGTGCTCTTTCCAGAACTTTCTTGAGGTTTCTGTCATGCTCTACTACAATAGCACAAGGATACCCAGAAAAGAAAATTGCTCCATTGCACGTTGAAAGACTTCACTGTCAGAACTGATTCCAAATGGCATTCTCAAAAACTGTACCTGCCAAAATGAGTACTAAACATAGTAAGTAACGAGGACTTCTTGTCAAGCAAAATTTATTAAAATGAACTCTTTGCATCTAAGACAGAAAAAAACAGTGGCATTTGGCGTCAGAGCTGCAACTTATTCGACTGTATGCATTGGATGATGAGATTTTTTCAGTGCTTTGTTCAAATATTGTGGATCAGTACATATTCTGATATCATCTGAGCTTTTCTTATGAGCTACCACCATGGAAGATACCCATTCAGTAGGTTCTTCAACTGGATAAATTACATCTTGTTCCACCATTTTATCTACCTTGGCTTTGACTCTGTTCTGCATAGCTACTGGAACTTTCTGGGCTGGCCTGCCAACTGGGCTGACATCTGGGTCAAACTTCATGGAGTACACAGCTAGAAGCTTGCCCAGTTTGTCTTCGGAAAGATCAGCATAGGTAAAGAAAATATACTGTGTGAAGATAGAACAGTGGTCTTTCAAACTAACATGATGGACTTTCTTATTAAATGAAAGCAGTTCCATTTTCAAACTGTCTCTGAGCCCTAATAATAACTGTATGTGCCTTTTGACCAAATAAAATAACAAGTCGTAGCTTCTCCCAGCAGAGTAAAATGAAAGTACTACTGAGCCTTCAATTTGAGTCTCTTTACCACCATAAGCAACAAGTTTCACACACTTTGCCAAATCAAGCTTTTCACCAGCACATACTCTAGCAAATGTTCCTGCAGACATAACATTGCACTTTGAACCTGTGTCAACTTTGAGCTCTGTGGGTCTTCCATTTATCCGAATAGTACAAAATACTTAATTCTTTGCACTGACTGTTTCATGAAGCAACGACACACCATCAACATAAAAAGTAGGGTCATGGCTTTCTAACTGATCAGCTTGTTTCTTGGAGTGTTCCCTTTTAATAAAAGAATGCCCTTTATTTGATTTACAAAACATTTTGAAATTATTCCACTTATTGCATATGTGACACTGTTGACCAAAAGCTAAACATTTTTCTCTTTTGGGATCATGACTTGCACCACAATTACAACAGTTGACTATGAAACTGGGTGGAGACAAATTCTTTGAGTTTGCTGACTCACTCTTATGCTTCAATGAGACTGTACATGCTCTGGAACTTGCTAGAAAGCTATGGGGTTTCCCAGGGACTGTTGCAGGGCTTATAATTTCTGCCATGTGCTTGGGCCTGTTTCTTTTAACCACATGCTGCATACTATCAACATGGGGGTTAGACGTTACTGGAAGCATGCATCTCTCATTTGTAAGCATCTCTGTGTGCTTTTCTGTAAGCTTATATATCTGACAAATCTCAGTGGCCGTATTCAAAGTTAAATCACTGTCAAGAAGCAAAATCTTTCTCACAGCATCATCTTTAATACCACACACAAGTCTGTGTTTTATCAGCTTATCCCTTAAATCACCAAATCTGCATATTTTAGCTTTGTTTCTCAAATCAGTTACATATGCTGCCAAAGTTTCACCAGGTTTTTGATCCCTTGTGTAAAATAAGTACCCCTCCATTGTAACATTCATTTGGGGTTACACATTTCTCTAAATTTACATTTTAAGCACTAGAGGTTTTTCTTTGACTCAGCCGGTACAACTATATGTCGATTTTCCCCCTCTCCTGCAAAGGCAACAGGTGCATACACAAATGAATGCTCCCTTTCTATGGCTTCTGAACCAGCTAAATTAAGCAGCATAAATTAAATGCCTTTGGACGGTCATCTTTATCAGCAAATGCAGCCAGTATGAAAATATTGCACTCTTGCTCAGACACTCTCCAGTTCTCTGCAGAGTTATTGTCAGACACAAGTGAACCTGGTTTCCGAAATCTGAAGACCACAGATGAAGAATCCACTTTAAAACACCAGTTTATTGTACCTCTAGCGCTTTGGCAACCGCCTTCAAGGAGTATAAAACATCACATAACTTACACAGTGGATTCTTCATCTGTGGTCGTCAGTTTTATCTTTCTTTTTGGTTTGTGCAGTCATTTCTGAAATTTGTCTGCCATGCCAACAAATTATTCCCAAACACACTGAAAAATATGACCCTTGTAATTACGTATGAACAAGCACACAGCCAGCACGTGTAATAACATTTAAATGCATAAGAAGCTCTTCTAAATACTGTACTTTGTGAAATATGCTTTGAAATGGCTATATTTTGCAAAATAACTGTACTGTAACACTGCACAAACATCCAAGCACTTCATAGACTTCAGACTACCTGAATAGCTTTGATTAATGGGAAAACGTAGTGCTTATTTTATTCAATATCTGTGATTCCGACTTTATTTCAAACATTTTCTGTAGTCATTTCAAATATTTCTGTTACTTAGAAATTCGTTTAGAGCATTTTAAATGCCTCATTTTATATTTTGCAAATAAAAAAATATTTTGAGCAAGTTTTAATACCTTAAATTTGTTTCTGACCTGTTTTGCGAGTTATATGTGCACTAGGGATGATTCACTCCTGTATATTCCTCCAATTTTAACTGAGTGCTTCTCGGTCTTGAAACTGAGGAATCTGGATCCCATTCTGGCACCATATCCTTTTTAGACATGCCACTTCTAACACCATGTCGCTTGTCCCTCTCTAGTATAGACGACGAACAGGCGGGGTAGTTCATTTATATGCGTTGTTATACAGAAATACATTAGGATGGGTAGGAGCATTAGACAATATAAATGACCGGGTTAACAGACTACACAGACATACATGCTTACATCTCAGCAGCATACTACAAAATGGCAGTCAGGCACGCACATGCTCAGTATTTATACACTTGTGCAAGCTACTAGAAAGCTTCTTAAAGCTGTGCACACATATTGATCTACAATCCTGGAGTTTGTTAGATAATTTTGGGAGGGGACGTAAGTAAAAAGCACCTGCTTTGAGCTCCCTTGTTACTCTGATTGTAATGGGCATTTTTCAAGAATCTGCAAGTAAGAAAGTGTAACCTATGTAATCAGGTTTTGATGTTCCATAGCATAAGCCAGAAGATAAAGTACAATGATATAAGCAAAAATCAGGAATGGCCTACCTCACTTTTGGTCATTGTTTGATGCCCCAACTTCTGTTAAAGAACAGACTCAGGCTATTAAGACTTTAAAATCTGGTAAAGCCACAGGTCCAGAAGACAATAAAGCCAAAAAGCATAAAGCAGGTGAATTGTGATACTAACACCTCCTGGATGTTTGTAATTGTAGAAGCTTCCTTATTCTCTTGGTCCTTATCAACCCTGTCACTAATTAATTTGGAAGCAAAAATATTGGGGAAAGTAATGGCCTCAGTCAAGAAAAGGTTTGAAAACTTTTGAGTCAAGTAAAGAAACTTTTCTCCCATGGTCATAACTCCACAGATCATGTAAGAACCTCCCAGTACATTCTCATGGAAGCATTCTGGGTAGTCTATGTTTGGGCAACAGTAGTTAGAGTACTAAAAGGCATTTCACAACATTAAGTGGCCATTTTTACATGTAATGTTGGAAGGAATAAATTTCCCTTTAAGATTTAGAAATTGGGTTAGAAGATAATTTGGCAGTTATAGCAGAGGATTAAGGCTATGGCATGCTAATGAGCTGCTTCCTGTAACTAAGAGTGCTGCTTCCTGTAACTACGAGTGCTGCTTCCTGTAACTAAGAGTACAGGATTTATTCCTTACATCTCCCTTTGCCTACTGTGTGATTCTGAGCAAGTCACGTGACCAGACAATACTGATAGTCACTCCTAAAAAAGGGACACTTGAGCCCAACAAGCACAGCAAGTTACCAGATGTATTAAAAACATTATGTTCAACTCTCTAAACTAAGGTTCTCATCACTGAAACTTAAATGAACTGAGGTTGGTACACCATGGAATAAAACACCTAAGGTGCATTTGCATACAAATCACAAGCTGAATTCAATAACATGAGGGTTTTTAAAGACCTAGATTAGTAGGTGACTGTCCTTTTATCACTGGTAGGATGGATAAATGTGATTAAACATTGTATGAGAGAGACCAAAACTGGGGGTATGAACTGTGCACACTTAAGTTAGGTGTGAGCAAAAGGTGGATTACTACTTACACAGAGTTGCCTTCAAATTTCCATGGAATGGATCAAGACTACGCTTGTCTTATAAGGCAATGGGATACCCTAAGTCAGATGGGAGGAAGAGATTATTGGACCTGACACATACTTCTTCAGCAATGCCATAAGGCATGGGCAAATGGAGTGAGAGAAAAAGTAAGGCCTATATGGCCTGAAACAGAATGTATAATGGTCAGACGAGATTTGATTAAAGGCTGTTCAGACTACTGGGGAAAAGGCCTATTGCTAAAATGGAGAAATTTCCCTCTGAACCTGAAATGACAGGCTATGGTTCACAAAGTGGCTAAACTAGTTTGTGGGAAGGATTATGACAAGAGATGGAACTCAGCCCTGTGGGAAACTGGTTGGTACATGATTTAATGGAAACTGATATGATGCTGGATGAGGAGCACCTGATGACTAGACTGGGGCTACCCAGTGTTTCTTATGTGTGGCTTTAACACGTGTTACACAGTCATAAAGGATGTGGGACCCTTCCCATGGGATAATAAATTCATTATTTACCTATAACACTTTATCTGAAGTGTTGGTACTTGTCACAAAAACAGCGACAGTGTAGGGATGGGTATCTGTCACTGTATTTCCCCTAGAAGGGGAATTAATATAGATACTGGGTGCAGCAGAAGGCTGAAACTGTAGGTCTAGATGACCATAAAGAGCAATAGTCTTAATGTTATTGTCTTTACCCTGACTGCTATACCGAGGTCAGATCACATTAATGTGGAATGCCATGTACATAGCTCCTGCTTTCATCAACTGAAATATAACAAAAACAAATATCCTCTGAAGTAAATATACACAGCAACCAGCTGACTTAAGTCACACGTTATGTAGCTGCCCAACCTTTGGTCAACAATGGCTGAGTCTGTTCCTAGTTTGTCCAGATTGTTCTGTTTGGATGTACATGTGTTCTTGGGAGAGTTCCATCATATATTGGTAGGAACTGTCGAGAGGTTATTGACATAGTCTTCCTTTCTGGATTATTGCTGAAGTACCCAGAAAAAAACTGATGCTACTAATTTACAGGACTAGAAACACATATTTGAATGTTTTAGGTGTGAACAGATTAAGCAGAGTGAGGCATGGAGACAAGGTCTAATAGTATTTACAGTTGATTATTTCCCATTAGGATGATTATTATGTCTGGAATATTATTTATACAAATAGTAGGTAAAACTTGTAATGTTAAGGGCTGGAGAGTGGCATAGGATGAAGTGTTATTTTTTTGTGATTTTTTTTTTTTTTTTTTTTTACATTTTTTTCCCCTGAGATGTCGAATTAATTCCAGCTTGTTCTGTGTTCTTTTAAACAATACTATTTACTGCATCTTTATATCAGTGAAAAATTAACATACACGTGCAGTATTAATAATAAACTTTGCAAATTTGACATCAATGAATAGAATAATAATGGCTGGTGTATCATCAGACTGAGTCATACAACCATTACCATAACAATGTTTTCAGCCTTCATCAAACTATACTTCTTTGTTTAGCAATGCACTCTCCAAATTTCCCTTGTCATGCAATGACAGGCTTTATACATTACTGTATAACTAGTAAGTACATATTTACAAATGTCTCTCTCAAAAGAGGACTGAAATATGTAACTATAACAGAAGTTTCATTTAAAATATATTTCCCACTTAACTTTCCTCATCTAGTATATATCATACAGTTGTCACATTGACTTTTCAACAATTTGACCATATGTAAGAATGGTTAGGCATGCTCCACTCATGACTAACTATACTTTTACTTACTAAATGCAGTTTGTGTCTAAGCAAAGTTTACATAACCTTTTGTTTCATAAAATCTGTCCTGTCAAAAACATGACATCACCTCAGCATCATACACATTCCCAATATCCAGCAAACTGGTATTATGTAATCTATACTAAATATCAATGAGGCAAGGAACGCTTTTCATCCTCACCTGTGAGTAGTCTCTGTCCCTTACTTGTATTATCATAATACTGACGTTGATAAAATGTATAAACTGTTACAGTCACACAAAGATGCAACTGATCTTATTCTGATTGATCAGCTTAAGCATTATGCCAATCTTAGACTTAACTATTTACTTCTTATGTATTGTACATACTATCACATATTTTATACCATCTGCCTACTTTGAGGGCGCCATTATATTGACGCTTCCATTTTTTGTTGTTGGGTTACCTTAAACATGAGAAGAAAGTACACTTCCTTATAAACCAAATGTACCACTGTCATGACCAGTACCCATTATCCATTTCAGTGAAAAAAAATGATATAATCAAGATCCAGCCAGCCTCATTTCCATTATTCTTACAGCAGACTACACCTGAGTATCTCCCCACATGCACTTGGGAGAGGCCCACCACAGACCTATAAACCTGGTAGCAGCAAATTAAAACATATTATAATATACAGTGGTTCTAAAAAAAAAAGTTATGTTCTTACTGTAACATTCCATCTGTGTTGTTCATCTTCATTCCATTAACTTGCAGGGAATACAGTTCTGAGGCTCAGAACCGACCAGCTGCCTTCTTCCAGCTTGAGACTCCTGACTTGAGCTCCTCCTCCCTACCTATAATGCCCTGCTCCCCCACAGTACCTCAGATCGAGTTTGCCAAGAAAAAAACGTAACAGCTATCAAACATTAGAACTATTCTACAAAAAACATGCAGATCAAATGTGTATATATGACACAAGGAAGCAAATATCAGCAGCTCAAACAAAGGAATAAAGATTCCTTATAAATTCTACCAGGTTTCCTGAAGACTTGGATGGGGGAAGGGGGGGGGGCGGGAAAGTTAATGGAATGAAGATGGGCAACATAGATGGAACGTTATGGTAAGAACATAACTTCTTTATCTGATGTTGTCCACGTCATTCTTTTAATCTGTGGGACCCCAGCTACTATAATCCAGGGTGACCATCAGGGAAGGATATTCTGGAGTACAGCAGAACCAAAGGCACTTCTACTCCTAGATATGATGTCCAATTTGTAATTTGTAACAAAAGTATGGGGTTTGACCAAGTAGCAAGCTTCAATGCACTGTACTAATATGCTTAACTCAGAGGGTGATTGCAAAGGGACACAGCTCACCTGCTGCCTCATAGTGGAGGGCAGCAGGTCAGCTCCCAGAATAGGAGGGTTTCTGTCAGGTAAGAGACAACAGGCAGTTTGGCTTACAAGAATGTACACCTCTGGAGCGTACAGACAAGCAGTATGTGCACTGTATCCTGTAGCCCACAATAACACAGAGAAAGGAATATTAAAGGATATACAAAAAACTCCAGGCCCCTGCATCTAGAAAACTGTATTTTCCCACCAGCAAGTAATCTGGAGAGCAGCTACGTGCAAACAATGGGTTCAGAGCTGCCCTAAAAATGATGTTTTAAAAGAGATCTGTATGGAAGGCCAAACAGAGGTCTTTTAGCATCTCAAGATCGAAAGCTTTTATACTTTCACGCCACAGTTTACAAAATATAGAAATGCACTTTCTTAGTTCCACTTTCTCCAGAAGTATGACTACAGATACTTCCATATCCTGCAACAGTTACAGTGAAGGGGCTTTCTGGCAAGGCAAGTAAAAGGAGGACACTAAAGTTACTGTGGGAGGACATGAAAAACACAGGTAGACAGTGTGGATGATTACGGAGAATAAAGGACTTTGGGGTGCTTGAAAGAAAGACAGGAAGAAAGATGCAAAGTATGACAATAACAATAAAAACAAAATGGCTACCAGGGATATCCAAATATGCTTTTAAGCCCTTTTGTTCTCTTTAGTTGATCAGAACTTCTTCAGATTTCTTTATTGTACAGTGTTAGAACACCTAAGCCCCTGTTAATTACATGGCCCATTTTCTGATCTGAGCTGTTTGCCAGCCAGGATTACTGAAGAAAACAGATAGGATCACCAGCCTGATACTGGTGGTGGGAAGTCCTGGTTATTACATGTATAAGTAATACTTTACTGGAATGAGAACATTTGACTAAGGGACTAGGAAGAACTGTTATATAGGTTAATAGAGTGATCTATAGTCACTTGTCATATATGTACGTGTATATGTGTTGCATACACATGCATTAGTCAGAGGATGAACCAGCTTGCTGATTTTATATGCATTATTTTACCTTTGAGCCAGTCTATATTTACTGTTTTCCTCAAAGATCGCTGATAAATATTGGAAGGATAGGGCAGGAATTAGACACAAATAAGTGAAGATTGTAGTGCGGAGTGTGGAATTCTGAATAAGATATTCCAGAATTCATATTTCATTGCTGCTGTCTTAGTAAGGCATCATGCAAACCCTGCTGCATAGGTGATATCTGCAGACTAAATGTGAATTGTGTTATGTGGCCTTTTGTTGTTTCTAATTCAGAAAGCTGATTTTTTCTGACAGCAAGGAAGCTGCTTGTTTCACTGGGGAGGATGTAAAAAGGGCTATTGGAGGTCAGATGCTATGTGACTACAAATGAATGTAAGTAGCAGCTGGATACTCTCTCTGCAATTGTTTTCTGCCAGTTATTCTTTAAAGAGCTTAATTAGGCTCCGTGGTCTAAAGGCATTGCAGCAACTCCAGGGTATAGGTGAGTGCAAGCTGAGAACAAATGGAATGCATACTTACAAGACAGGCATGCAGTTTTGAGGTTTATGCAAAAATGTCACTGCTGCAGCAGTGATGTTCTGAACATTCCCCTTTTTGAAGGCATTCTGTAATACTTGTCTGTACTTCATTTAGCAAACTTGTGTGGAAACACAGTGAATTGTTCAAGTTTTATCTGGAAACACAGCATATTACTTAATGTTTATACTGACAGTGACATTTGTTGCTGTGCTGACATTGTATCCTTATGAGTACTTACTTAACAATGCCTGTATGTATGAATTTATGCATGCAAAACTTCATTCATCCATTCATTCTAATTTAGGCAACCAAATAGCCCATTAATTTAAAATGTTCCTTTTCAGCTGTGATCTTGGACTATAAGAAGGTTAAATGATTTGTTTACAATTGCATTGTATGCATACAAATCTGATAAGATTCTATTTTCAGCATTAGATACCTTGGTACTGTTTATCATTTCCATTTGCTTTACTGTCATGTACTTTAAATGCATCTTCATAGATCAGATTTAAGGCTGACAACAAGCCTCCTCCCTCCCTGTCTCAGGGCTTCTGTCATATGCATGCTCATCTCTTTGATATTTGCTTCTCTAAAATGCAGAACAGCAGTTTCTGTATTATTTTTGCTTGTTTTATTAATTCATTCACTGATACCCATTTTATTCTATTCAGGTGGAACAAACAGAGCTTATCCCTCCAGAGAAATAATCCTGACACAAAAAAGACTTTTCCCGGATAGGAGTTGCCACAGCGGAACTCTGGTCCACTCATGATTGGCAGTGGATTTTTTTACGGTGCCGATTTGCCAGCCCGACACCTAGCCTTCAATAAAGGCACGCCCATTCACGCTCGCACCTACATGTCTTTAACGTCACTTGACCGCAGGGAGGACATGCAGACTCCACACAGAAGGCGCTCCAGCCGAGAATCGAACAGGAGAACCTGTTGCTGTGAGGCGACAATGCTAACCACTGCACCACAATGGAGGTTTAATACATGTACATGTCTATGTCTAAACTGTACTCAGGTATTAAACTGCATCAAGGGTACACTACAAACTGAATTCTCTAGCTCCTACGTGTCCTTACTTAACTGTACATATATTTGGTTTCTTAGATCATCTATGTCTATATTATTTGTCAGATTTTTATGTTTACTTATAAATGTAAACCACTGTTATTTATATACTGTACATTGTCCTGGATGCGGCGGTGGTACGGCGGTAGCGTTGTTACCTCACAGCAAGAGGTTCTCCCGTTCGATTCTCAGCGTAGCTTGGGAGTGCCTTCTGTGTGGAGTCTGCATGTCCTCCCAGCGGTTGGGTAGCGTTCGAAAGACATGTGTGCTTAAATGGGCATGCCTTCGTTGAAGGTTGGGCGTTGAGCTGGCACCTCGGCGTTTTGTAAAAATGTACTGCCAATCATTAGTGGACTGGAGTTCCGCTTTGGTGACCCCTTACCAGGAAAAAGCTGAAAGACAAACAACAAAAACAACATTGTTCTGTTCCATTATGAAGTCGAGGCTGTAACTGGTCATTGTTTGATCAGTGTTTTACCCCATTAAACAAATTTAAATAAAATAAAATAAATAGTACATGACTTGATAATCACTATCGCTAGATCATTAGTATTTAAATTCATATATTCTCATTATCAAGCATACTCCTTTTTCAGTACTATAACTTATATGTTTATGTATATCAGTGTACTACAGATAATCAAAAAAATAACATATCAAATTTAAACTGATTGATCTAAAAGAGATCAAAAGTCAAAATGAAGAAAAACATTTTTGCAGTCGGGTGACATAGCACAATGGGGGGGGGGGCAAATTCATAATCCCCACTGTATCATCATCTCACACTAAGTATGATGGCATTCTGCAATTTAATCACTTGCGCTAGTATTACAAAACATTCAAAATTTGAAATGTTTGAACAAAGGGCTGTTTATATATATATATATATATATATATATATATATATATATATATATATATATATATATGGGTCTAGCTCGACCCAATGAAATTACATTTCAGTGAAACATAATTAGGCGAACTCTATTTTGCAAAAGTGCATTTTTGTCGAAATGCCCTTGCGAAAAGGCACATAAGCGAACAGCAATAGGGGCTGTTGCTTAGATCGCGGCACAGTGGTGATAAGGGAATATTCCCTTTTCCCCACTGTAGTGCGATCTCAGAGTGAGAATATAAAAGTAGCGGGGGCATAGGGGGTGCAAGGGAGCTTGCCTCCCTGCATAAATATGGTTAGTGTTGTTTTTTTAATTTTGTTTGTTTTTTTTTTTGTTGTTGTTGTTTTTGTTTAATTTGTTTTTCGCAAAAGTGCATTTCGGCAAAAGTACACTTTCGCAAAAAACAGCTCACCTTATTACGTTTCATTGAAACGTAATTGCAATGGGTCAAAGTAGACCCATATATATATATATATATATATATATATATATATATATATATATATATATATATATATATATATATAGGTTCATAGGTTAGTACTAGGCTAACTGCCCTTGCGAGCCATTTTAAGCCTAGCCAATTATCACTTGTGAGATTCAAACCCTGCACATTGTGTTTTTGTGTTTGGAAGGCAAACACCCGTATATATATATATATATATATATATATATATATATATATATACAGATCTAGATATATAGATATACACCCCCCCACCACACACACACACACATATATCCGTCTACAACCTTTTTTCACATTTCTGTGCAAGGGGTCAGGGGATCACTTCAACAGTAACTATCATGTAGAGCTAGGGTCTGCACAGCTGGGTGGCTAGCCCTGTTATTTATTCATTTATTTTTTAATGTTTGTTTGTCAGGATAGTCTGACTGGGCACAGGTCCATTTTCAGTGGAGGCCCGGTGGGAAAGCCCCAGTAGATAAAAGTAACAAAAGACATAGGCTGTAATCTTAGTCAGCAGTAACATAAGCAAAAGAACAGAATGTATACATAATACATATGCAAAGTTATGCATAGAAAGGCATATATAAAGGAACATAAGTAGTACATTCATTAAAATATAGAAAATACCCTCCCTCTCTATCTATCTGTACATATATATATATATATATATATATATATATATATATAAAGAGAGTCTGTTAGGTAGATAACATTGTGACTGACAGGTGTAGGAAAAACACGTTGCCTGGTGCAGTTGCCCTTTAATAGGGAGGATGTGGGAAGCAGGTAAATGCAAAAAGCTAACAGGTGTCAGCCAAATCTACAAGTGTATCAAGACCATTAATCCTGTTGAAGTCATATTCCTTGTTTCTGAATTGAAAGAGGAAGCCAAACAGATCCTCCAGAGAGTGAGAAGGAGAGTTGTAATATGACCCTGTAAGGAGAATTTTGAAGCATATCCCTAAATCAGAAGGGATGAGAGCTGTTACACTGTGTGCTGCAGAAAGCCTTATGGAAGGTTATTACTTTTGATACAGAAAATATAGGTAACCATTTGAAATGTTGGTACCCACTACAGTGGGTCCTGAACATGAAAACTGAATGGCCAAAAGAATGGATTTATATATACTAAGTCTGAGATGTCATTTCTTGGAATATTCCCTTTATCAAAGGCATGGTGATTTTGGAGTTGGTATGTATAAGTTGGGAGGTGAGGTGGGGGAGTTTGCCCCTGCAAAAAGAAGTTTTAAGGAGAAGAATGACTTTTGAGATTCATTCTTCTCAGGGTTTTGTTTTTCAGATTTTTGGCACTCGGTATTTCAAGTGCCGACACTTCAACAGGGAGCCAAAAAATGTACTGTTTGTACTGAATCACTAAAGCTGAAGAAAGTCTTGTGGAGTTAGTGTGAACTGATTGTTTGGACAAAAGAGACTTTTGTAAGTGCGGTTTGGTCTAGACCACTGGTGATAGAGTACCCTGTGCTAATTGGGGAATGTGGAAAGACTAAATTGGAATGCTGATTTTATTTATTTTGGCAAAGAAAAAGAATCTGAACTTTTCTTTTCTCCTGTTGTGAATAAATAAAATAAAATAAATACTATATGACTTGATAATCACTTGCAGAGGTGCTTTAAACTAATTTTTGTGAATTGCAGCATACTACACACACACACACACACACACACACACACACACACACACACACACACACACACACACACACACACACACATACTCACATTATGAAGAGCATGCATTGTGCCATAATTATCAGTTAGGATAAGCATAACACCATACTGTGCTTGTCACAAGATGCTTATATCAAACAGAAATACTGTTGTACATATTTAAAGATTTTAATGAAGCCACCTTCATTTCTTAAAATCATTTAGAACAGTTCATATTGTACTCACGTTTCTTCAACAATCTGTTACATCTGGAGAATTAACAGGACTGCTTGTGCTTGAAATCCTTCTTGCTGCTCAGCATCTTTGTTTTGAAACATGACTTTATCACTCTGTCTCAGTATGTTTCTGCATGCAGCCCTTGAACATCCCGATTTTCAGTGTCTCTTCTTGCACAAGGATATGCTGTGACACTTCAGACTGCCCACCTTTCTAACCTTTTGATTTCAGCTTATTTGTTTAGTACAGATGTTTTCAGTCTTTTCTGTACAGCTTGCCATCTTCCCTACAAACTACACTAGATCTTGGCTCATTTTACCAACAACTTCAGCTTGAGGTTGCAGACTGTCTCACGGGTTTTTAATTCTTACTTTCCCACCACCTTGTACGCCTAATAGTTGTCTGCAGTTTCTGTCACAAGAGTCTTTATAGAATGTATTGCAGCTCTTTCTCATGAGATGTTTCACTGTCTGGATAATTCTCTTCACCTGTCCATTAGACTTAGGATACCGTGAGTTGGACATTAGATGCCTGAATCCCCCTCATGTACAAACTTTGAATTCCTGGCTTGTGTACTGTGGACAGTTATTATTGCATGTGATAAATTCAAGTATCTCCTGTCTTGTAAACTTATAAATGTAGACTTCACAGCATTGATCACACCTGCACTTGTTCTGCCTGTTTGATTATTTCAGTTAACTTGGAATAATAATACACATATATGATATTAGCGCCCTCTCTGACATTAAATAAATCTTCATAAACAGTCTGTAACTGATTATCCTAGTATCTTTTCTTATGGCTTGTTTTTATAGTACACATTTCAGATGGTGCAAATCTGGGTCTATAGCATAAGATCGACATCCAAAAATGTCGAATCACCTTTCATCGACACAGAAATGTTGAACTCCCAGTTTCTCAAATGGCCAAATCACCGATTTATTTCCAAGTGAAAGAAATCGGAAGGCCAACAAGCAACACCACATAAAAACAAACACATTTAATCCCTTGGAAAGAAATCTGTGATTTGGCCGTTCGACAAACTGAGAGTTCAACATTTCCGTGTTGACTAGAGGTGATTTGACATTTTTGGATGTCGACCTTATGATGCAGACCTGCAAATCTATATATCTTGTTCTGTTTTTGTTGATGTTCCAGATGGAAACTTATCTCTTGCTCTTTCTTTGCTATCCAAGATGTTCATCATGCATTGTCTCAAGCATTTGTTTTCTCAACTAATTGGGAACTATTACTTTGTCATCTTTGAAAATCAAGGATCGGACACAGTTTATTTCTTCTTTGAAAGAAAAATAAGGTTGAATACATTCTTACTAATGGTACACAGTCAGGCTACCCTTTTAATGAATCATCTTTCAGTACATGCATTTCTAGGTCAGTATTAGTACATCACTGAAACACTTTCACTTTTTCTTCTGTAACTAGCATCGGTATTTCCCAAAGAATCTGTACTTTGTGTTTTAATTCTAACATATTTTCATGTTCCACTACTAAATATTCTCTTCTTAACATATTTAATATGCATAATTCCTTGCCTGGTCTGTATTTTACTTTCAGGTTATACTTCTGCTATCTAAGATGTGCCTTGCACTAAGACTTATTTGAATATGCTTTGCAGGTATTCATAGGTTCATAGGTTGGTACTAGGCTATCGGTCCTAGGGCATATAAAAGCCTAGCCATAACAATTCCCTGGCTATTTCTTCGTATTTACTTCCCTGGACCCTTGTCTAGCAGGGTGACTGACGTAATCCCCGGGGTGAATTTCCTTTCTCCCATCCAATCGTCAAGGTTCCATTTGTATGGGCAGTCTGTTCCAGAGTCTGGGGAGTCTCTGGGTCAAGAACCTATCCCTCCAGCATGTTTTGTTTATTGTGATGGCAAGTTTAGATCCCTAGAGCATGTGGCTCTGAGGGATTGGGATTTCTTTAAGTGTAGCATGTCCAACAGCTATTCATGGTCTATTACCACCTGGGCTTCTTTACCACAGATACATTCATGGAATTTCACTCATTCATACACTACTGCAACTATTTATGTATTTTTCTGAGCATATTTCTTCTATGCATCTATCAGTATTCTCGACCCATGGGAAGCTGGTCTAACCTCGCTTATAGTCACAGTTTTTATTCCATTCTGACCTGCATCTACTTACAACACAGATGGTTTATTCTCATCTATTACTTAAGCAATAATCCACTACTGGGTGTGGGTATCACAGGATTTACCCATGATATGCATAGTTTGATCACAAGAGCAACGCTCGAGTGTTATTACACAATGAGATTATTTAAGAAAGACGTTGATTAACTTTTTAAAATAATTTCATTGTATAATGGCACTTTAGTGTTTTTTCTGCTTCCTGAGTCGCATAATATAATGCACATGCATACCTATGTCTGAATATTTACACAGCACCGCAGTGCAGTGTAAAAGGAAGGCTGGTGAGAAGGGCACAAATTGTCTGTTTCTCTCTCTCTCTCTCTCGATCTTTTTTTTTTTTGTAATTTCTAATGCCTGTCATTGCTGACTAACAAAAATCTCCACTGATTTACCAGAAAGTCAAAAATTTTACGTAGGTCAGTGCAAGAATGTGATGAAAATCAGGGACATTCTGCAAACGTCTACATGGTTTAGAGGTATAGTTACTGGCAGTATGATTGATCATATTGCCAGTAATTGTAAGTCTCAGCTGTCAAGCATACCTGTTAACCTCTCAATGCAAGAAATCTGGACAAAGCAGAAATAATGGAGGGAAAAAAGACTCAAAAATAGGGATAGAGTTTAAATATTGCTCCTATAAACTAAGAAAGTTGCTAGATTAACAATTTTCTCATTATTCTTTCTGTATTTTCTGAAGGATATGAAGTCTAAAACTCAAATGTCTGTCATTATTTAATATTATTCAGTGACTTTGATCCTCAATTATTTGCCAGAAAAACAGAAATTCTGTGAGGAACACATAAAAAATATTTTTGCAAAAATCTGGACAGTTAAGAGGTATGCAGTGTCTAGACTTTTACAGAATGTCTCTTATATTCCTCATATTTTTGTTCTATCCCATGTAAAAGGTTTCACTGCTAAAGTAAAATAGCATATTCTATAGAAAACTGGTCAAAGACTTGAGCAGCCGGACTTCTTTCTAATGGGATATGCTTGATTTACAATGGGCACGCTGATTGGGTGTCCAGTCATCATGCACACTTTTGAATACTAATTGCTATTTATTGTATAATAATGAATCATCTATAATTAGTTTCACTTCTGTTCTATTTCTTTTTACAAATCTTTATTAAATCATATCAATAAAGATGTTCACATACATTGATATAACAAAGAATGAGCTTTAATGTTTCTGTTATTATCAGCATGTAGTATACATGTTACGGATTCACTTCATAAACTCGAAATACTGAAACATTGAATTCCAGTATCTCAAAACTATGAAACCAAATTCACAAAACACCGAAACTACAAAACCCCAAGCCCAAAACTGCGAAATTCAAAACACCGAACAAACCGCATGCACTACACCATACATATACCACAACACCCACATCACAACATAAACAAACAAAAACTACATACATACACAACTCATACACACATAAGCAGGGGGCACCCCCCATGTGGGGGGCTGTGCCCCAATACCCCCTACTTATATATACCAACTCCAAGATCGCACAAACAGGAAACAAAAGCAAACTCACACACGCACATTCTCCAGTCTCTCACACACACATCAAACATAACAGCACACTCAAACACACTCTAACTCCCACTCAAATCCCTTACAAAACACTCACTTACCTGACAAAACACCTAGATCCACACACAGCACCACGCACCATAAACACATAATCCCGGATATCATGTAGCGTAAGGCCATAACCGCGAATTTGAGATATTCGAATTTGTGATTATGAACATTCACTATTTTAAACATTCGGGTTTATAGTCTGGAGATACTGAAATTCGACATTTCAGTATTTCGAGATTATAAATGGCTCCCGCATGTACACGTTATCTTTTCAACAAATTTCATTCCCTCTACATGATATGCTGAATTTGTGCCTTCTCTTAAACTTCATTCCTCCTCTCCAGAGCATTATTCTGCATGTATTCTTCCTGCAGATTCTGTCCATTTTTCTGAAATATATTCCTTTCCACGTGCATTTTTTTATCTCCTTTTAAGTATTCAGAACTTTTGTTCCTGTTGGTTTACATTTTGATTACCATTTTCTCGTAATCCTTTTTTGCAGCTAATAATATTAAACTTAGTAAGGCCTTGCTATGTTGAGGCAATTCAGATCTTATATCCCAACTTAAAATGATAATTTTCTTAGTTACAACTATTTGCTCCCACAACATTTCTATCAAAGTACTCAATGGGTAAGTTTTACAATTTGCCAACTTATTATCTTACCAAAAAAAAATGTTCCCAGTTATCTCTCTATTCCCTATCACATCTCCTGCATTTGCAATTTACCCCAGGAGAAATCCTTGAAAGTTTGCTTAGGATAAAAAATACCTATAAAAATCCTAAACCTTCTGGGTTTTGTTTCAGCCTTACAAAACTCTTCCCGTTGTTCTTTTGTAAATTGCCTTTTCATTCTTTTTTTCAGTCTTTTCTAAAAAATTCAGATTTTTATAGTTATCATGCAATATTTTATATGCTCCACTAATTATACATTTTTTTTAACAGCAGCTTCTATTCTAGAATCAACTAGAAACTGTACCAGAGCAGGTCTTTCACTTGGTACTCCCTGAAAGGGAAGACAGTCTGTAACCTGCAGCCCGAGCATGAAAACACTGTCTTGGTGGAAGGACAGGTATGTCTGGTATGCCTCTGAACCACCCTGAGGAGAACTGCTGATCAGATGTCCACAACAGAAATCTCCATGGATGTGACTGCTGTGTTCCTTTGGTTGATTTCTGAATTCGAATGAATACAATGTTTCTTCAGTCTGAACTTGCCCTACAACAGGTGTGAAAAGCACCAGGAATGCTCCAACCTTCATCTACTCTTACAGAGAGGAAGAAGTCCTGAAAAAAAATCAGTGTTTGTGTGCAACTGTGTGAAATAACCAAATACTTACCTGGTATGACAATATCCAGGAAGATGTCACAGCTGTAGTATAAGCCAAGTTCATCAGGACTGTCAGGACTTCCATGTGCAAGAACTAATGCAACACAGCAAAGAACACTTCAGGAGTGGCAAAGTTAAAGTTTTTGCACAACACCACTCCAAGAGCAGAGGGAGCCACTCTGGACACCACGAATGCAAAACACTGGCAGGTAGCAGTAAAATCAGGAGGCTGTTTCCACCACCAAGTCAATAGCCAAGATATTAAGCTTGAATACCAAATCTAGAGTCTGCCAAAAATGCTGGGTAACTGAAACAACCAAGTATGTGACAACTTATTGAACAATGGCAACTGAAAGTCAACATAATGAATGCAAAATATCAAAATGTTGAAACTTTGCAATGTTGAACTCAAAATAGCTACTAATAGCATATGTACTGCACACATACATACACTGTGTTAGTACACAGCCAGTGAACAAACAACATCTCTCCCCTGGTAGTACAACTTGGAAATGAGCAGTAATATCAGTCCTGCCTGGAGGGGGGTGGGGGGGGGGCTAGTCCTGCTTTCTACACATGTAGAGGAAGAGGTACATTGACTGCAGAATTTTAACATTTCTCCATTTTTGACATTTTATCATTGTGCATTCTGTATTATGACTTTCAGTACATTGCTTTTCATGAAGTTGATATGGGCCTGAGATAACCATCTAAGCAAATCCACATCTCTCCATAATGTAAAAGACGTCTTTAAAAAAAGTCACAGACTCCTTGTTGTACAAGACAGTTAAGCCCAGGATCACACAGCATGGGCAGGACTGAGCTAACTCAAAAATCTGTGAACTCCTAAAGAAAGGCTGTCCGTCAAAATAATGCCAGAAATGTACACTTCATGAGCAGGAGCTTCATGCTATATAAATAGCAGTAATATAGCTCAGAACTGCAGCGGCACTTCTTTCTTATTGGTAACAGATGTTGTCCAAAACAAGCAAAGCCATTTCTTCATAGTACAACTCAACTGCTGTAGCACTTATTTTTCATATGTGAAACAAACAGTAACTGTGCACCCCCAAAAAAGACAAGTTGCATTTGTTTAGCAAACTTACCTTCCTAGCTGTGCTAACTGAGAAGGATTATAACCAATCCTAGCCACAAACTAAACACACAGTGGCTAGAACTGGAATATGACATTTTTTGAAATGTCAAAGCAATTTTGTCAGCAAGTTAAATAACTGGAAAACTTGCTTTTGAATTCTGCACATTAATTATCCCAGCGATTTGCAGCAGGTAGGAAAAATACCATGATTCATTTAAAACTGTCATAATAAAAATGAGCTAATTATTTTTGTCCTCCTTGAAACCTGTGCTTGTATATGTGCTTCCACAACTATGGGTCTGAATACATATGTGTAAATATACAGACATAACAGGTTTAATACATGACATATCAAACAGGACTCTTTTTCTCAATAGCCAAACAAAGTAAAATAATTTCAATAATATCAAAGAAGACATGGCAACATTAGCTGTGGTAAGCAAGGGCAGCATTTTGTTAATTGCCATAAGTTGTATTATCTGGGCAAATGAAAGGGAATGAGATCTGAAACTATTACGGCTGGTGGAAAACAACTGTACTACTGGGATACTTTCCTTCTGCCGACTTTGATATATATATATATATATATATATATATATATATATATATATATATATATACACACACATGCATATTTTCTTTTATATATCTGTTTTTCAACACTTTAGTCTGTAGTGCTCTCAGATCAATTGCCCCTGCTCAACATACATCATTTTTGTGAGGTGATATTTTTCCCTTTGTTGTTTGGGTGTCACTGATTCCTAGGAAAATATTGCATTGCTAAACACGCCCACCACACCACAATTTTTGAGCTTTTAGCACTATGCATCCTTGATAGAACTGGCCATGTGGAGAAATGGCAGTCTAACTCCCCACATCACCACCTAATTCTGAAGTAATTAGTGCCAGTTTAGAGCCCCAAGAATTAGCAGTGGGAGATTAGGCCTTTCTAAGTGAAACATATTCCTGCCCTGGAGTAAACAGTCTTGTCTCTGGGCTCATTCTCCATGTTAATCCTCTTTGATGAAACTGCAGATGAAATGAAGAAATGATGTTTACTGCAGCCAGTCAGCCCGGAGCTAAAACTGTTCAACATATGACTAGCATTTCAAGGAGTCAGCATCATATATTCATTTTATGGTTTTGTATAAAAATGTCCAAAATTGTCTAAAACTGGATTGCTTGGTTCTGTAGTCATGCCTTAATGTGCCAGGCATATGGCTTGGCTTATAGTTAATCAGCAATCACTCTCAAGAGCCATATTTAAATTAGCAGAGAACTGATCAACTTTTATTTAACATGTAGTGATGACTGTCTAAATAAAATAGCAATTTAATGCAGCTGTGTAGAAAGTGGAATAGTACAGTTGTGTTAACTTACCATAAATGTAGATGTTCAAGTGTTTTCACTGTTGCAATAATAACAAAATTGGTTATTCTGGATGTGGTAGCCCTTAGCTGGCCCACATATGAGATTTGGAGTCCTGTCCCTGGGCTGGTGGACTCCCTACACCTGATGCCACAATATCTGGGTTTAAGAGTTGTCGACCAGTGCAATCTTAAGGTCTTTCTTGCCCCCCCCCCCACCAAGAATGAGCTCCAGGCCTGGAGCAAAAGACACCCCAAAAATCAGGAAGGTAAAGGCTCCAAAGTCCTAATGGAGGAGAACAGGTGGAAGTGACATGGAAAGGAATAGGGAAGAATGCCCACCCCAACCTCAAAGGGTGAAAGAGGAGAAGGAGGGAAGGAAAACCTACTGCAATAGTGAATGCACTCAGACATCTACATTTACCGTATGTATACACAACTGTACTATGTTTATCATGCTTCACTGCTGCAGTAGTAACAAAATGGGAACATTCCCAAAGCTGGAAGAGGGTGAGGTTGGAAGAGAATTTAAGCAGAAACCCTGCAAGACTGCAGTAGCAAATCTTGCTCTGGTTCTGGAAAAATAGAAAGGTTGTGATGTTTGGTAAAGGTGTGGGCAGAGGACCAAGTGGCAGACTGTAAGATTTCCCTGTTTGGAACTTCTCAATGGAAAGCACTAGCTGCTGCTGTTTATTTACTTATGTATTTAGTTATTTATATTTGTTTACCAAGGTAGTACACTGATCTCAGTGGATCATTTGCAGGTACAACCTGCATGAATAGGATCACCACATAAGAAATGAACAAAGCATATTTACAGATAAAAGGATATGCTAAAAACAAATTTTATATATATATATATATATATATATATATATATATATATATTATTATTTTTTTTTTGCAAAGATATACTAAAACATTTAGTTCTGGTTGAATGAGATTTGATATATATTTTTTAGTTCCTTTCCCATGGCAAAATGCAACACAGCTAGAAATCCATTTCAAAATGATCTGTTTGTTGATAGGAATTCTCAATTTGTTATTTGCAAAAGCTACAAAGAGTTGGTTGGACTTTTTAAATTAAATGGGCTTCTCCAGATAATACCCTAGTTGCCTGAGAACATCAAGTAAATGTATGATACAGTCTCACAGATGTCAAGGGAAATGAAAGAAGACAAGGAGATGTATTAATTTTTTCAAAGAAAGTTCCAAAAATACCTTGGGCGTGAATGAGGGATTGGTTCTGAGAGTAATTCTGTCCTGGTGAAAAATACAAAAAGGTTCAGTATACACGAGGGTTTGCACTTCTGAGACCCATCTACCTTAGGTAATAGCCACTATAAATGCTGGTTTCCAAGAAAAGAATTTTACAATAGCTTTAGCTGCTGTCTCAACTGGTGATAAACTGGGCTTTTACACCACAAAACTGAGGTCCCAAGTGGGGAGGGAACTGTTCTGGGTGGCCTAAGCTAAATAATACCTTTAAGGAATGGTTTCATAAGAGGCTGAGAGAAAAGAGGAGGGTGCATAAGAAGGCAGGCTGTGATGGCTGAAGAGTGGATCTTAATGGAAGAGTAGGACCAACAAACTGGAATTAATGTGTAAGAGGGGTTAGAACATAATTGATCTCTGTTGACCATTAAATGGTGCTCTGTTGCTGACACCAGACTGAAAAACCTTTTCCATTTTGATATGTAAGATTTTCTAGTACTAGGTTTTTTTAGTTTACTTTAAGATATCTAGTCTACCGTTCTCCAAAGAAAAGCCTTAAGGTGCAGTCAACAAATTAACCTAGGTGCTGAGATTGGGGTGTGTGGCGGACTCCCTGTTCTGTGTCCACAGGTCTACCTTTTAAGGAAGTAAACATGATTTTTCCTTGCTCAGGCTCTCCCTCTCTGATTTTTAGAAGCACTCTATGGATTAGAAGAATGGGAGTGGAATGTGTAAAGAAACAGACCTGTCCAGAAGAAGGAAAATGCATCCATCCTCCAGGCCTTGGGATGTGTGGCCACAGAACAATTTTTTTTGGTTGATTATTTCTGCTTGAACAAGAAATGCCTATTTCTGGCACAGACCAAAATAGGGAGATGAGTTTTAGCACAAACTTGTTTATGGTCAAATCTTGGGGATTCACTTTTGAGCTGCTGAGGTGATTTGCTAATGACTTGTTTTCTCCTGGCAGGTAGTGAGTTAGAAGGTGCAGGCCAAAGGAATGAGTTGTATCCCACAGACTCATTGTTAGATGACACAGAGGGTAGGAGTGAATACCCCCCTGTTTATGTACCACATCACTGTGGTGTTGTCTGTCTCTATTAATAAGGTCCCTGGTTTCCAAAGGTCCTTGAGAGCTAGGATGCCCTGGAGAACAGCCATCATTTCCTTTACATTTTTTATGATTTTTTTTTAGAAAACTTTGTTCTTATTTCCCTTTTACTTGGAGGTCATTGGAATGTGTCCCCCAGGATAGATCTGAGGTGCCTGTGGTCAAGGTCTGGTTTGGGTGAGGGGTCCTAAAGGTACCCCAAAGTGCTGGTTGCAAGCAGAGATACACCATTCAATTTCTCTTTTTAGACAGGGAAGAAGCTGAATTTGTCAGTTGATGGACTGACTGTGTTAGTTACATACATTTCTGAGGTATTACTGAATCTTCCTCATCTGTAATCTGGCTAGAGGGGATGGTAAGAATATATGAGACCATGTAGCCCAATATTCTCAGAATCTCTCTTACTGAAATTACTGCGAGAGGAACAAGAGAGTGGAAGTTGTGAGTTAGGAAGGTTGAAGGTGAACTTTCCCACTGGAAGGAAAACTCTCTGAAGGTCAGTGTCCAGCAAGGTGAATGCTAGGCTGGAGAAAATGTTCATAGTTAGACATAGGGAGGAAAGGAGCTCCACAACAGAATCTGCTTTGATCAGGCAGTCTTTGTCATGCAGTAGGCGATTACTACAGCCTGGCACTTGGTGAATACTCTGGACAACAGTAAATAAGCCAAAGAACACAACAGCGACTCGCTAATGATTTCCACCTGCATTCAAATTAAGATGCTTCCTGTGAGACTTTGCAATTAGAATGTCTAGGTAAGCATCCTTTAGATCCAGTGTGACCATGAAAGCCTGAGGAGATAACAGAGGTATGAGCTTTTTTAGGGTTATCATTCTGAAGTTCCCTCCTTTCTTGGGAAAATGAAAAGTCTGAAATAATACCCTCTTCCTCTTTCTTGTCGAGAGGTACTTTTTCTATGGAGCCTTACTGTAAAAGCAGACCTACTTGGGCCACAGCTTCTTGTACTTTGGAGGAACAGAAGAAATGCCTTCACGTTCTGGAAGAGAGGCAAAAGATAGTTTGTAACCTGATCTCATCATGCTTAGCACACATTTTTTTTGGGTGATTTTGGTCTAGTTATGGTAAAAAGGGGAAGCCTTCCATCTAGTTTTGAAGAAGAGCGAGGGATGTTTGGTTGTTAGTGAGTGGGGACATCTGGGGTGCAACTTTGGTGAAAGGAACAGGGAGTGGACTGGTTGAGTCATGGTTGCTTTCTGCTAGGTCTCCTGGGGTTGGGATCCACTAGGCCTAGAGGTAGTTTCTTATTTACATCTTTTATGTTGCCTTGGTGTTCTGTTCCTTCTGACCCTTTTCCAGCTTTGTCTATGTGAGAGGGAAGAAAGGACTAGCGCTTAGTGGCATAGTTTCTTCTAAACTTGGATGGCTGAACTTGCAAAAAGTCCTTGACAGTCTGCACAGTCTAAGCCTTCTCCTCCAGCTTTTTGAAGATTGCTTTGGCCATGAGTCCAAATAAAAAGACTTTGTCTAGAGGGTCATCCAGAATCTCAGACTTCACATGGTCCAGAAGGAGGTGTTTCCTTAACCAAGCATGTCTGTGCATAACGGATCCTGTGACACTTGCCTTCTTGACTTTTCCAAAGCATCATAACCACAATGCAAAGAATACATTGCAACTGGAGATAGCCCTAGATTCTATCATCTCCAATTTTTCCTTAACTCCTAAAATCAGTATTTTCTATTTAAAAGTGAGAAGGTAATTTTTTTCAAATTTTGTGACTTAAAATGACAGAAGAAATGATTTTTACTGAAACTGAGCATGTGACGTCTGTAATGTTGGAGCACAATCCAAAAACATTTTAAAACATATGCTTAGTATAATTCTTGACAATTTCATGACAATATGTGCACATGGGTTTTTGCTACATGCTCTGGTTTTCTCCCATATCACAAAATTATGCCTTAGTTAAATTGATAGCCCTTGCCAAGTAATATGTAGGGGAGAACCCTTAATAGATTTGGCAAAAACATCTATACTTTGGCCACCCTGGTTATAAGAGCTCTCTTGCCAGTTTGATTTGGTTAAGCACCAGGAAACTATACTGGAGTATATGAAGGGTCAAAAAGAGAATATCTCATGGATGCCATAATGCAAGAAGATCCCTGATGTCCTTTTTTTCAAGAACTATGAAAGGGATTCATCCCTAGCATGAATAATACGCTTATCAAAATAAGAGCAATGGAGACAGTTTGGAAAGTTGTGCATTGGGCCTAAGCAAAATAAAAAAAAGGAATAAAAGTCCTGGTGTGTAGTCTTTTTTATACAAACAAGACAAGTATTTGACCAAGAACTCAACCAACCAAAACTAGCGCAAGGCACAAAAAGTGACTAATAATCCAAAACAGTTAGTGCCAAAAGACCAAAAGATCGCCAAATGTTCCACTAAACAAAATTTATTACGATATCCACGTGCAGATAAAAACACATAAACGCCTTTTCTCATACAATTCCAATAACGCGTTTTCATCCATGTAACTAGGACTTCATCAGACAAACCCAATTGAATCATTTCCATTTATATAGCTTAATCTATTAGAATACACGCATTTACTCCAATAAAAACCATTTCTCTTAGTTTAAAACATCAAATCAAAATACCCTACTCATTAATATTCATGCCTATCTAATTAAAGTGTCTTCGTGCTTTTTATTGCAGCTATCCTATTTCAACTCATCTCTTATTTACAATAGTAAATTGATTTATTGTTGTAAAAAGCTTGTGTGTTTATTAAAAGTGCAAACATTTTTTATATATATTATAAAATTTTCCAATAAAAGATTTAAATAATTCCTTTACTAAAAAACATTTTTTTAAAAAAATTTTTATTGGAAAATTTTATAATACAGTGTGAGGGATGCAGGGGGGCTTGCCCCCCCTGCAAAATAGTAAAATACACATACAGTTGACTGTGGAATGTCTTGGTACAGTAAACTGCGTAGCATGGGTGACTGACGTCACCTCCTGCTATGTCAAATACATCTAACCATAGATGTCGATGTATTCAGTTTCAACCTGGCTGCATTTTCACCATTCTGGATTCAAGATTTCGGGTCGACTATGTGACTGAGCGATGTATGCAGTATATATATATATATATATATATATATATATATATATATATGTATGTATATTGGGACACTTCACAATGTCGAAATCCTGAAATATCGAATTTCAGAGACCATGTGATCAAACTTTCATAATCCCAACATTGTGAACAGAGATCTGTATACAGAGCAGAATGGGAGATTTCCATTTTCCTCTCTGTGGTACGATCTCGGAGTTGGACTATTTAAGTAGCAGGGGTGTAGGGGTGCAGCATAAACATTTAAATATTTAATTTTTTTTTTTTTTTGGGATTTGTTTCGGAATTTCGTTATTCTGAAAAATCGATCATATGGTTTCAGTCATATGAAATTCGATTTTTCAGAATTTCGAGATTCTGAAGTGTATATATATATATATATATATATATATATATATATATATATATATCTGTGTCTACTTGAGTAGACTTAAATTCCACTTAATGAAATTTCACTTACCCGAGAAGACAGCAACACTGAATATATAATTCAATAAACATTCACATCGCCAGAATTTTAGTACGGGAAAAGAGGCATTTGGCCAACATGGGGAAATTTGCCCTTTTCCCCACTATAGTGCGATCTCAAAGTTTGTATACTTTGGTTGGGTTTGACATGCTTTGTTGTGTATTTTTTTTTTTTAAATGTTGACAACTGCCTCTTTTCCTGGATTAAAATTCTGGTGATGTGAGCGTTTGTTGAAGTGAACGTTCGGTTTTATCAGCTTGAGTAAATGACATTCAGGTAAGTGAACTTTCATTCATCTTGCATAGACCCATAAATATCGATAGACAGATATAGAAAATATATATATATATATATATATATATATATATATATATATATATATAAATATATACACACACACACACACACATACATATATATATATATATATATATATATATATATATATATATATATTCATTCATTCATTTTTGCTATAGTGCTGGTATTGAAAAATAAATTCCAGTATTTGGAGTGTGAAAATAACCCATAGTCTTTGGATCTTTCCAACATTAAAGGCAAGTGAACTATGAGATGACCACTGACATTATAATGTCAGTGGCAGGAAAAATCACATTTACAAACTTAAACATGACTTAATGCTGAGTTTGACTTGAACATCTTGGCATGCTCTGTACAGTGAATTTTGGGCACATTTCTAGCAACACAAATGTTACTTTTATGACTATTATATCAGTTTTACTCTTGATGAAATGCCAGCTCATTATCAGCATATACTGTGGACAAATAACTATTGCATTCATCACCTTTAAAAGAAGTCTTACAGTCATCCGAACAGAAAAAAAGTATAATGGAAGTTGGTAGACCCATATTGTGAAATCCCTGTTAAAATCTGCATTTATTGTGTTAGTACTGAAAGGATACATAGCTAATCATCAAACCCACATTTTCAGAATCGTGAATAACAGAAATAATGAGCTGACACTGCACATTGTTGACCTTGACAAAAAAAGAAAAAAGAAAAAAAAAACATTTTTTTTATTTGGGGGGGCAAAGCTCCTACATACCACCCACCCCGTATCTCTAAATAAAGTAACTCCAAGATTGTATAATCATGGATGAATAGTGGAGTTCCTATCCTCACAGTTCCCTAGATTTGCTGATGGTATCTTTTCTGAGAAAGAAAAGTCACATTTAAAGAGAAACACACAAACACCCACACAAACAGATGCAAGCATACGCATGCACATACATACACACACACAAACACACACACACACACACACACACACACACACACACACACACACACACACACACACACACACACACACACACACACACACATATCATCATCATCATCATTAACCCCCTTTTTCCCATTTTCTGGATGGGGTTGGAGTGTTGTGTCAACCATCATATCTCTCTGTTCAGTGCCTCTCTTCTACATTCTTTGACACTCAAGCCTGACTGTCACATTCACACGTCTTCTGTCATACAATCCATCCACCTCTTTGCTGGATGCCCTCATTTCCTCTTGCCATCATCCTGTCTGTCCCAAATCTGCACTAGATTGTCTCCTGCTTTTCTGCACATGCCTAAACCACCATAATATCTTCTCTTTGTCCTTTCCTACTTTGGCTTCTCATTTTATTTCCTCATTTCTTCATCTGACCCACCACCCATCTCAGACACTTCACCTCCATCATCTCTTTCTTCCTCAACTGTTCAGCCTTTATTGCCTATGTTTCTGTACTGTCCCTACTGCAACAATAAAAATACTTACAAAAACTGAAATCTACCACCCTAGCTGCTGACAAATAGCAACACGAGCCATAGCATTCCCAGTCTCCATTCTAATCAATAGAAGATAACTATGTCCCTAATATCTGGAAAATGTCACATATCATAACTTCTTTGAAAGGGTCATAGATGCAGTGAACACTGATCTCTAACTATATCTGCGTGTGGCCAAGGCTTCTAATATCATTCCTCATACTAACATTATCATATTAGCAAAACTCAGTATAATCTCTTAAACTGCCCTTTAGATTGCACATTGGCCTTCTGATAGAGCCAAATTTGTGAAAGTTTTGGGTATCATCTTGACACATAAAATTGTAACTAGCAGTGCCCAAAGAGTTATTTGCTGGAACCATTCCTCTTTGGCATCTGTTTTTGATGACATCCAGGCCAATATCCTAGAAGCGTGGCTATTCAAGTTTGCTGATGATTCTTGTATACTGGAATGCTAGCAAAGCATTGCTTGGGAGTCATATTGGAAAAATGCCCTTTTCAGACAGCTGCCCCCCCCCCCCCCCCATAGTGGCACTGATACATGCCAGAAGTACAGCACAGCAACTCCTTAATATTTTGTATTTTAAATCTATATGATCAATATAACTGTTTCTTCACAAAACAAAAAACAATATGAAACTGTCATTTCTGTGAATTTTCAAATCTGGAATTTTTTATTCATACACCAAAAACATATTTTGCATTTGCTATGCAAAACCACCATCCAATTCCATAAACATTTTTGATGCTTTATATTATTTAAAGCAATATAAAACAATAAAATAAATGTTTCCAGATTTTACTAAGGAAAACAGTCATAAATAAAACCTTTTCTCTAACAAAACTGGTTTCACTGTTGAAAGCAACTCAACAGTTTTAAGTGTGTTTTTTTATTTAAAGAACAGCAATTTTTGCATTGTGAAAAGTGACCGCCACTGCCATTACCATTTAACAGATGAGAATGACTGCTTTATTTTCACTTTCTCATTTTCATAGATTTGGTTGAATGCATGTCCATTCTGAACTTATGTAGTTCATCATCACCATTTCAAGCTACAACTGGACAAGGGCAGAAAATGAGAAAACAGAGGACTGTCGCATATGGTGTGGTACCTATTAGCACTTCAAATACAACCAAACTATCAGCCTAAGGAAATGGACCTCACTTTCCATTCTTTTTCTCACTGTCTACACAATTCAGGTGATTAAACTGCTGTTCACTCAAAAATGATGACTGTTGTATATTTATGATCATTTTGGATGTCTTCTTTTCAGAAAATCATAGTATGTGGTTCTCCTTTTACTGCTCACTAATCTGAACCATGCTGAAAGTTCTAAAAAAAATCCAGACCGTTGTTTAAAAAAAGCATCAAGCATTATGTGATACGGTACCTTCACATCTAAATGTGCTCTCTTTCAAGTAAATTAATGTCATGAAACTGCTTTGAATTCTTTTGTGAAAGACATTCTGTAGTTCTGCCTTCAGCCTTGATTTGAATTTTAATGCACATTGGAATCCCTCTGCAGAGCTCTTCAGACAGAATAAAACTAAAATTCTGTATGCATATTTGACAGCCCTCAGCAATGCTGTTCTTTCTGAATATTATTAAATCGTTGAGCAGGAACTGAACTGAGCAGCACTTGTGTTTTAAGCAATAAACAAGTCTCATGTAATGTGTGCTAGTACTTGTGACTGAAGCTGAACTCTTGACCAGCGTCCTCAGCTGTGTAAGCATTAGAACACGTTACCATAAGAAGAAACTGCATGGACATTTTCTTTACTACTACCAAGTCCATCAAAAGGAGTTCTGTTTACACTACATTTTCACTAACCTGAATCCTACCACCTCTGCCAAATAAATACAATCTCATGAAGTCCTAATCTTCCCCATTGTACTGGTTATGGTATGGGAACTCTGACCCTTGATTCAATTTTGTTTAGAATATCTGGAATGCCTGATCTCATCACATACTTGCTTTGAGTTAAGATATGCTTAGGTACGTCTTATTGTCTTATCTCATGTTATATTTGATTATATTATACTATATTATATTATATTAGCACCAGCATTTGCAAGTATGTAGTCCAGGGCTATAATTCCATTACAGACAGGCATTTCTACCTCACTGGTAGCTGTCTGAGCTTCCACAGAACTGCACACACTGTCCCTCTTCATAAACTGCAGTATACCCATTTTACCTTCCATTAACTGCATTTTTCTGCTTAGTGGGTCTAACTCACCTATGGATCATTGTGACCCAACTCACTGAGGACTTAACTGACAATGATCAACAGCTCAAAAACTCAGCTTGATGAAAAATTTAAAAGTGAGTGTATTTTATGGGGGCAAGTCTCCCACACCCCTTAAACATAGATATGCCAACTCCATGGTTACACAACCATGAAGGAAAGAGACATTTAGAAAGGTTTATAGGTTTAAAAGTAAACATTGCTGGTACACAATTTGAAAGGCACCAGCAAAGGTTCCCTATAGAAAACAATTGAAGAGTTCATCATCATTGAACTGAACTTGGCAACTTGAGTCCTCATTGAGCAGGGAAGGTGCAGTGAAGTAAGAGGACCATCGGGAAGTAAGAGGTCCATGTGTTTTTTTCCTTTTGTTTCTCCCTTCTTCTTTTGCTATCTATTGTTAGTAGCCTGGCTATGATGTAAGTTGGTACAGACAGTTTACTTTTTAAATATTTACTCTGTGCCTTATTGCATAAACAGCTGATTAATAAATATAATCAAGGTATGGCTATTTAACTGGCACTGCTCAAAGAAGACTGTTGCAAAACAGGCCCATTTCTGGCACCATCTGTTGAGATTCATCACCCACTCTAGTGTCACTGAAAGAAACTCGGGTCCCTTTTGTCACTCCAAAGGTGATCTAGAGTAATGTACTATGGTCATCAAAATCAAAAATGGTCTAAAGATTGAATATGTGAGTGTAGATAGCTTGGACATCAAGACTGCTATTTTCTTTAAATCACTTTTATTGCTTATCTTGAAAGCAGCAAGCAGCAATTAAACAGTATCTCAGATTATCTGAACTTTTCTATATAAAATGCATATTGTATAGTCTTAACAACACTGCCATCATTGTGTTCTTCAATTATAATTTTTAAGTTTGTGAGTGATCAAAGTACTACAGACAGAATAATTGCTTACTTGTGTGTTTAGTTCTTTCTTACTCTTTTAACCCTCTTACCTCTAAATCATAAAGATTGGGCATCTTTTCAATTACATCTGCCTTTGTTAGGGTGACCATTATTTCATTTGTGTGCAGTCAACTTTTGGAAAGACTGTTTAAGAGCTCAACGAGGACTGATTTATGCTTGGACCAGTCTTTTAAGTGAAGAGCCCTCAAGTAATGTAGCTGCCTATTTTGCACCCTATTTCCACATATAGAATGTCAGATCCTGCTTAAATTGATCCAGTTCTCTGTATTCAAAATATATATAATACCACGTACCTAATTAACCCTCATTACAATGCCAACATCCTCCAGCAGTATTAGGAGAAGTTATTCCACCTTGTTTTTGCCTTGAGTTACTCTCTTGTAGACAAAAACATTATACTATAAACTCTGTTTATTAAACTTGTCAGTGTTGTTTCTCCCTTACTTAAACTTGCCAAAAAGGAAAGTATGTCAAAAAGACATCCCTGAACTATCACTTTGCTTTTTGATTGACAGCAATTCACTTATAAGGCCCCGCATTATATATATATATATATATATATATATATATATATATATATATATATATATATATATATATATATATATATATACATATATATATATATATATATATATATATATATATATATATATACACACACACACACACACACACACACACACACACACGACATATGCATATACATATAGACAGATAAATAGATTAATTAAAAAATTTAAGTTGTAATATTACATTGGATCTCAACTACCTATGTATCTGGCTGGAAAATAATACATGAGATTCATATAACTGATGTCAGAACTATAGAAAATCAATTTAAGGAACAATATGGAATAAGTAGATTTCATTGGCTTTTGCATGAATTTTGTTTATTTAATAAGAAGTTTGATCATTTTTCTTATAGGATTAATCAAATATTTAATAATTTTAAAAATATAATTGATTGCAATTACAACATTAAACAATTCCTATTGCTTATATTTCCTACAGCATGCTCTCCTGATTGCCTAGATTCTTTCAACATCAATGCGATGCAAAAATTAAAGGAAAATAACTTGATATTCTGGCATCAGTTTATTGAAAATAAGAGTATTAAACCACTAAACTCTCTTCTATGTAGTTTTGATAATAGTCACGACAGTTGGTTGTTTATACACTCATTATGGCAGTTTATAGGGAACAAAATGAGAGTACCAATCAACCTACAGACTTAATCTATACCTAGTTTGATCCAGCTTTTTATTAGGTGTCTTGAAAAGACAGATGATCAAAAATGAAGTATCTCATCTATCTATAAGATACTAAGAGAAGACACTCTAAAGTTTGACTCAGATTTTTGGAATTACTTTGTAAAGATTAATGGAGAACAAATATCTGATGAATCCAAAAAACTGTTATTGAAATCTACATATGGTACCTCTTCTTCATTATATTGGAGATTGTATACATGGAAATTTATGAATAGGAGTTTCTATACTCCACATAAAATAAATCTTATACTCAAAAACAGTGAAAGTAAATGTTGGAAATGTGATGAATTATTAGAGGCCAACTGGGTTCACATGTTCATTGAATGTAGAAATGTTGTTCAATACTGGAAAGACTTCAGATATTTTGTAAAGGCTTTATGGTCTGATAACTGTCATATTTCTAACTCACTAATCCTATTCAGTGTTTCTATACCTAATGTAATACCTAAATCTCAGAATCAGTTACTCTGGTCAATTCTTGCAATTGCCAGAAAAGTTATTACTTTGAACTGGAAAAGTAAACAAGATCTGATGTTTAAAGAATTTATTAATTTAGCAAAAGTTGTTTTAAAACAGAACTGCAAACCATTTGTTATAGAACTCATAACATTACTCATAAAAAAATACATGGCAAAAATTGGAAAACATTTTGAACAAATACTGATAACTTCTCATGGATAAAATGATTGTTTATCATGGATGAATGTAAATATTGTAAATAATTTTGTTATTGTTTTATTGTATTTATTATATGTATATTTGTGTATGTTTATAATGAAAACAAAATAAAAATGTTTTTGGAAAGAAAAAAAGGTTTTCCCCAGCATATCTGAAATTTTACCTAAACAACAGACTAGGACAAAACCCTAACTCCATCTGCCAGCTGTCCTTGATATTTCAAATTATCCCACATACTTAACCAAACCCCAAATCAACTGGTAATCCTGCCACCCCCAATTTACTCTTTTAAGTGGACGAACCCTTACATTCTCCTGTCACAGTAAAGTCACTTTCATCCAGACCCATACTAAGTTTACTGTCTCTGTCACATAATGTAGTATAAATCTAATCTTTCTCAAAACAAAGATGCAGAATGTTGACTTCTCTCCCTGTCTGAAGAGTCAAAAAGATCTTTCCATCCATTTCCAAAGGCAGGATATAATCACTTACACAAAATGCAAATCTGAGCTGCTTTCCAAAAAAGCTTAAAATGTGGATGTTACAATTTTTCTTGTTCTGTAGTTAGTGACAACGTTAGAGGCTTTCCCCTGGGGGATTATATTCTTAAAGTCATGAGCTGCAGACCCCACTGAGGATTAACAGAGACATATCAACCTTATCTAGCTTTCTTGTGCTCCAGAACTTCCATGGGTACATTGTGTCTGGCCAGTATTCCTGAGCCCCTCCATTTATCTCCCACATATTTGAGAAAAAAATGAAATCCAAATCCCATTAATTTCTGAGATCATAAGAGGAATATATGTTTTCTGCAAACAAACTGTGCAGGTTAGAAACTTTTTGGAGTAAGATTTATTTTTATTGGGCTGTCATCCCATTTTCCTTCAATATTCTCATAAAATTACGCAGTTATATGACATGCTCGAATGTTATATTCAGCTCAGCTCTGCATTACTGCTTACAGTCAGTTAGAGCTGTCTTCTCTCACATTTTATACAGTTGAAAATTATATTGCTCAAACTTAAAATACTTCTTCTCTCACTGAAATGATTTTCATTGCCAAAAATATAATATTAAACTGTAAAATAAACAGAGCTGTCAGACAATAACTGCTTATAAATAAAACATTCTTCCAATGCCATGGGCAACCTTGCAGTAAAAGATGATCTTGGGAGGCTAAAGCCCACCATCCACTACATGGCTTCTGGGAAGGGCATAGTTTTTTCTTATCGAGCCCAATAACAACAAAAAACCCTCTATAATGCTGCCCTTTAGACTTTACAGTGCATGGCGTTAGCAGGTTTACTCTGCTTTGTCCACGTTAGATACTACATTCCCCATCCCGTCTAAGCAAAATGGCAGTGTACATGACACATGTAAAGGATTTGCTCATTTCAATCAGCTTAGAGTAGGCCTATGTTAATAACAATATTGAGTTCACTCTATGTGATTCAGTCTTAGTAACCCTTGTATAAATCATAACAACACATTATCTTTGCCTTTGAAGAAATCTGTTCACTGATTATACTTGAAGGTGACTAGGAGACATTTATAGAGGGGTAGTAGCTACAAACTAATGAACATAAGTCATTGAATGCCAGAAAGAGAGCCTGTATTCATTTTCCAAACAAAATTTCCAGTGCACATTCTTTCACTTCTTTCTATGCTTCTCTAGACTAAAATATTCCACAGAAAGAATGTTTTACATTGGGTTATCCTGGAAATGAATATGTATTTCTTGAAGGGAATCCCACAAACCAAAAGAAAAAGTGGGTGGGGGAGAGGAAGGAAGAATGAAAGAGGTAATAAAGCCATTTTGTACAGATAGAATTACTTACATACACACACATACACACACACACAAATATATGCATACATCTATATATGAATCAATGATGATACATCAAAAATCAAAGTATCAAACTGCAAGTGGTTGAACACAACTGATCAATTACCAAACTATCAAAAAACAAACAAAAAAGTTTGTTTTTTTGCAGGTGGGCAAGCTCCCTTGCACCTCCTATAGCTCACACCTATTTTATATATATTTATATATATAGAGAGAGAGAGAGAGGTGTGTGTATGTAAATGTGTATTAATCACAGCTCCATTATCTGACCCAAAATTATTCTGATAGCTGTTTGTAAACTAGCAACTTTACATACACTGCTCTAAAAGAGTTTTTTTCCAGATGACTAACAGAAATGCCCTTGCTTCATGCATTCTGAAAGCTGATTTCTTAACAAGTGTGATAAAATAAAATAAATCAGGTTTGCTTTTCATTTACAGAAAGACAGCAGAACATTCTATGTAGCCTGTTCCTTTTGTAAGATTTGTTAGATATTCCATATGGAAAGCGGAGATAAAAATAGTTCTGTAATAGTCACAATTACACTAGAGAATACAATGTTAAATGTTGCTGCGTAACTCAAAAATCTCAAAAATAAGCCCTCCAATTAAAGAAGGAATAATCTCTCTGTAAGGCCAAAATGTCTAAACAGTAAAAAAAGAAATCATGAATTGCTTTCATTCCCTTTCCTCATAGCTCATTCTACTATGGTGACTCACTTACTAATCATTTACAAATATTTCTTTCTGTTCACATCAGCTGAAATGTAACATTAGCCTTAACAGCAATTCTAGCTAAATTTCTGTAACTTACTAATGACATATCTTGAAGGAGATTCAGTTGGTACACAAACAAAAATTTATCAGTGTCCTACTTACTGCAAGAAGAAAGGGGAAACCAGAGATAATTCTAAAAAGGAAAATGATCTCCCTTGACAAGCAAGGAGCCAGCCCTATTGATTCGATTCCATCGTTTCACAACTTCTGCTCTTGTAAACAAAGTGAAGCCAGCACATGCTTGGAACTTTAATACTAACTGTAGCTTTTTCCACCACTCTTGACACATAGCATACATTTACTCTCCGGTTCGATCTTCAGCTGGGCATCTTCTGTGTGGAGTCTGCATATCCTTCCTGTGGTCGTGTGGGTTTCCTCTGGGTGCTCCGGTTTCCTCCCACATCCTCAAAGACATGCTGCAAGTGGATTGGGCACATTAAAATTGGCCCTAGGCATGAGTGCATGCATGTGTGTGCCTTCCGTGGAAAGTTGGGCTCTGGGCTGGCGACTCAGCACCGTAAAACTCCACTGCCAATCATGAGCAGACAAGGTGATCCACGCAGGTCTTAACCCGTCTTAGAATTATAACTTTAAGGAAAGCTGGGTGCAATGTCTTAGCTTTAAGGTTTTGCACTTGACATGTTCTCCTAGCTGGAATGATATTTTGTCTCATGAGAATAGTCCTGCTTGCAGAGCACTCTTTTTTTATCATAACACGTTAATCTCATTAGCCTCCAAAGCAATGCTACAACTCATTTCTATGAGAAACTTTGCAAAACAAGCAATCATATGCCTTTCATTGCTTGCTTGCTTGTCTTCATGGGGAAGGGAGGTAGACTCTGAGGGCTGCTTCGGTGAAAAGCTCATGTTTCACTCTGTCCCTCACTCACCTCAACCTTCACCATACACCAACCTAACAGACCCCTTAGAACCAACACTCAGAACCTAATTGAACTCCACAAACCTGCCCGCCCAGCAGGCAAACTCTTACTCTCATTTTCCCTTGCCCGTCTCTGGAACTCACTCCCACCTCATATCCGCAGCACCAGCAATCTTCCCATCTTCAAAACTCTCCTACACACACATTTATCATCTCTCTGGGAATGCTCATGTTCCCATCCTACATAACATCCCAGCTACTTCCTTATCACCCATACTTATCTTCTCACTGGGAATGCTCATGTACCATCCTACATAACATCCCCAGCTATTACCTTACCTCCCCAGTCTATAATCACATCCCTGTGGGAATACACACATCGTAAATAATCTCTTAAGTCTATATTCTTCTGCATTTACTTCTAACTATTTCCTTCCTTTAACATTCCTAAAAAAAAAAAAAAAATTTTAAATTGACATGAATTGTCACTAAGCTTCACATTCCTGCTGTATTAACATTCTCACATGCTTATATGTACTCTTCTGTTCAATCTTACATACTATTACAATATTGTTTTGTATTTTACTTTATTTTATTGCATTATTGTATTGTATTGTATTTTCTCTTTACTTTATTTTTATTCTTTTCCTGACATTATGCTATTGTATTACTCTTATATATTGTTAGTTGATATTGTACCCATGGAGCTTTTCTCCCCAGGACTCCATTGAAAATGGGTTCACTTGGCCCAATGGACCATCCTGGCAAACAAACTTCAAATAAATAAATAAATGTTTATTGACACCTGTCTACTGTTCCAGTTGGTACTGCATATACAAAGGCTGTTGTTGCTTCCTAGTGTTTCTGGAACTCCAGTGAACTGAAGAATCTTATTAATGTTCTGTCTTACAACTCAATCACCCCCTACCTCCAGTTTTTCATTTTTGCATGGTTTGCAAAGATGGAGTTTTTCACTTCTTTCATATCTTCTTGCAGGGAGAGAACATCATCAGAATGCATGCTCAGCACATTTTACATTTCTTGTTTGGTTGTTTCTGAGCAAGGAAGTGTTCCATTTTAGAGCCTAAGCTAACTGGTATGGCATGTAATTTGTTGTGATGTGGGACTATTTTCTGTCACTGCCTTATCCACATTATTTCTTGTCTCTGTTCTTAGTATTTCAGGATTCAAAGTTCCTGATTCATTTACTTATTGGAGTCTGTGTGGTGGCCTTTTCCTGGGTTGCTGTAATTTAGAGTGAGTATTTGATTTCCTTTGTTTTAGTAGCATATGCTGCAAAAAATGTTAACTTCTTGGCTGCTGCAGTATCCTACTTATAAATTACTTAAAATAACTCTAAATGGAACTACAATTCTGCACTTATTAGAGATTTATCAGTCGTTGTTATGCTTATTTCATTACTTTAAGTAATTATTTAATCCTCATTACTCCTTTTCAGCTTGTATAAATGAAAATTACTGCACTCCTACATCAGTGCCCTCCATTAACTTACTGGGGAGAAAGCTTTTCCTATCATCTTACCTTTCCAAGATTCCACACAAATAAGCAAACCCTCCTGTATCTGTTTAACACATTTTCCCTTTCCATACACCAACACTATAAATCCCTGTCCATATAATCTCTGTTACAGCCTCCATCAATATCCACCCCACCACTCTTGACACATAGCATACATTTACTCTCCAGTTCGATCTTCAGCTGGGGCATCTTCTATGTGGAGTCTGCATATCCTCCCTGTGGTCGTGTGGGTTTCCTCCGGGTGCTCCGGTTTCCTCCCACATCCTCAAAGACATGCTGCAAGTGGATTGGGCACATTAAAATTGGCCGTAGGCATGAGTGCATGCATGTGTGTGCCTTCCGTGGAAGGTTGGGCTCTGGGCTGGCAACTCAACACCGTAAAACTCCACTGCCAATCATGAGCAGACAAGGTGATCCACTGTGGTGACCCCTAACCGGGAATAGCTGAAAGAGAGAGAAAGAGAGTACAGATACTTTCTTCTAAGTTACTATATGGAAGACATTCATAATCTGTTTTCTAACTCTAAAAGCGTCATTGCCATGCATCTTTAGTTAATATGAGTGACTGTTTAACCTATTTAACCCTCAAGCCCTTGTTTTACATATGGTAAATGAAAAGCACCATAGTCATGTATCAGTGTGCTTCACTGACTTGTGGCAGAGAAAGTTTACCCTTTACTCTGCCATCATTAGGCCATTCATTGAATATAATTCCCCCTTTGGCATGTATCTGTCTAGACATATGCAACAACTGGAATGCCCACAGAGATACCTTACTAAAAAGATACAAGGCCACCTCAAAGCCCTGTCACTATACTCAATATCCTACAGACTGCTAAGAAGTGACCTGTGTGTTGCATAAAAGGCATCGTCCTATCCATTACTGATGAATTTACTGCACATCAGCAAGTCAAATGGCATCAGAAATACTCCTTCTAGGGATCTAAACCTCTTATGCAACATCATTAGTTTGGCAGGACAGGTATATTTCACAGAGGATACCACTGCTATGGAACAGACCCTCTTCCACATAAAACAAAGTTCATCCCTTTCCATTTTCAAGCGCAACTTAGATCTATGGATCTGAAACTGAAAATTTACCCCCGGACTGTCACCTGTGTTACTAACGGAGAGATGCAGCTCCTAAATGCTTTATCCCATACATGTGTCCCCTCAAATTATTTATGTTATGATTCCAGTTATTCTCTTTGGCAGTAGTATATAATTATCAACCATGGGATGCGCAAGGCAAACGTATAACCAAATGGGATAGGCTATTTTGAGCAGAAAAAAAGGGGAACTGGCTAGGCTTAAAATGGCCCTCAAGGGCAGATTCTAGTACTTACCTATGAATCTAAGTTTTTCTTGGCATGTCATGTCCTCAGGAGGCCACATACATGAAGAGTCTTTACTCTCATTTATGATGTCTGACCTCCTTAAGTAGGCCTCCTCAACTGGGGTTTTATTCATATGGCCTTAGTAAGTGAAATCTACTATTTTTCCCAGCAAGTCTCTTTTAACATGTAATGAATAAAAAAAATGTTTATTTACATGGATATTTTACTGGAATAAATTATCTGAAGAAAATCAAGTCAATATTTGTCTGAAAAAGAGTTTAGCCAATCATCTTCAATTACTGAGACCCACTATATGCCTGCTAAGTCACTTTTCAGCATAATTAGTGAAATCCATGATTTTTCCTCATATCTCATTTTAACATGTAGCAGACGGAAACACCATACTTAAGCAATTTAAACAGGAGTTTAACGTAATTAACTATGTGGGAGAAAAATCAGTCAATATTTTGACTTTGTAAATGTTTTGTCTATTATCTTCAGTACAGGAAAACCACTGCTTGTCCCTTAATATCATTCTTCAGTGAAAATGACTATCTATTATTAAATGTATTGTTTAATATGTTATATATGAAAAAATACCTTCTCTGTGCAGTCACTTTACTTTATTAATTGTACAGAAAGGAAATTCTTTCACATCATCTCACATTCCCAAAAGATTATACAGTGTGTTACATACAAAGAGATAAAAAGTCATAAAATACCAGGATTTGCAAGCAGGAATGAGAGCAATGTGGAAGAGAGATACCTAGACAGTTCCAAAGGTACTAGGGACAACAGGTCTAATAAAAGAATGCAAATTGCAATTATACTTAAACATGTTACCAATACATATAACCCCATTTGAATTACAGAAAGATGAAATGCTGCACACACTGCATGTGCTAAGGAAAGCACTCTTAACTACATCAAAAACTGAAAAAAAAAATAATTTCATGAACTCTAATAACAACCTGACTTAGGAGTGGGGTCCTTTCTTGTCACATTACTTACCCAAAACAGTTGGAGAAATTAAACTGAGAGACACCAAGCAAATACTATCTTTCTCATCAGTCTGTTCTTCATACTCATCATGTATTTCCACTGTATATGTTTGTAACCCAGTCTAAGAATAATTTTAAACTGAACCCCCTTCTCCCCGTTTCATAATCCATGCACACTATCCATGCCTTACTGGATGTAAGAAAAGAATAAGTGGGATCATCCCATTTATATTACTGACTGGGGAAATACTTTCCAAATTGCAGGAAATGCCAGTTTATATCACATCTTTCATCTATGGCATTTCTTAATGATTTCTGTAAACTACAATCTCTAAAGTAAAATAAATTCTGAAAATGAATGATACACATGCACTGGGTGTCTTTTAAAAGTACAATTTCTCCAGGTTGCAAAACTGTAGCAATACTTGCTACATTTATACCAGGTAACAAACTGAACTAATACCAACTTGGACTTGCCAAGTTGCAATGTATATATGCCTTCTCAATATTTACCATACTTTTAGCAAATCCAGTGCACTGAGTTTAGTCTTTAGTTTTGCAGTTACTAAGAATAACAATACGTTTCTTCAGGATGGGAGGTGAAGACTGTAAAGTCTGCCTGCTGAAAGGTGCATATGACTAGGTATCTTATGGTTCCCGTGTTTACTTGCCTAGTGTTGTTCTTGTGTTCCTGTAGTCCATGGTTTGCTTCCTTCAGTCAGTTAGGCAGGCAGTGCTCCCTGGCTGAGTCAGAAAAAAAGTCTATATGAACCAGGGGTTTACCCTGGCTAATTAATATAAAAAATGAAAAAAAAAAGATAAAGATAAAGTTGATCGTTTCACAGTGATGGTCATCTCTTAAATGGAAACTAATCAGTTTTCCATAGTAACATTATTTCACCCCCATTCCTTGTCATTTTCTGTCTACCTTCACTGTCAGAGTTTTGCTTTATACTCATTACTATACCTTACAACATGGTAAAGTTACACTGTACAATACAGTGTTAGGCACTAACTCTTCTTTATAATTAGTTCATTCTAATAGCCAGTCTGCAGAATGCCTTCTTATACCAATAATTGCACTGCATATTCATTCTTTAGCACAAAACTACTCTGTGTATTCTCTTTTAAATATTAAATATTTCCTTTAATTAATCAAATTTCATGCTTACATTGCTGTATATAAATTTTCTGTCTAAAATCATTTTAATAGATTTTTCCCTATAAAATTATACACTGGAATTATATAATTCACCTTTAAGCAATGTTATTCTGAATAAACTGTACCTGTGCACCATTAATAATTAATCCCTCCCCAGTTATATGGCATGCCCTTTGATTATGCAAAAGTAATCTTTTTGTCAATAATCAGTTATAACTTTCTTTTCCGAAAAAAAACCGCACACATTTCTCTTGGCAAATTGATTGTCAACAGAAGAAATCATGCATAAAATGTTCATAGTCCATTACCCAATTTATTCTTTTCATGATCACTGTGGAACCAGAACCTGACCTAGCAAGTAATCGGCTCAAGACAGAAAAACAGTCCTAGACTGGAGATCATCTACCACAGGAGCCACACACACATACACGCACTGACGTGACACCTACATAGACACAAGCAATTTATAGAATCAGCAGTTCAGTTAAGCACATGTGCCTTTGACATGTGATAAGAAAATAGAGTTCCCAGCAATAGCACACATAGAAGAGGTGTGTAGACTCTACAAACAATGAATCCCAGCAAGGAACTAAACTGGAGAAGCAAGAGCTATGAGCAGCACTGCCAGCTGTGGCACACTGTGTATCGCAGTGTAAAACACTGCTTTATATACATTGTTCGGATGCAGAAATCATTGTACATCACTAGCCCCTGCAGACAGGTTCAGTAATTAGTCCCTTTGCACAAAATACTTCTATTGCCTTAACATACAATGTAGACAACAATTCCTCCATGTGACTAACAACTATTTATTACCCGTTTGTTACAGAAAAGCACTAATTTGATGGAGAACGGCCATGAGTTTTCGCTCTTACGTAATCTCATACAGCCACTTTACACTTTCATGCCAATATAAGTTCACACACAAGGGATACACAACTAAGATGAGCATGTGACATAACATACAAATGTGTGCATAAACACACACACACACACACACACACACACACACACACACACACACACACACACACACACACATACACACCAAGAAGTAAGGTGAACAGTTGTTGTTGTTGTGTCTTTCGGCTTTTCCCGGTTAGGGGTTGCCACAGCGGAACTCCGGTCCACTAATGATTGGCAGTAGATTTTTACGTGCCGAGTTGCCAGCCCTGACACACAACCTTCAACGAAGGTACGCCCATTCACGCATGTCTCCACACAGAAGACGCTCTAGCTGAGAATCGAACAGGACAACATCTTATTGTGAGGCGACAACTATACCGCAGCAGCACCACCGCGATTAGTAAGGTGAACAGTTAACTTTTCACATTTCAGTATTTAAAAACTTCTACACAAAAACTGTCTTCCCTTTCTGTTTGCTGTTTCTTGCAGGTCATAAGTTGCTTTAGTTATTTTATTACCGATTATTCCTCACATGACTGAACAACTAGTAACTAATGTTTGTTGGTTTCCCATCTCAAAATATCTACTCATACTTCAGATGATGTTTTCTGGCTCTGTAGGAAGAAACAACTCTTTGCTAAGATGGAACAATACACCAAAAATGTTAAACTTTTTTTTATGTTTGCAAAAGTTCCAAGACAACTGGTACCTCATTAGCAGATCATCTACAACTTGATCCTTATAGTTTTTAGCTCAGCTAAAGTGGCCACAACGCTACAATGTGCATTAAGCAAAAAATAAATAAATAATATAAAAATGTATCTAAAAATACAGAGGCAGCCATTCCAATTCCTTCTGTGGCTAGCGCAAATATTGTAACAGCTGAAGTTACTGACCATTTGGGAAAGATTTTTTTTTTCTTCTGGGAATAAACTAGCAGAGGAAGGGATACCCATGGACTCATCCAGCATCTCTAACAATGGTAATTCATCCAAGGTGGTGATATGGCAAGAAGAAATTTACACTAATTATATGAAACATGAGATAACAGCTATTAAATATCAGAATCATTTCCCTATCCATTACCTTCACTACCCCAGCTCAGTGGGGTTTGTTTTTGCAATCCTCAAAAATATTTTATTGATACACCTGCCTTCTGTGAAATACTGGATATTCAGACTAATCACAACTTATTGCAGACAATGGTTATTAGAATGGAATCTTTGGAAAAAATCTATTTACAACGTTAATAATCTTAGGAGAAAAAATAAACAATTGAAAACACAATGTGTCACACTTTCAGGTCTGCAAATAATACTTAAAAAAAAAAAAAAAAAAAAATATATATATATATATATATATATATATATATATATATACACACACACACACACACATATATATATATATATATATATATATATTGCTATTAGAAGCCAATCGATACAACCCTAAAAGAAGAGCAAGGTACAAAAAAAGGTATAAATTCAGCAGCGGATAGAGTCAAAAACACAACAAATTGACAGGAATCACCATATTGCAACGTGGAGTCCATCTAAACTAGACCCACATCAAGTAGTGGTTACATTTATTGAATCTAATGGTGGGGACTGTTTATTATTTGATGCTATCTAATTAAAAAGGTGCAAACCTGGCATAGCTCCAAAAGTTGTAAAAATCTTGTAACTCGTTTTCTGTTCTTATGAAATCCCTTGGAGAAAATGTTAATTTGACTTTTATTTCCTGCCAAATTCAAGGTTATATAAAAAGACATATTATTATATCTTGACTCTGCTCAGAAAACTTCAAATGAACTGTGTTTTCCAGGTATCCTCTCCTGAATGGGTGGTGCAGTAAAGGCCCTCCGGGGATTCCTTTCGAAACTCAAGTGAGCAATGCATTTTCTTTGGGATTTTTCTCTTTTCTTTCCTTGGCTGACCTTTTTTATTTCTTTGTCTTTATTTATTTGTCAATTTATTTATTGCTTTTTTTGACCGTAGTAGTCTGACAGGGCTGTGGTAGTCCATTTTTAGTGAAGGTCTGGGGAGAAAGCTCCAGTTACAAAATGAGAATGAAGATGTAGTATCTGAATGAGGGGAAGTTAGATGATTAGCAGGCCAGAGGCACAAATCACCTAGGAATAAAAATGTTTTTTGGCATACATTACCCTCTGTTTAGACTTCATCTCTTGAAATTAAAATCTGTTCACATTTCCATTAGCAATTAAAAAAGTAACAGGAGAGTAGAGGCAATGCAGTATATGCTACCAGATTTATAAGTGCTGGAAAATGTTTCCTTAGCATAGATGGCTTGTAAAGTGAATGCTGAATGCTCTCCAATATATTTGCCATAAGATGGTATTAAAGAGCATAATCACATTATGAAGAATGCTTTGTTTATGCATTGATAGCATTAAATCATTGTATTCTTTTTAGATGGAAAGCCAATATACTTTCTTCTTTTCCTTTATGACAATGTTGGGATTATTGTTTGAAATTCTTGGCAATGTTTGATAATTATAATAATGATCAACATAGGTCTGCTTAAAATTTGTATTTCACTGATATTTTAATTTCTAGCAGATGTAAGATACCTCTTCTTTGCCTTGCCTGTTAAACATCTTAGGCCTAGCCACTCTGTTGTCCTTAAATTTCCTTACCAATTGGATATGTAACTGCTCAATTTCGTCCTCTGCCATTACTTAATGTGAACATTAAACCTGTTTAGTCCATCTTTCATCCCTTCTGACTTTTCTTCTCCAATGCACTAATACCGTTTTCCTTCTCCTGTGCACTAATACTTCTAATCTGCTGCCTAATTTCTACTCATAAAATTACTACACTCTCACCTCTCCTGTTACCACTCATCTCCAGTTCCTTAGCCTTCCTCTAACTTACATTCCACTTCTACTTCTTCATAGTTTCTCGTTTAATATAACTCTTCAGTAATGTTCAACTTGTATTAACTTCATAGTCATGTAGTCCTTGTATTTACTCCTTGTACGTGTTTAATGCCTGATGGATGTGCCCAAACCAATAACCTCTTTGTCATAAACATATGTTCCTTACTCGTCTTTTGATTTAACCTTTTGTATAATTGTTATAGAAACTATTCATGTATATCTTGTTAACTGTCATTTAAAAAGTTTTGTTATATCTGTTCTTTTTGTATGTTCATCTTGGAGCTTTTCTACCTGCCTCCACCGAAAATGGGCTTTAAATTGGCCCAGTGAACTTTCTCGGTAATCAAATGCCAATGAATAAAATAAATAAATAAAATTCAGCCATACTTTTAACTAGACCACTGCCTTTTATCTTTACTCCCCCCCACTGAGTTATGCCACTGAAATAGAAGGGAACTACTCTCATTCCGGTCCACATAGGTCACAAACCCAAACTTCTGATAACTTCAGACCCATTGCTAACCTTCCAGTTTTGGCCAAACACATAAAAAGACTAGTGGATTATCAAGTGTTCATAAGCATGGCATAATTACCACTACATAGCATGGATTCAGAAAAGCCAAGACACACTGACTATCAGCTATGCTTTGATATAAACTATATGCATCAATATAGTGTGATGTAATGTTTATGCACACCAAAAGTGCCCAGAGCTCAACTAAGCATTCTGTTCTAACTTGACTAAAAATACCATTTCTTGGTTATCAGCCTGCCTCTCAGATAGGACAGCTAATGATACATTTAATCTTGCTCAGTCAAGGCCTGGGTTTATTCTATCAGGGATCACACAAAGATTTGTTCTGGAACCCCTGCCTTTCACTCATGTATGCTTATAATCATCTTCTTCTTGGCATGGTGATTACCATCCATTGTGCTCTGCAAGATAACCTTTACTATGTCTGGAACTAGTTCTCAAGGAAAACCTTTACCATTACTACAAGCAAAATGCACTTTTGACTGTTTGGTACTACTAAAACACTCTCAGTCCCTCAAAAATATTAGGAACATAGGAACAATTTAAAGCAAGTTATCATAGAAACCATAAGATGCCAGTGAAATATGCAACTTTAAGTAGGTCCATTTAAATAGTCAACAGCATTTTCAAGCACCAAATAGTGCTCACCTCACATATCATGCAAAGCTGCACATAATAACCTTGGTGTAAATGTGTCTACCCATCCAGTGATCAAGACCAGTTGTTGGTGTAAATTTAAGTTTCTAGTACAGGTGTTTATATAGCCACTGATTTTGCAAAAAAATAGGAGGTGAAAGAGGAATGAATCTTTCATGGCTTGAAAAGCAAAGCACAGGCCACTATGCAGCAGCCATCAGGCAGAGTTGTGCTTATCTGTCAGGATAGATGAAGGATTTGAGGGCTTTCACTGCCTTGGTAAATATCATTGGAGCTTTTCAAGTTGCAAAATATGCTTGGATTTGTACATAACAAGGGGACATTGCATTCACTCATGGGTCTGATAAGGAGTAGTGCAGGGATGAGATAATGTTTTGGATCTTAAAGATATCCCTTTGGAAATGAACTGATCCAGACAGAAGGATTCCTGACTGTGGTAGAAACATGATGATCAATGAGAGAGAATTTTTCATGTCAGAACCCATGTTTCTTATACCCATATCTGTCTGAAGAGGATTAAGAAGGAACAGCTTTTTGCTGAATGCCACTATACTGTACTTTTTAAAATTAGTTTGAGACGTGTTTTAGTACATCAGCTATGTGCATAAACTAGCACTTGTTGGAGCAGTGTAGTATCACTGGATGAACACGTAACAGTGCTCAGCTTTCAGTCACCAGCAAACAGTGTCAACTCCACTTTATCTATTTACTTGTTTATTGATTGGTTGATTCCTTCCTTCCATCCTTCTTATTTGTTCGCTGGTTAAGTGAGCTGTACTACCGAGCCTTTTAAGCCATGACTCAAGTTCAAAGAGCAAAACATATCCCATTTTGGGGATTTTGGCTTGGATGCCTACAAAATAAATGCCAAACAGGACCAGCAGTGATCCATGTAGAACCTCAGTAGTTAGAATGTTGTATTCAGAGAAGGTATCAGGAACTGTCACAACTTTGGATATGTTGGATAGACAATTTGCAATCTAGCAGTGAATGTAGGAGTTTATATTAAGTTTGTCTAATTTTTCAGAAACACCAGCATGCAGTATAGTGCCAAAGGCCTTGGATATTTTACGATAGGCAACATACTTGGAGTGACCATTGTCCACATCATCTGTAATTGTTTTCAAAGAAGTTTACAAGGTTTAGAAGACAAATCCTGCCCTTCACAAAACCAAACTGAGTGGGGTCTTGATCAGTTAAATTGCCTGTGACTGTATACATGCATTCTGCTAAGATATGATGTGAAATGTTCCATGGCTTTGCATACAAGGCTGGTAAGGCTTCTGGGCCAATAATTACCTTCTCTTGTGTAGAGAAGTTACTGTGGCTGTTTTCCAGGCATCAGGAACCAACCCTGTGGATAAGCTGAGGTTGTACAAATGAAGTATAGGGTCAGTTTGAGATTAGTGTAAGCAACATAGAATTCATTTCTTATCTTCATGTGTGTGCTAATGTGTCTACATCCATCTTTAACATGTTTTCTTTTATACAGATCAGATTATCTGCAGAACTACGGATACACTGTATACCGCCTATAAAGTGACCAGGCAGTATAAACATGGCTCTAGGTGATTTGGTCACATCGACAACACCCTAATGCTATGAAAAAATGGAAATAAGGGTTGATGACACCAAAAATGACTTTGCACTAGTAGATGTTGGGACAGCCAGTATGAAAAACATGCCTAACAGCTTAACTGGAATACACAAGTTTGCTTCTCATCTAGGCTTCAGAAACAAATGCCCACCTACCGGTTTGCAGAATTATTTGATTCTGTTGCTACAGTGGATATTATTTTCTGACTTAGCCAGACCCTGCTTGCTTCTAGTTACTGAAAGGTCTCCATATTTATTTGTCATGATGGTGTTTAATCTAATGCATTTTGGTAAATGTCCTGTCTTTGCAAATAAATCACTGTGCATCACTCTCCTTATGATTTAAGATCATGAGACAGGAGTGCTGTCACCCCCTTATGACCCAGGTATGCCAGTGCCATTCTTCTTTATTAAATTATCACTTAAGACACAGGCACACAAAAATTAATAGAAAAGAAGTTATATTAACCATATTAACATTAGTCATATTCATGCATTATACACTTCATATATGTTTTCTTTCTTTTTAAAAATTAGTTGAACAGAGCACACCTTTTTTTTTTCCTCAAATGAAGAACTGGAGAGGTGAGGCACCGGACTGGAGAACAGCCCTGGGCACTAAAAGAGCAAGCTACACCTCTGCTCTCTGCCCCATTATTATATAAATTGTTCACTTTCTGCCTTCCCTTAAACCTCATTCCTCCTCTCAAACATTATCTTTTCAAATGCTCAATGTTCAATGTCTACTAATGCATAAATATCTTTTATACTGTAATAGTTGCATTTGTTTTGAAATTAATGTAATCCAATTAGTAATTGTATGTCTAATTGTTAATGCATATTACTTAATGTCTGTTAATGTATATTACTGAATGTCTGTTTAAAAATGTGTGTAATATGTTGGAGTTTTTCTCTGAGCTTCTGCTGAAAAGAGATTTTTGGTTAAACCCAATCAGTCAAACCAAGTAAACAAAAGCAAAATAAAATAAGTAAAAATATTGGATTTGCAATTTAGAACGGTACGTTGTCCCCTCACAGTAAGACATTGTCCTGTTTGATTCTCAGCTAAATCGTCTTCTGTGTGGAGACATGAATGAATGGGCGTACCTTCGTTGAAGGTTGTGCATCAAGGCTGGCAACTTGGCACGTAAAAATCTACTGCCAATCATTAGCGGACTGGAGTTCCGCTGTGGCGACCCCTAACTGGGAAAAGCCAAAAGGCACAACAACAACAACGGTATAATTTTGTGCATCCAAAGATCTCACCTCCTTCAGATAAAAATTACATTCTTGTTTAATTCAAGCTGCCTGCATCTGTATTTTTTCATGGACAGCTGTTACCTTGCCTTATCTTTTACCTTAGTTCTCTGTCTGCTTCTCCTGACAATAGCACTCTGCGAATGTTCTCTTTTACTTCTGATTATAATATCTCCATTCTTTTCCCAGGTTAGCCTTCCTTCCTCAACTCTCTCTTTTCTGCCTCTTCTTCCTTCCCACTTCCCTGCTAGTCAGATCATACCCTTTTCTGACCTAGTCCTTCTGACTTTCTTCTGCCTTGTTCCTCTTTATCTCTGCTGTCGTTATTTCACACTACTTAAAATGCTGTGCAGAATGAAACTGCTCTTTTAGCTCTTCTACAGCTATTACTACCCTAGTCAGTTCAGTAGTTATGTTATTGTCTGACACCGTATAAGATGTTAATATCTGTTTGGTATTCTTTGTGTGTTGTTGCGTGGTGTCGCTATTGTCTACCACTGAGGATTTCTATTGTTTTGGTGTGTTAAGTCTGTGTATTACATAAAGCTGATCTCTTATTCTGATGTTTAGTTACCTTTGGTAACATAGAGCATTCTAAAATCATTTCATTTTATTCATATTTATCTGCTTTAGTTGCTACTGACCTCTATGGAAATTATTTCTTCAATGTGTGATATTTTGAGATATTTTATATGACACTCATTGCTGTCTGTACCAGTGTGATTGCATTGTCTGCATCTGGCCCTGGGTCAGGCCTTAAAATGGTCCTTGGACCAGCTAACTCATCCAGTAAAATAATAAATAATATACAAATGTGCTTCCATAAAGATGCATACATACATACATACATACATGTATAATTAGATAAATAAATGGTAACTGACTTTTGTCCTGTAGTAACTGTAATAATTTGTATCAGGTGTCTGATGTAGTCTATCCTGTAACTGCACCAGGGTTTGCCTGCTGTAGGCTATCACATTTATATTTGGAGTAACAGTGAGTACTTGAAAGGCTGGATTTGAAACTTTTTTTTTCTGCTGACATTCTTCTTCTTTCAGCTTTTCTCGGTTAGGGGTTGCCACAGCGGATCATCTGTCCGCTCATGATTGGCAGTGGAGTTTTACGGTGTCGAGTTGCCAGCCTGGCACCCAACCTTCCATAGAAGGCACACACATGCACACACTCACACCTAGGCCTAATTTAGAGTGTCCAATCCACCTACTGCATGTCTTTGGGATGAAACTGGAGCACCCAGAGGAAACCCATGCGACCACAGGGAGGACATGCAGACTCCGCAAAGAAGGCACCCCAGCCGAGAATCAAACAGGAAAACCTCTTGCTGTGAGGCAGCAACGCTAACCACTGCACCACCGTGGCCGCCTTTTTTTCTGCTTACATTATTACCTCAAAATACCATGCACTTCAGTTGAGGTTTAGCTGGGAGCCTTTTGTGCAAAGTTTGCATGGCATTTTTCTTGGTACGAAGTCCACTTCCATCTCACATTACAAAGACATTCACCGCATTATGTAAAATAACAGCCCAGCTGAGATGCAATCAACAAATTGTATTTATTAATACGCCAGTTATTGTATAATGGCAAAAAGGAACTATAGGCCAGTTTCTGTTCTATAAAACCTTTGTCACTTATAATAATGAAGGTGACCCCCCCGATCACAGATTAATGATAAAAAATAACTTTACTACATATAGGAGAGCATCTTTCTGCCAAATATATAAACAAATAAACATCAAGAAATTTAGAAATTTGTTGGTATTGGTGGGTAAACTCATACATAATTTAATTGAGACCAGATGTACTAAGAAAACTAAAATTAAAAATATTTAACAGAAGGCTAAACAGACACTGATATAAATGTCTTGCAGTCACCTAGACTGCACCTGGATATAGATTTGACATCTAGCATGTCAATCTGATTGATAAAAAAATAATAAGTAAACACAAAAATTCAAAAAATGAACTTTTCTATTGTTAAATGCCCACAAAGTAATGGATTCAAAGAGAGGAGGTTGTTCTGTTTCCACAGGTTATTAACAATATCATGAATAAATGTGCTTTATAAGAGGTAATTTTCTACCTAGGTTGCATAGTAATATAAAGTGTATTATATATTAAATGACAAGGATTCACATTTTTAGTATTTATTAAACTTTAATTACATTGTACCTTGCAAAGCCATACTGTAAAACAGACAGTTTCAAATTCCTTTATCAGAATAAGAACATTAAGCAGGCATCTCAGTGTAGGCTCACACAATAATAAATTCTGGCTGCTGAAGCTTTATTTAGACTCTTGTCCCCTCTGGTACTCTCATTATGAAACCAGCAATCGAATGCTGTGCTTTATTACATAACTTATGACAAGTTGTCAGAAATCTGTTTTACTGATTTAAAGCAGAGAGACTATTTTTCTTGATATGTGTTTTTGTAACATTATTTTCTTGGACTAAAGCTTTCTCTGTGTGTGCACGCATGTGTGTGTACATGCGTGCAATTCTATCTATATACATACGAATGTGTATATGTATATATTATGTGTGATTGCATGTCTATATGTATATATTTTATATACACACACGCACACACACAGATATATATATATATATATATATATATATATATATATATATATATATATATATATATATACAAATTTGTTTTTGGTGTAGTCTGACAGAAATAGAAATGAGCAAATATTTGTAACAGATGAATAACTACCACAACACAACATGAACTACAGTCATCCTTCAGGCTTTCAGATGGAAACCTGACTTGCTCAGATGAGGGACTGTACCAAAATACTGCTTCTTAGGCTACATTTGCTAGGTTCCAGCTTTTTTTGGATTCATTGTCCATGTAGCACCCAGTGTGCTTTTCTAACACCTTAATGCCCAGTATCAGTAAGATCCCTGTCACTATAGCAACACTATAGCAACAGTAACATCTAAAGATGCAGTCACTATGGTAACTGCATATTCAGTGCAGTCACTAATAGCACAGTATAGGAATACTATCATTTTCAAGTAATGACTGTGCTTCCAGCAGTCTCAAGTTTAAAAGACTTTGGGAGAATCACAGCGTGGTTTTTCTTATTTCATCTGCTCTGCCTCAAATCTCAGCAGGAAAAGTCAAACAAGAGTGATGTCCATTTTCTAAAAAATGTCAATTACAGGGCTTGATGAGATGGGTTGAGCTTGTTACTAAGCACTAGCCATGTTCTCAAAAATAAGGCATAACAGAAACTTTTTAAACAAGACTTTAAAATCATTTAAAAGAAGTATCTTTTAGTTAATGCTTCATTTTCTGATTGCATATAAATAGGAAACTTTATCTGGAATGTCTCTCAGTCTACCTAATTTAATTGTACAAGCAAATGTTATACTATGATCCCATCTGCAAATCCAGGTGTACCGCCATCAGCATGCTGACTACATCCACCCCTGGACATCCACGCAAGGGTTAGAATCACTGACGGTTGTGAAGACAGTACAGTCATGTCATGGTAAAAAGGAAGTAACCTGTGTTATCTTGGATAACAGCATGCATGTGCATGGGCCCCCTAATCATATGATTATTTTGTATTATTAAGGATGTGGCCCTTTGACCAGTAGTTAATAATGCAACATTTGTAAAAATCAAGTTAAATTACCATTCACTGATGGGAATGAGAAAAAAAAGCACTTGAAATATATGGCTGTGTATGAGGCACTTTAACTGATTCAAAATTGATTCAAAAAGGTAGACAGGCTTAGCCATTTGACTAACTGAGGGGTGGAAGATGGGAGTTGTCAGTTGATATTACAAGGATGTTAATATGCAAAATTAGTTTTTTTGCTGAATATTTCTTCAAAAAGTCAGAAACAAGAGTCAAAACTTACAGAGTCGCTTAGTAGAAGAAGTCATGAACAAGAAGCTCATTATGCTTATATATATATTAGAAAAAAGAAAATATTGGCCGCTTAATAGAATACTCTTCCCCTTAATATAATATAATAAGTTTTCAAAAAAGTTAATGCAGGGAGAGTGGCAAAACAAACAGTTAGTGACACACACTATCAAACCTTGAAAATGGCGCCAAAAGTATAAATTCAAAATCTCATATTGTGACTTGTACGGATATGTAAGGAGATACATACGAACCTTGAATGAGAGGAAATAACTTGGATATATCTACGGTGAAGTGAATAACTGCCGATATTGCTGAGATTTTGAATTTATACTTTTGGCACCATTTTCAAGGTTTGATAGTGTGTGTCACTAACTGTTCGTTTTGCCACTCTCCCTGCATTAACTTTTTTGAATGCTTATATATATGCTTATAGTATTTTAGAGGTTAGATACCATTCAGGATGCAATACTACAATACCAGATCACAGTGCAACTCATATTTTAATGAAGATCTGTCTGTAGCTGAAATACAGGTTCACTAACAGGATGGAAAGTGGGTGGCTTGATGGTAAAGAGGTAGCTGGACATCCTATGTATTCAGGAAACAAGGTGGAAGGACAGTGCAAGCAAGTCATTTGGGTTGACAGCCAGAGCCAACTACTTGGGAAAGAAGAGATAAGAAATGGTATGAGAATTGTGGTGAGAGAATGAGTCATCTGAAGAGAGTGAGAGATGTCATCAGAATTAGTGGTAGATGCATGGCAGTCAGACTTCAGTGTAAAGATAGAGCAATACTGATCATTTCAACCTATTCTCCTCAGCAGGGGTGTAATGGCAAAGACCTATTCTCCTCAGCAGGGGTGTAATGGCAAGGACCTATTCTCCTCAGCAGGGGTGTAATGGCAAAGACCTATTCTCCTCAGCAGGGGTGTAATGGCAAAGACCTATTCTCCTCAGCAGGGATGTAAAGGCAAAGACCTATTCTCCTCAGCAGGGGTGTAATGGCAAGGACATATTCTCCTCAGCAGGGTGTAATGGCAAAGACCTATTCTCCTCAGCAGGGGTGTAATGGCAAAGACCTATTCTCCTCAGCAGGGGTGTAATGGCAAGGACCTATTCTCCTCAGCAGGGTGTAATGGCAAAGACCTATTCTCCTCAGCAGGGGTGTAAAGGCAAAGACCTATTCTCCTCAGCAGGGGTGTAATGGCAAAGACCTATTCTCCTCAGCAGGGGTGTAATGGCAAAGACCTATTCTCCTCAGCAGGGTGTAAAGGCAAAGACCTATTCTCCTCAGCAGGGGTGTAATGGCAAAGACCTATTCTCCTCAGCAGGGGTGTAAAGGCAAAGACCTATTCTCCTCAGCAGGGGTGCAATGGCAAGGGCCTATTCTCCTCAGCAGGGGTGTAATGGCAAAGACCTATTCTCCTCAGCAGGGTGTAAATGCAAAGACCTATTCTCCTCAGCAGGGGTGTAATGGCAAAGACCTATTCTCCTCAGCAGGGGTGTAATGGCAAAGACCTATTCTCCTCAGCAGGGTGTAATGGCAAAGACCTATTCTCCTCAGCAGGGTGTAATGGCAAAGACCTATTCTCCTCAGCGGGGTGTAATGGCAAAGACCTATTGTCCTCAGCAGGGGTGTAATGGCAAAGACCTATTCTCCTCAGCAGGGGTGTAATGGCAAAGACCTATTCTCCTCAGCAGGGGTGTAATGGCAAGGAGAATAGTGCACTCAGTCAAGAATTGACCTAGCAGATAAAACAGGACAAAATGAATTGGTGTAAATAGTGGAATACAGGAACGGTACTAGTCAAGAGGTCATGGAGACTATAAGATGTCTAGCCATATATACCCTAAGTAGGCAAACTTAAAAGTTCTTACCACCCTTGTCCAGCACTTAATACTAGTAATCTCCCAAATTGAGCAGGGCCAACATTGGGCTTAAAGTTAGCCAAAGTAGTACTTTGATCATTAATGGCAACTTATTCCATGTGGACCTGAATGCTCATATTGGGATCAGACAGAACAGGATATGATGACTATCCAGGTCCTCATGGGTGTGGCAAGAAGAATAAAGAAGGAGAGTTCATTCTAGACTTCTGTCTGACATCTGGTGTCATTCTAAGGGGATCCAGTATCTGTCTGCCTGGGATGACATGATCAACAGACCACGATGCTTTGCCAGAGATGGCCTCCACCTGTTACCCTTGGGATTCCGGATACTGGCTAAGGCCTTGTCACCCTTATAGTGCCTTTTTTAGGCAAGGTTCAAATGACAAATTCACCACTGTAACAGGTACAAACAAGCAAAATCTGAGGGTAATGCTACTCAATATTAGAAGTCTAAACCTAAAAATGCATTAACTCGAGGCACTCCTTAAAATGGAGAACACTGACATCTGTGCAGTGACAGAGACTTGGTTTGAGGCTCCAGAAAGTACCCCTGCATTATCAGGCTATAATTCATACCACACCTTTCGGCCACCTAACCTGGATCGAAACACTAAAGGCAGAGGCGTGTCCATATTCATTAAGGATATCCACACCTCCAAGCTAGTTGCTCAGCAAAATGCATCTGAGATTATCCAAGTGCAGCTAACTCTGGGCAAGACTGCAATCCAAATTGTAGCTTGCTACAGATCCCACACATGCCTCAGGATTCCCACTCCTCATTTCTTGATACACTGGAAAATATTAGGGTACAACCCAACATCCTAATAATGGGTGATTTCAACTACCCCACCATTAACTGGGAAAACTACTCATGCACCAAGTCTTGCTCAACGTTTTCTGGAATTCATAAATTCCAACGCCTTGGATCAACTCATTCACATCCCCACCAGGGGCAGCAATATCCTAGACCTGGTCATTACCAGCATGGGCGAGCGGTGTTCCACACCAGAGGTCAATTCCTTGTTGGTCAGATCCGACCACAAGCTAATCACTCTAGACATCCACATCCCGCCCCACCCCCCACTAGGGAAACCACCGTAAAAAATTTCTTCAAAGCCAACTTCATGCTTCTTAAGACAGAAGTGGCAAACTTCACAACACCCATGCAGATGGACAATAGAGGTATGACTGCTGAATCTTACACAAATGCACTTTATAAACACTTACACGAGTGCATGGATCATGCTATCCCTAACAGAACCAAGATGCTATCCTCCAAAAAAGGAAGCCAATCTGGTGGTCCCCTGCCATAAACAAACTCTACAACAGAAGAAAGAAACGGTTGAAAAAAAAAGAGTAAAATCCCATGATTGGAGGAATTTCCTGGTCAGCCTCAGTAAGAAGCTGAGATCCCTCATAAAATCCTCCAAAGCTAGTTACGAAAACAAAATCACCACTGATTCTAAAGACAACCACAAAGCATTCTATAGCTATATCAAGAATCACAATGGCAAAACTCAGATATGCTCTGAGTTACAGCACAATGGCACTAAATATACAGAACCAACTGATATTGCCAACATCCTGGCAGATAGATTCAGTGCTAACTTTACCCCCCTCTCACCCCCTAAAGGGCCCATCTCTATACTGGAAGAATGCAACGTTCCTGTAATCACAGCTGCACAGGTAAAAACCACACTTTCCAAAGCCAAGAACACAGCATCCATGGGACCTGATGCCCACTGTTGTTCATACTGGTGATGAACTACATTAACAAACAAGTCAGAAGGGACCGATCAACAAAGCTGCTGTATGTGCTCAATGTAGCATTACAAGCAGACTCTGGACAGAAACTTCAACAAATGATAGGGGACTGGAATGCAAAACTGAAGGTGCACGGAATGATATTCAGTACAAATAAGACAGTTGTCATGGCAACAAATGGGAGAGCTCAGAAGAAGCAGAAAATTGAGCCAGAAGTGAAAATAGTGGAACAGGTTAACAGCTTGAAGTTTTTGGGAGGGATGGTTGAGAAGAGAAGTCCAAATGAGGAGATTAAAGCTAGACTCAGAGGGGCTGCAGCTAACTGGCATAGAATGTCAGGAATAGTATAGAACAGAAAAATGCCAAAGAAGCTGAATAGTAAGGTGTACAAAACAGTGGTGTGACCAGTACTACTGTATAGTACAGAAACCTGGGAAGTGAAGACAGGACAGTTAAGGAAGCTTGAAGTGAGATGAAGTGTATGAGATGGGAGGTAGGATATGCAGTGCGTTGACCAACAATGAAATGAGGACATTAGAGCAGAACACAAAGAAGTCACAATTGCAGAACGGCAACAGATGATTCAGTGAAAAAGATTTGGGAGATAAAGTAAGAAGGCAGAGGAAGGAAGGATGTCCAACCAAGAGATGGGTGGATTGTGTGAGAAAAGACCTGTGACAGTCAGAACTGATGGTCGAAAATGAAAGGTGAGTGGTAATGAATCAAGAGAGGTGGAGACAGTTGAAATGACACCCCAACTCCACATCAAAAAATGGGAAAAAGGCGGATGCTGATGATGATGATGATGATGATGACTTCCTGTGGTACAGGAGCAAATCTCAAGCTCTGTATAAAGCAGAACAGCTACACCTTGTGTCAGGAAAAGAACAGAGACTGCTAGGAGGAGACGAGAGAGTGAAAACACGATTAACAGACACTGGAAATTTATGGCATCACTGCTTCATGGAAAAAAAAACAATTTGATGCTGAAAGACAAGTATAGAGCCTGCTGTACAGTGAATAGCTTATTTTCTTGAAAAGACCTTATCAATAAACTCAGCTGTGTTTTTGGTCAGGGTGACTAAGATATCTTCATACTGATGCACTATTGTTACAGCCTGAGGCGAGAGCATTCATTCAGCAATCAGTCCAAGATTTACAGGGAGGTACATCAGTTGTGGAGCTAAATGAAAATGACTACACAGAAATCAAATCTGAAGGATGAACTGACAGAAACTGCACAGTAAGAAATACAAACCGAAAGAACAATATTCAAAGAAAGAGTTAGACATACAGCACCTGTAAGACTAGATGACAGCATGGGAATGTCCAGTAAGATATGAGAAATGACCACTATCTGACCAGGTAATGTCAGAAAATGATAGGCCAGTTTAGTGTGACATTGGCAGCATACCAACACGTAGCATAAGATATTATAGCAATAACCCACGCCTGGGTGTGGGTAATGCAGGTTTTACCCACGGTTGGCGTGGTTTGGTCCCGAGGGTGAAGCCCGAGGGACCAAACAAAGACAACTGTGGGTAAATCCCACATTACCCACACCCAGAAGTGGGTTACTGCTATTATACTATGACATTATTTAAGAAAATAAATAATTACTTTTCTTAAATAATGGCATTGTATAATGCCTCTTTGATGCCCTTCCGCAGCTGTCTGGTATCCGCGGCAGTTCTGATGTACTGCGCACGCCTACGCAGTACATCAGAGCTGTGGCCAAAAGCAACGGAGAAAGCAAGCTCTCCATTGCTTTTAACTGTTTCGCTATGTTAAATGGGTTTAACATAGCGAGACAGCTTTAAAATAAGCAGTGGAGCGTTGCTTATTTTAAAGCTGTCTCGCTATGTTAAACCCATTTAACATAGCGAACAGTAACGGAGATCTTGCTTTCTCCATTGCTTTTTAAACCTGTCTCGCTATGTTAAATGGGTTTAACATAGTGAGACAGCTTTAAAATAAGCAATGGAGATCTCCGTTGCTTATTTTAAAGCTGTCTCGCTATGGTAAACCCATTTAACATAGCGAGACAGGTTTAAAAAAGCAATGGAGAAAGCAAGATCTCCGTTGCTTTTTACTGTGTCGCTATATTAAAGGATTTTAACATAGCGAGACAGCTTTAAAAAAAGCAACGGAGATCTCCGTTGTTTTTTTTTAAACCTGTGTCGCTATATTAAACTCTTTTAACATAGCGAGACAGTGTTTTAAAAGAAACTTATACTAATGGAAAAAGTCTGGGCGACCGGACCTTTTTCCATTAGTATAAGTCGATTTACAACGTGCATGCTGGCCAATCAGCGTGCACGTTTTGGAATATTAAATGGGGGGTCATGGTATAATATGACAATAAACATCAAGCACCAGTTTCTGCTAAGATATATGGAGTAAGATAGACTGCATCCAAACAGTATCAATGTGATCTGATTTTCATTTGTGTACCATGTATTTCTGAGCAATTCATTTAGCCAGTGGGTGTTCCCCAGTTTCAGTAAGAAAAGTTTACTTGGACATAGTGTTTTTAGTCATTCACTGTAAAACAAGTAACTAAATCACCTTTATCATCCTAACAAATGTCCTTCCATACACCGTATCATTACCAAGCACAGTCCATTCTGATGTTCAGGATTCTTTAATAACGCTAAGATTACAGAACCACAGTGTATGAAGCAGGAACTTTATTGAAATATTGTACTGCTTTTTCAGTGCCTCAGCATAAGTCTTCAAAGAATCTGAATGCTGGAGTTAAACATCACAGTTAAATTAATCCAAAACCAAGACATTATCAAGCAATTAGCCAATCATTCTGACGCAGTTAATCTCTTGGTTCATATCCTTCAGTTTTAAAGTGCTAAACTTCAATATGTAAATTATACTGCAATTGTTTTTTTTTTCACATCCGTATTTATCTGAAACAGAACATGTTCATTAGCCCTCATTACGCTTTAATTAAAACTGCACTGTGATGATTCCATTTTACCAAAGGTTATGGCCCGTATTAAAAAGTTACGTTAGTAAAGGATCAAATGAAAAAAGCAAAACTAGCTACATTTGTTAATTTGGTGCTGCCAGATTTTGTCTGGCTTTGGTGTTATTTACAAAGAACAGTCATTGTGATGCCTGGATATATAGGCTTTTGAAATTAAATGAAAAATCAGTCCTTGTTGCAACATGAAGCTGTCACAGATAATGTAAAGGCTACAGAAATAAATGTACAATAAAATTTAATGTGAGACATTATGAAGTAAAATACTGCAAAAGTCTATTCTTCTCTTTCTGTGCCTCTCTTTACTTTTTTTGATCCATGTGAGTAAATATCCTTCATTATAAATTAATAAAAGATTGTAAGACATAGTAATACAAAAAGGTTCTTGACTAATGTAATACATACTAGGGATAGCACATTATAGGAATGTTTAAACAATGCTAGATTCAGTATTGAGGTGGTTCAACAGTATTTTAAGCACATCACTTGTTATTGCAATAGCGATAGCTGTTAATCTTATCCTGGAGTATAACAAAGCCATAGCCAAGATAAGGAGTTGTTTTAGTTTTGTTCTGAAGATGTGTGGGTTTTAAATGAGTCTAACAGGGAGTGAGATGGAGTTCCAAGCTTTGGAGACATGGCTAGAATGCAGGGCATCTCCAGCCATGTTGTTGGACTTTTAAGCCATGAAGAGATGCTTATCACTAGAGCAGAGTTTTTGGTTGGGGGTGCCTAGGGTAAGGCACCTTTCAAGGTGATGCCCTACCCTGTGTGCTAGTTGTAGTTGAGAAAGTGAAGTAGTATGGTAGCTCAGGTCATTTGAGATGTTTAAGGGCAATTCAGTGATGAGAAGTGTAACTATACTGGATGCAAATTTGGTTATTTAATTACAGAACTGCACAAGTTTGCTATTCTGTTCAGCCTGGAGTGTGGTGAAAATTGGTGACATATAATAGTGTGGGAGGTAGAAGAAGTTAGAAGGAGGTGAGGGTTGTCTTGATAACTTTTGCTGAGATAGTGTTTAACTCTGTATAAGAGGCCATGCTTTTTGTGTGTTTTTGATAGCTTGTTGAATATTTAAAGTCAAATTTCAAGTTATTGTCAATAATGACACCTAGTGTTGGAGACTACTTCAATTATTGTATTGTTAGAGGAGGTGTTTTGCAATCAGTATTGTTAGAGGAGGTGTTTTGCAATCAGTATTGGACTTAGGGGTAAAAAGGAGTATTTTTTCTTCTTTGAATTCAGGATGAGTTCATATTTGCCCAGCCAAGTTTTAGTGGAGGTGAATGAGTCCTGAGTGAGTTGTTGAAGCTGAGTAGCATTCTGGGCTGATATTAAAAGAGTAGAATCATCAGCATATTGGATTAGGCTGGCATATTTGACAGCAGTCTGCAAGTTGTTAATAAATATGGTGAACAAGACAAGGCCAATTATTGATCCTTGGGGTATACTAACAGATACTGGTAGAAAGGTGGAGTAGCTTGTCTGCTGTTTTAGAGCCTGAGATCTGTCTAACTGGTAGCTCTGGAACCAGGACAGGGTGGGATAGAATAGGCCTAAGGATGCTAGCTGAAACAGTAGCTTGTCACAAGGCACTTTATCAAAGGCTTTTGATAAGTCATACAACTAGTATAGCTACAACATTGCTTGTGTTGCATTTTTGATGGATGGTGTTTGTGAAGTTGAGTAATGCAGTATTATCAAGTTGATGCAGAATGTCAAGTACAAGGGGGGTGTTACGAAACAAAGATGGAGGGCATTCCTGCTTCAGCTACAACTCATCTCCTTGGAATGCAGTACTAAGCAGGTCTTCATGGAGGAAAGTTGCCTTGTTGTGCTTGGACTGTTTTATATATACATATTCTAAGGCCTGGGCTTTCGAAAGACATGTGTTGAATGGGGGTGCCTTCATTGAAGGTTGGGCATTGGGCTGGCAACTTGACACCATAAAAACCAACTGCCAATCATTAGCAGACCAGAGTTCCACTGTGGCGACCCCTAACCGGGAAAAGCCGAAAGACAAACAACAACAACAACAACATTCTAAGGCCAAACTGTCATTTGTGAATGCTGTTAAATTTAGCTGATTTCAGATAAGCCATGTCTACTTAGAGAGGATTTTTTTTTAAGTATTATATGGGAGTTGCTAGAATAAAACCAGAAGGACCATTTCTTCAGACTTTATTTATCTGTTTTATGGCCTAATTACAACTGGAGTATTTTTATATGTGGGGGTTCAAAGGCTTAAAAATAGAACCGTATTTTTGATCCCACTCTAAGTTACAGTGAACAACAGTAGATAAGTCACTGATGTTACTTTGGTTGTAGACCCAGACAAAGCCTAACAGCAGAGATAACATCAGCAACTCTTTTATTAACATGTTTATTTTCTTGACCAATAATCTATTCATGTTGCAAAAGGTTGCTTGACCCCTTTTCTTCAATCTTTATAACAAACCTTGTACCTGGTTAAACAAATATGTCCATTCTGCAAATGTGAATTCAACAAGTGCACCTAAAAATTAGAACAAAGCAACATAGAGTGTCAGGCAATATGGGGTGGGCCAGTCTTCCTGATCCTTTAGAGTTTCCTTCCAACCCCTGGGGTCCTAGCCCCCATGTCAGATCTGTGGAGCTCCACAATTGCTTAATGCCTTCAGAAGTTTGTGTCCAATTGCCTCAGTGCATATGCTGTGTACCACTAGAAGTTTGCGTCCGGTAGCTTTTACCCATGGGTACAACCACCACTGTTCTCTTTAGCTGTCACCCAAGCAAGTAAGCTATAGTTGCCTCTGACCTCACAGGATGCCTGAGCTAATATCAATCATTTATTATCATCCTCCAAGCCTGACACTTCCACCACCAGCGCTATTAATAAAATCCTGGTCAGGTTATAGACAAGGCTGCAGTCCATTGCACTGTGATGCTGGGATGTTTACGTCAGCTATGAGCACAGTATCAGTAGTGTAGCTAGGGTGGGATGACAGGGCAACTGCCTTGGGTGCAAAGTGTTAGGGGGTGCAGTCTGCCAGACCTATCATCCCAATTCCTGTTCGTCCTTTACTGCACTACCATCTTTACTGCTTTTGAACCTGAGTGCTATAATACTCCATGTGTGGTCTAAACTGTAACAACTGCTAGATATCATTTAAAAATAAAAAAAAATATTTTTCATTCTGTTTTTTTTTTAAACTAGAGAGCTGTAGCACGCTTAGTGTAGTTTAAACTGTAGTAAGTGCTTGCTACACTTGTAGCAAGTAGTTTGCTACGTTTATAAGAAAAAAAAACGATTTATTTTATACTAAATGTGATGAAGGAGGAGCACATGTAGGGCACAGAGATGTGAACTGAATGTTTCCTGTGCTTCAAGAGATCAGGGTACTTGATCACAGCCTTTCTTTTACTCTTCCACTGAAGAGCTGGGGAAGGGGGGAAGGGGAGTGTTCCTGCTTTGAATACCAATCTTTTGCAGAAGTTCTTTTTTTTTAAGAGCTAGTTTGTGGGAGCAGCAGATGGTGATTGTTGAGCCAGCTACACCTCTGTTCAGTACGGCTCATTATCATTTATGACTATCACAAACTGGGCTTTTATAACATGGGGGGTTGTGTACAGGCAGAGTAACACACCCAGAGGTGTGTTTTATGACAAGATCTGAACATATGTGACTTCAGCTTAGCCCAACATGTTGTCCTATGATAACACAAATTATTAGTAGGAACAAAGCATTGCATATAGCTACATGGCACTCTAGGATTATGTGTTAGTGTGCAGCAGCATTCTTCAAGAGACATGAAACACAACTTCATGCAGGAGTGATACTGTCTTTCCATAATAAGCCGTCTGCTGTTCCATATTATTTAAGTACATCATAATGAAATGCTTGAAGAAGAACAAAGCACGGATAGCCAGTTACAAATAAAGGACACCTTAACAACACTATAATTGCACAAAAATACTTCATTAGCAGTCAGCATTTTATAGGAAATAGCTTGGTTATCTAAACTGGAGTTCTCTGACTGCCTTCTTGCAGTACCTACTTTATCAGGCATGCTACAAGTAAGTTCAGAAAAAAACTGTGATATTATTTCATAAGGCAAAGCTAGAAAGTCAGCCCAGCATCTTAAGATATGGATTGACATCAATGTTACCCAAGCAGACCTCTGATATTAAAAAGGTAGCACAACCGTGTAAGAGTTTAAATTATCCTGATATCACTATCCACATTGTATTTACTTTTTACATCAAAGTGCAGCAAGTGATGATACTAGGCCATGAAAGAAAGCATAAGGTTACAAGAAGCAAAATGTAGTTTAATGCAACAAATATCTTTGGATGATATATAATTATTATTATCATCATTAATCACTATGTACAGTGCCCTCTGCATTTTGATGGTGCCACTAATCGCTTCCCTGATGCGCCACTGATTCACCATTTGTATGTTCAGTCACATCACATTTTAATCACTATTACATTATACCTACTGCACTGACTGAATCACAAATGATTCAAAAACTCATCTACAGCATCACCAACTCATTTGTTTTGAATCATCAGCATGGCTCTATTATACCAGCACTGAGATGAACATATTGTCACTGATTAGTTTATCACTGCTATACCCCAATTTCACCACTGCTGTGTTCATGTCATTGCTAATACGTCTTTACTTCTACCATCAGTTCAGCAGTTGCATCTGACTGCAGTACATCTCATTTAACCACAAAGAATGAAGTTCTCACCAGCACAACATACTGTGCACAAAATTTCATCACCGATCATATTCGCTGTATTTGTAAATACAGTGGTGTACCCCAGTTTGTCACTGATCAATAAGCCTTAACAGAATGGTTACATATTAAATGCACAGCATTACCTTTTCCACAGAATAAACATTAATGCAGGAACAGGTAGTCTTCAGCAATGCAGCCTTATGAGATTGCAGCATCAGTGTGTAAATAATATTTATAAAAGTGTTGTTCCAACTATGCTTAAAAAAAGTACTAACATGACTTTCACCTAAACTTATTGCAGTGCCTTCTCTGCTTCTTAGTACAGAATCTTTCTTTATTCTGCTCAAACCATTTCTATGTTTACAAATGAGTTATTACTGGAAAATATGCACATTAACTTTATCCCTCAGACAATTAAGTAATATAACGCATTTCAAAATATTTCAAATTTTACTGAACCTGAATATATGGATACATGTTAAGTAAAACACCAGCCAGAGACTTTTTCAGCAACTGAGTTACAGGCATTACAGGTGAAAATAATACTGCAATATGTGATAGAAAAAATGTGCAGATCTTAGTGTGATAAGCAGTGTTGCTAGAGAAATGGGGGCAGTAATATGCTAACAAAACACTCAAACCTTCTATGTCTATATGCATGTGCTTCGCTGTCTCTATGTCTGCCCATATGTGTGTGCGTCTCTGTCTGTTTATGTTTCATCTACTACATGTTTCACACATTTTTAAATATATCAACAGTTTCAGCTAAAGATCAGAAACTCTTTCTTAGTAGTTCACCGCTACAAAACATGCATAGATAGTTAAAACAAAGTCATCAACACTACTGTATGAGGACTCTTTTCAACTTAACTGCTAATCCCCATAGACCAGACAGCTTTAGAATGACATCATGATCACAGTAATGAATAAGTACGGAAAATGACTAAAGGTAGAAACTGAGCTTTAATGATTCATAGTACACTGCATTATGGGAGAGGGCTTTGCATATTACGTAAAATATCACGGAAAAACATATTACTCTAATCTGCACAGTACTGCTTCCAAAGTATATATTTTGCTGTTTCTGGGAACTGCATTCTATTCCAGAATATTCTATGCATGAACATTTTTATGATGCTTCACTACATATGCAACCATACAGTCATGAAACATGACTACCACTTTCCTATGAGGATACAACTGCTACCAGCAATTTGTTTTGAAAGTTGTGTTGTATTTCTAGAACATTATATATAATATATCTATCTTTATCTGTCTATCTATAGATAAATAGACAGTGACAGACACAGATAAAGCTAGAAATAGATATATGATTTTAATTTTGATTTCTTTAATACTCTTTGACTTGTTATATACAAACAACACTCACAGTTCTAGTTCATACAGAGGACTGCAGGAGTTGAAAGTCAGCAGATCATCTAGATGACTCACTATATGTCAGGTTCCAGTGAAACTTGAATGTGCAAAATCATGGTTGTTATTTTTTGCATTTATCTACCAGCCTTTCAGCTTCTCTGATAGAGGTGGTGGAGAAAAAGTATGTGGAAAAAGCATCTCTGACAAAGACATCCCTTACTAAACAACCACAGTATAGAAAGTTAACTTGAAACTAAAAGTAGGGAACTAGTAATAAAAAAACACGTCACACTCAAGACAGCTCCATCTTAATGCCAATGCTTGGAGAAATAGTGCTTGTATTGAAAACATATTCCTTAAAACCAGACCTTGAGTTTAGCTTCTTAAAATTTTTACCTTTTCATTTCAAGAAATTTTGGTAAAGCTGCTTTCACATATTTTGTTTTACAAAGAACTGATAAAGTGATAAGAAAATGATAGCTGTGTTAGGTAAACATTAACAAAATCACCATGCAACCTTTCTTGGAATGCTTGCCTGTACTACAAGAAAGATAACGTAATGAGAACACAAATCATGTAATGTAGTTACTCGATTTCATGTTATACACACGACACAGCAGGACTCTTTCTCACACCACAACATTGTAGTACAGTTGCTGTAGTGCAGTCATACAGTAATACAATAAAGTTAACTGAATATCACAACCAGAAAAAAATGTGTCAACAATCAAGGTGCAAATCCAACGAGGCAGTGGCTGGCAAAGGATCAGCCAATAGGAAAGCCACACTTACCTGCTCTCCGTCTCCGTGCAGATGCTTGGAATTAAGAAAAAAATATAAAAATAAACATTCCACGTCATACAGAAAAATGAAGCAAAATACACAACTGTCATCAAGACCAGCTTTGTCTTCCAGTAGACATTTGATGCACCCATTATGTTGGGATGAACTGATATGATATTGCTACGTTTTTTTTTTCTTAGAATGCTGGAGAGATGGCTGTGTTGTGGAGTGGTTGTCCAAGCAGTTCTTCATTTTAGGGTTTGGGGTAGTCCCATTTATGGCCACACCATCTAGATAGCACCAAGTGACAGTGCAGACCACTTTGCGGGTTGCTAATTCAAAAGACTGGGCAAAAGGAACAGCGTGATGAGGTTAACTACACTGCTAGCCTCACTGTTTCTCTCCAAAGGTTTGCACCAAATAAACTACCTGAAGGCACAATCAGATAATTGGCTGGACAAATGAAGTCCAGCCAGCCTACCTTCCCACACAGAGGGTCATATAGCAAAGACATTCTCCCAGTCTCAGCAATCCAAAACAGATGTTTTGTCTTGTAAATACTGAATGGATAGGAGGGTGAATTCCTACCAACAAAATGAGAGACAGGAAATCCATGGTAGGGCACTAACGGTTTGGGAAAATAACTGAAGTTCAGTTGTTGCCTTGTCTCTGTAGGCACAGTTTGGTGGGGAATCCATGGCATGAGAACAGGAGTGGCTAGACATGTGTAGTTCTAATTAATATTATGTATGGTGTATGCACAGTCTAATAACATGTCACATTCCAGATATGATGACTGGCAGTTTGTGGAGAAACACTATGAAAAAGCACAAGGTAATGTGGTAGTCCTCAGTACAATGGCCATGCTATATGTGGCATAACATTGTACAAGCAACATGAAGTATCATACTGTACTTGTGTGAGATGACAGCAGTGAGTGGTGTAATACAGTCTAAACAATACAAGATAACATGATAAGTCCTGGATGTAGTGACCTACAATGACCACAACATAAGTGTTTTGATGAGAATCAGCGTAGCTAACTCTTGTCTAACCATTTTCTGATCATTTAACAACTCTCCATTCAGCAAAGAGAAGACCATTTTATCTTTCACGGCTGCATAACTATGTAATGCTCTGGACATAAACCAAAATGTCATTCATTTAATTCTACCTACCAAAAAATGAAAACTTGCAAAGTATTTGTAATAAGAGAATCTGTGAACTGTGAGCTTATCTTTATGCAAAGCCAGAACTTTTAGGACAAATAGTTACATTATCTATCTGCTTGTCATACTTCTTTACCATTTAATTCTTTCTTGCAGTACTTACAGGTAAAACGTTAAAAAAGAAACTGGAAAACAGAGTTAAACAGTCTACTTACATTAAACTACTGTCTGACTTGACATCTTATTTCATTAATTTTGAGTCTGTGGTTCATTCAAAGGGGGACATGGAGTGATATTTACAAAGACAGAGAATAACGGGGAAATCCATATCTGTCCGGCAGGTGGCTCTGTACTCAGGTAAGCCAGCAAAATGTAAACAGCAATGATTGTGTCACTTTACTTGTAAAACTATGCATACAGCTTTCAAAAACCACTGGGAAAATGAATCAGGATGCAGCAGAAGTTAGGTGCAGTTATGGTCTGATATGGTTCCTGATTCAATTCCAGGTAAGCTGAATCTTCATTCAGCAGGGTAGAGTGCAGCAACTGAGGATGTTGTGCAGGTGTATAGCATTGTTGACATAACACTGAGAGGGTATCTGGGGAGTAATTTAATCTGCTTCTTGGGAAGATTTGTTAGAACACTGAATAAGACAGTGAGTGCAGGTTGGTATTCTGATCTTTTGAATTGCTGGGTGAGAGAAAAATGTTACAGTTTTCATCATATACTATTCAGTAAGAATAACAACAGCTGCACAGATGAGCTACAATCTTAAACAACTATGGTTCACTCCAGTATTGCCTCTCTAAAACACAAAGGGGACCATTTTACTAGACTGAGTTGTAGTGGGCTTGAAACAAATCTCTCCCCCAAACTATACTCCTGGTCATTTACCAAATCAAATCACAAACTCTGGTACTGGGGCTGTGGGAGACATAGGTGATTGTGCATTATCGAGGGTTGTAGTATGCTGTACATATTCAAATAACCATTTCTGCATGCAGACATGTTGAACTAGTACCCAAGAAGGCTGTCTGTGCATATCAGAGCAGGGAACACACCTTCACTGCAATGCAATATGTTTGAATTCAGAACATACATAAAACTTGGGGACAAAGGCTTTCACAGCTGCAGAACCCCAGGCTCTCAAACATGAATTTTAGAGGTATAGACACACAATATGGTGGTAATACATGCCTGTATATATATCTCTGAATGATATGCATGTAACAGGATTTGCTATTGCAAACACATCCCTATCCCTATTACATGGCTGTGGGTGAAGGAAAACAAAGGCACACGCACATTAACGCATATATTATCTGCATATCAAAGGGGGAGGGGTGTGGAATGAACAATACTGGACCACGATAACTAATTGTGAGGTAGAGGAGTGAAGGTGGGGTCTGTGTCATGCAAGGAAAGGATATGCAAATACCAGCTAATACCTATATACAGATCACAAAGTGTGCTTCTACAAGGTACTTCTTGAATTTCATCCTCATTCTTGTATGCCAACCCAGAGAATGTTATAGGGAGGGGGCTGATGGAGACACAATGCAAAGACTTAGGAAGGGCCTGCTTACTGGCAGAGGACATGATTGTGTAGACAGTTATTCAGCAGCCTTTGACATATACTGCACATTTTTTGATGGCAGTCTGTACAGAATGTTTTGCATGCCTAAGGTAACCTCAGTGGCGTAGCTGGGGGGGGGGGGGTTGGTGGATGAGAGGGGCAGTCCACCCTAGGCAGCACATTTTTTGGGGGGTGCAGCCCTTTTAAATAAACTTCAGTGTGCTGTACAGAACATATTGATCAATCATCAACCACCGCCTCGACTCCAAAGTGTTTCACAGGAAGAAATTTGACCATGAAGGAACACAGTGTATCCCAAAAGTGTGCTGCTATGATCACATCATGGACAAGCAAGAAATTAAACCTTGAGCCCAAATTGTTTACTTACCACCATACCACTCAACCTCAAAATACAAGAAATCTGGACAAAGTAAGTCTAAAAATAATGGGGGGGGGGACGACAAAGCACTCCTGCTCTTCTCTTATCTATATGCTGCTCTGCTGCCCCTTATCCTTAACCTTTATTCTTTTTTTACCTTCATTTCATTCCCATTCTTTGATTTCTTCTTGAAATATAATCCTTTCACCCCTTCCTACATGACTTTCCTACCTTTATTTTCTTTTTCTTAACTTTGTTGACTGCAAACTAGGCCAATGTCCTCCTTTCAAGGGTGACCAGAGGTGTTATTCATCCTGATTAGGGGAAATGCGGTCAGGGCACCAGAGAACTTCCTCTTCTGTTTTGGTAAGTGCCTTAGGATCTTTTACAGCCACCTGAGCTGCCACCAATGCAGGCAGAAGTGGTCACTGTTTAATGTGTCATCCTACTAATCGTCTGTATTTGCCACAACTTACACTTCTCATGCTGCCTAATCCTGTGCCTGTACATCTACTTGATTGTTCTTCTTCTCTCGCTTTCTTCTGTTCTTCATCTCTGTTGCATCTCACTATGCGTCATCTCCACCCATTTCTATGTCCTCACTATGTACTTCACTCCACTTTGTGCCTGATCATTGCAGTGTTCTTACTGTTCCTGATTTCCAGAATATTTCAGAATGTCTGAATTAGTGCTGTGCAATGAGTCCTTTAGGGAGAGCCCAGTGGTACACATGACCTTTCCCTTCATCCACAAATTTTCCATTTTGCCCTAACTTGATCTTTCAAAGGTCTACCCATACATAACAGCAAACCTTCTGAGAATAAATGTAGCATATAATTCGCCTGGCTAAGGCATTTATAGAAACAGAGGATTTTGGTTTGTAACCAAGTTGTTTTATTTTTCATGAAATGGATTCAAGAAATTTGCCTTCAGTATCTGGCATATTTTATGGAAAACAAAGAATTATGACTGGATCTCTGTTCATAGCCAACATATTATGTATTTGAGAAAAAGTGAATCTGAAGAGGTGAATATCTTCAATGAAAATACATTTCAAAAGACTACCGGCAAAGACCCAGTTCTAATTATTGGTATAATACATGAGAAGTTTTAGCTGCTTCAATATACTACCAGTTAAAAAGAAACCAAGCAGCAACACAGAGCGTGGTTCTCAACCTGTTATCATGAAAATAAAGTAAAAGGGCCCCATGTCAGGGACACTGTCAGACTATTAGTGCTAGTCACTCAAAAGGTTGAGGAAATAAAATCATTTATATCAGAGTGTCTTTCCTGAAGATGTAATAGATGCAATGTCTGTCAGTATTTAAAGAAGAATTTCCTTTCTGTTTTCTAAAAAAAATTGCACATTTTAAGGCAGATATGGCAAAATACTGAATCAAAAATCAGGATCAGCTTAGAGGTGTGCAAAATACATAACAGCTTTTAAAGCTGTTTTTAATTAGAAGTGTGCATCATTCCTGGCTGCCACTTGTGGTGTGCTACAGCTAATAAAGCTGTTGGTCAGATTCTGATGCAGTTCACTAGTGACTGCCATCTGCATTGCATCACAAGGTCGCTTACAACAGTGAGGTTCATAGTTAAGAACTTTTCTGTAACAGACATTGCATCACAATGGTCACTTACTTATAACAGTGAGGTCCATAGTTAAGAACTATATAACTATTTCAGGCCATAACGTATGCTCCTTACCCCTTTTGTTGCTGACTCTCATGGAAAATGGATGCCTCACATCTATCTTTGTCAGTGTTTCTTTACTGAAATGGCGTGGAAATGATACTTTTTCACCAAAAAGACTATACACCAAGATATATCTATATGAGTAGTAGATGAATTTTAAGCAACATATATAGTACAGCTTTACAGAATTATGTGATTTATACCCTGCAGGATAAGGCTTATTAAGCAGTGATGAAGCTGCTTGATTCCTGTGGAATTACACCCTTAACGTCAAGAGCAAACTTGTCAAGTGTCCAATTCTTCAAGTTTTCCCCATTAGAGGTGGCAAGTCTCTGGAATGATCCTACATCTTTCAGATAACTATGTATTTCAGGTTATTCTGAAAGTTAAAATATGAACTTGATAAGTGGACATAGAGCACTAATCACGAAAGGCCAATTTCAGTCTCAGCCCAGAGGGAAGTAAGGAAGGAAAGCAAAGAAACCAAAGCATGTATATACATTACAATGGTAATGATGAGTAGGTTCATAGGACATTACTAGGCTAACGGCTCAAGAGCCCTTACAAGCCTAGCCAGGTTTACCCATAATTCTTTGTAGTGCATGGAACCTTATCTGTAGCATGTACTAGCAGTCACACAAAAAGAAAGTGTAAAAACATGAAGTGACATCAGAAGAATGCCCAACAGTTATTTGTTTTCTCAAATATGAACTGAGATCGCAACATTCTTTGCACTATATGGAGATTATGATCAGTTCTCTGATCACAACTGGCTTACAATGTATTCATAACATGGATATCAAAAAATTCACTGAAAGACTGAAGTTAGAGAGGTGAATCTTGCCATCCATGTCAAGAAAACATACTAGAGGGCTATAATCAGGCATCCAGTAATTATTATTTGTAGTATATGGTGCTTCATCTACTCTATTTACTACTGTTAAAGAGAAAAAAAAGGAAAGAGAAAGGGTAGGAGTGCAAAGTGTTTTACTGGTGCTCGAGAACCCAGAAAAGCACTTGGTACTATTAAACAGACAGCGGTAGGTAGAAACAAAATACTCCTTGATAGGAGTAAGTGCTTAGTTCTGCCACACGGTTTTGTTTATGAGTATGACAGAGAGAACCTCTAACAGCTTTTAAAAGATGTTCTACCTTCTGCTCCTTTTCATTGTTGGTATTGTCTGCTCTTAGTCCCTACCTCAAGACACAGATGTCCTTAACAACGTTTTGTTAAGCACCACTAAATCAGGCTCTGCACTGGGGAAGAGCTTAACAAGTTTATCTTTTTCCTGACTTTGGAATGTAGTCAAGATGCTCCATGCACTAATAGTGCTGTTTATATACTACTATACATCCTTTTTATCGACAGCACTGACACTTCTTCATGCACGGCCATACAAAACCATGTTAGAAAATGACACATTAAGTAACAGCAAATTGGCAACAGAATTTTGCCTTTTGCTGTCAGAAAAGGTTGAAATAAGTGCAGAAGGCGGACAGAGTGTTCTGAATGATGGTATTACTAAGAAGGAAATTGAGCAGTGATGGGCCTCTAATGGAGAAGGCCTTGGCAGAGAGGAATAGGGAAATGTGTGGAACTACAGGAGAGACAGACACAGAATCACTTAATCTCAGCACTTTTGAACACTTCAGTCAGCTCGCCCAAAATGATGCAGCAATCTGAATGTATTATCTTAAAATAGTAATTTACAAAGGAAGAGGGTTGTTTTGAGTGACACTGCTAGGCCCCAATTATTAGAGATTTTCTACGCCTGTGTTGCATTTAGTGAGGCCCTGTTATAAATGTATGAGTTTTGTTCTACAAGACCTGTGGATGTTGTTGGTTATGGCACTGATAATTGTGGTGGTGGTGGTGGTCGAGGGGCATATGTAGGGAACAGGACACCTTTTACAATAGTACACTTTGCCTGATTTGTCAGCAGATTACTCACATGCCTGCAAAACGTCAGAACCCTTATTCCCCTACTTGTGTATGTGTATGTATGTTAGGAATGTGTCCAACCAAACACCAGTGTACTTGCAGATCTAGAATTCTCCACTGGACTGCTAACAGTACTCCATCTCCCTTGTATACAGTTGGGTGAAATGAAGAGGCACTTGCTATAACCTTAAGCTGTTACGGGTATGACTGGCACAGCAGAATAGTTGCTGATCCAGTTGTTTCATCAGCAGCGGTTGATAGCATGGCTGCTTAAATGACGTTGCTTATTTACTTTTAGTGTGTGTGTGTGTGTGTGTGTGTGTGTGTGTGTGTGTGTGTGTGTGTGTGTGTGTGTGTGTGTGTGTGGTGACTTCTGTTTGCTACAGTTGGGCGTCAACTCACGGTTGGGGGCATTACCCTGAGGACTGCCTGGGACACCAATTAACCTAACTATAACTCCTGTACATATTAAGATATGTGTAAGTACCAAAAGCTTTAGTTTGGTTTTGACAAGCTATACCTTAAGAGCTAGCTGTTCAAAGGATATACAGAGCATAGCCAAACAACTTTCAGAGTGTTAGCAATTTAAGGTGGGGAAGCTTCAGATTTTTTTATAACTATGTCACTGATGTAAAGAAGTATGTAACAAATGACATAGTGCAGTAAATTATATTATAAAAAACAAAGTTCCACTCACTGAGCCATGTTGGACTTCAGATTTTGTTAAATGAAATTAAGAACTGGCCCCTTTCGGGAGTAACCCTAAAATATCTGTAATGGAGATAGTCAACAAATCACTTCAGGGTAGAGGGATTTGGGCCATAAGTTGACAACTAATTTTCCAGAACAGCATGTTCTAATTATACGAATGCCTTTGGCAGATATATGGAGAGTCTTCTACAATTTGATGGTCAGATATTCAATAGTGTAATATAAGTTATCTTATGGAAAAAAATACAAGGTAGCTAAGGCTTGGAACTCCTTACTTGCATCCATCAGGTCAATACCTACCCACCCTATTCGAAACCACTCTGAAAGACTTCCTAGCTAAAATCTGTCTCTGTTCTTGCTCAAAACCAGAATAAACTATATCCCTAAATGTGAACAAGTACCTTTTTATTCCTTATGCCTCTTTACTTTCCTTTTTTTACTTTCTTCCTTACTATTGTCCAAGTCTCTTCCCTGACTTTCTCTCTACACCATAAGTCTGTTTTTCCCTTACTTCATATTGCAATTCCTATTTGTATTAGACTAACTGACCTTTAATTTCTGTACAAACTGTCTATTTCTCTAAATATTAAGTGATTGTCATATATCTTGTATTGATTTTTAACCAATTTTTTTATTGTCTAATTTGTTATAATTATATAAACTGCAGATGTTTTTGCTTTGTTTTTGAAGATTATGAAATTATTGCTCTTAAAATGTTTTGTAATAGTTTGGAGCTTTTCTCCCTAGGCCACCAAAATGGGCTTCTACCCAATCGGACTTTCATGGTAATCAAATGTCAATAAATAAATAAATAAATAAAATATATACCTTTTATAAGAGGGTGTTATCTTAGTTTTATGTGCTGGCCACCTATTTCAGTCAAATTATCTACTGGTTTAAGTGTGAAAACCTTGATTGTTCAGATTTCTATGATAGCCTAATTCATCAAAAGGAGTTGCTGCTAAGTGAGTTATTGCCTTAACCTCAGGGTGTAGAGGTCAAAGTAATTAAGGGAAGGGTACAACCTCCTAAATGGGAATGGTGGTGTTGGTGGTGGGGTATTTGCCATAACAAAAAAAAAGACATTTTGTAATTCAATGAGTGGACTAATAATCACTATGCTTAAATGAAAGTCCTTTCATTTAATTGCCTGCCATCTAGCAGGCAGGGAGCTGTTTCCCCAGCTTGCCAGGAAGTTTGCACTCATGATTTAACACTGAACACTGGATTGCTTAAACATAGTCCTGTGAATGTAGAGTGTACTGGGTATGAGTGGATAGTTAAAAAAAAAAAAAAACTGAGGTGTAAGGTGGCCCAAAAGAGTGTTGTAAAGTAAACTAATAAAATAAATCAATAAGACCTCTGGTACAGTTTGATATCACATACCAGCAGGTTTGGAAAACAATAAGATATGGTAGAGTGACTTTGTATACAGTCAGATTTCACTGGCATTTATTACAGCATCTACATGTCAAGGAGATGATGATATGCTACACACTACTTGCAGAGTGACTATGTGCTATCTTTCATGCCACTGTGTTGTGCATTTGTGCGCTCATTTTTGACTGCCCACTGCCCAGTATTTTTTAGCAACTTTGTGTATGCCAATGGGTTTGTATATGTACTTTTTCTTGTATTTTACATTAGTACATTTCATGAACTGTATGGATGGCTCCCTGAGTCTAGTGTAATTCTAGGACCCACAATAATGAGTTCTAGCTTAACAAAAAAGAAACCGCGAAACGAGAGCAGAACTTCAAATATTGATAACAGCTGTTAACCTTTAAAGCTGTTTTTCTGCAAGGAAGCAAGACCGACTACATCCCCATACTTCTACCACTTGTATACTTACTCCAAAATTGCCATACCTTAGAGACACACAATCTCAGGTTTAGTATATGCTAAGTCCGGTTTTTCCATAGTTTGTCTCTATGTTCGAGGACTTCCACCTCCAAGTCATGGAATTCAAAATGGATACCATATAGACTGCATATAGCCACCTTGTTTACCTTTATGTATGTTTTTACCATTTTCCTATTAATGATACTGCTAATTATTTGCATTACTGTTATTCTTCATAGGCAAGTGCCATGGGATATCTAAAATCCACCTGAGTCTCTATAAACGCAAGCAGATGGGACTGCAGTTTAACATCTCATTCAAAGAAAAGCACATTAGTAGTGCAGCACCCCTACATACTGCACTGAAGTGTCAGTTCTAGAATATCATTTTATGTGCCTGGGTGGGGCTAGAACCCATTTTCCTGGCATCAACAGTGAGTATTCAACTTGCTGAGCTACTGATTTATATCTTCACTAAATGAAGAGCAGTGGACATAGAAAATATACTTATGCATGTGGGATTTCTAACATGTATTTTATGAATGGCTTGGTAAAAAAACTTTTCTTTTTCATTATTTAAATATTATTATTGTTTTGCGCAGTTTGGTATCTGTATATCATTCCACATAGTGAATGTACCAGTTCACCATTTCCAGCCTTCATTTCTGTCCTGGCACATAAAGCACCAGAAACACCATGCTCGTATTATAATCTGCTAACACGAGTTCAATAGGTTTCAGTACTCATGGGGTAATTCTACTGTACCACTACCCTGCGCCACATACTTCCTTCTGTAGTCTCACATAGTTCATACATATGAGCAAATTGAGCCTCTCATTCTACATCAGCAGGTCATGGCCCACCTATTCTAACCTCACACACTCAGAATCAGAAGGCTGGTACATAGACTTCTGACAAGAAACAACAGAAATCCCCAGTAATCCAGTCACTGTTACCAAAGTAGCTACTGTACATAGTACAGCCCTGATAAATACACTCACTACTCCCACCTTTGCTATTCCAGAAAGCACAGCAGCAGATTCATTTGGTTCTCATCTGTGATTCTGTTCCTCTTCTTCCCTGGAATATTTCACACATATAGCATCCCTTGTATGATGAAATGTTTCTTTATGCCACATTGTAGACTGTCCTGTCCTGTCCATATCCCTACAAGGTTTTCTCAATTCTGTAAATGATCTTTCCCAAAAGAGCACTCTCTCTTTTATCCTGTTTATAAGTTTAGCTGCAGGGTTTGATCATGAGTCTCTTCTTTCATAGATATCCCAACCTGATAATGGCCTTCAGAGTGACTTTTAATATAGGTCCTGCATTATATACTGCCTGCACATGAGCTGTCTTGACTCTATGTCTTTAGAGAGATTGAACTAGCAGCAGAGAACACTGCAAATCAAAAGATGTCTCCTTAATAGTCTGCCCAGGGGACTAGGTAACTGCCTCCTTTCTTTTACCAAAAGATGTCTCCTTAATAATCTGCCCAGGGGACTAGGTAACTGCCTCCTTTCTTTTACCGAAAGATGTCTCCTTAATAATCTGCCCAGGGGACTAGGTAACTGCCTCCTTTCTTTTACCAAAAGATGTCTCCTTAATAATCTGCCCAGGGGACTAGGTAACTGCCTCCTTTCTTTTACCAAAAGATGTCTCCTTAATAATCTGCCCAGGGGACTAGGTAACTGCCTCCTTTCTTTTACCGAAAGATGTCTCCTTAATAATCTGCCCAGGGGACTAGGTAATTGCCTCCTTTCTTTTACCGAAAGATGTCTCCTTAATAATCTGCCCAGGGGACTAGGTAACTGCCTCCTTTCTTTTACCAAAAGATGTCTCCTTAATAATCTGCCCAGGGGACTAGGTAACTGCCTCCTTTCTTTTACAGAAAGATGTCTCCTTAATAATCTGCCCAGGGGACTAGGTAACTGCCTCCTTTCTTTTACCAAAAGATGTCTCCGTAATAATCTGCCCATGGGACTAGGTAACTGCCTCCTTTCTTTTACCGAAAGATGTCTCCTTAATAATCTGCCCAGGGGACTAGGTAACTGCCTCCTTTCTTTTACCAAAAGATGTCTCCTTAATAATCTGCCCAGGGGACTAGGTAACTGCCTCCTTTCTTTTACCGAAAGATGTCTCCTTAATAATCTGCCCAGGGGACTAGGTAACTGCCTCCTTTCTTTTACCGAAAGATGTCTCCTTAATAATCTGCCCAGGGGACTAGGTAACTGCCTCCTTTCTTTTACCAAAAGATGTCTCCTTAATAATCTGCCCAGGGGACTAGGTAACTGCCTCCTTTCTTTTACCGAAAGATGTCTCCTTAATAATCTGCCCAGGGGACTAGGTAACTGCCTCCTTTCTTTTACCAAAAGATGTCTCCGTAATAATCTGCCCAGGGGACTAGGTAACTGCCTCCTTTCTTTTACCAAAATATGTCTCCTTAATAATCTGCCCAGGGGACTAGGTAACTGCCTCCTTTCTTTTACCGAAATATGTCTCCTTAATAATCTGCCCAGGGGACTAGGTAACTGCCTCCTTTCTTTTACCGAAAGATGTCTCCTTAATAATCTGCCCAGGGGACTAGGTAACTGCCTCCTTTCTTTTACCAAAAGATGTCTCCTTAATAATCTGCCCAGGGGACTAGGTAACTGCCTCCTTTCTTTTACCGAAAGATGTCTCCTTAATAATCTGCCCAGGGGACTAGGTAACTGCTTCCTTTCTTTTACCGAAAGATGCCTCCTTAATAATCTGCCCAGGGGACTTAGTAACTGCCTCTTTCTTGGTAACTGCCTCTTTCTTTTACTAATAATACCATTCCCTTGCGTCTACTCTTGGCATAGCCATCCCTTACTACACCTGCATATATTAATTACCTGGCACTCACTATCCTTTAGTTCGTGCTGTCTTTCTCCTCTCCCTCTGTGTCCTTAAAATCTAGGAAAAAGTGTTTCATTATCAAACTACCTTATATTCTCAGTACTTTGAAGGTTCCATATTCAGATATAGACTACTGATGACTTCTATAGTTATCATCATCTTCTTCTTCTGCCCTAACACAGTGATTATGTAGGGAAAAGGATTTCCACTGTAACTTCATGGAAATAAGTCCTCCTTGGTTAGCCAGATCTCCAGGTTCCAGGCTAATCACTTCCTCTTTCAGTAACCTTACATAGTGAAAATTCCTGACCTACTCTAATCATGTTGCAGTCTCATGAATACCCTGTCATAGTGTCTGTACTTTACTATTTAACGTCCAGTGCTACAGTCCAAGAATTGCTGCTGCTTTGTCCTATCATTTGAGATAGCATCTTTCTCCAAATAAGAGTATTGCTATTCCACCCAGGTCTATATCACATTATCAAAATTCCAAAATGTCGAACACCATAAGCTCGACCTTGGAATCCCGAAATGTGATATACTCGAACGCTCAGAACAGCAAATTTTTTCCAAGGGAAAAAATTTGCTGTTCCGAGAATGCACACACCAAAAATATGTAATCTACACATACACACTTCACAGAACCCTACACTAAACCATACATACACTACTAGCTATCCGCTTACGTTAACCCAACCCTAACCCTAAGGTCCCTAACTAACACACACTCACCTTACCTGCTCCCTAACCCTAAGGTCCCTAACTAACGCACACTCACCTTACCCACTACCTAACCCTAAGGTCCCTAACTATCGCACACTCCCCTTACCCACTCCCTAACCCTAAGGTCCCTAACTATCGCACACTCACCTTAACCGCTCCCTATCCCTAAGGTCCCTAACTATCACACACTCACCTTACCTCGGTCCGTTCGCACACTTACCTTAACCTGGTCTGTCACCTTCGCACCCCAGTCGAGGAAATAGCGAAGCCGCAGAAACGGCCCACTGAATGCTTTCCCTAGGAAAATATTCGGTGTTCTGCAGCTTCGCTATTTCAAGCGTTCACTGAATTGGCGTCGATATTATAACATTCGAAGTTTTAAGACTTCAATGTTATAATATAGACCCATTCCACCCGTGGGTCCTTACTTTCCTTTACACTAAAATTAAGTCCTGAAGTGCCCATAAATCTTAATATTATGCAAACATTAAGGTCTCAGTATCAGTGTTTGTTCATAAATTCCTGCTATCAGGATCCACATAGTACTGCACTTTTTATCACTTTGACAGAAATATAACCTAATTGCCTCAAGCCTTTATCTTATCTTCCTCTCTAAATAACCATTGAATCTCCTTTTCTTTCTTCAGGAACTTTCTATAATATCAACATAATTGGATCTTGTGTGCCTATAAGGGAGATATACATGTTAAAATTACAAAGGTGTAACATAAAATGCAGCAGTAAGGCAAATCCTTATTCAGTTCTTATGAAGTCAGTTTTAGTTAGTATGTATCTGTTCAACCCTCTGTCGCTCAGAATTCTAATGTCCCATGTATATCTATAACTACATATGTGTGTGTGTGTGTGTGTATGTGTGAATGTGTGTGTGTCTATATGTGAATGTGTGTGTGTGTGTATGTGTGAATGTGTGTGTGTGTGTGTGTGTGTGTGTGTGTGTGTGTGTGTGTGTGTGTGTGTGTGTGTGTGTGTGTGTGTATGTGTGTGTGTGTGTGTGTGTGTGTGTGTGTGTGTGTGTGTGTGTGTGTGTGTGTGTGTGTGTGTGTGTGTGTGTGTGTGTGTGTGTGTGTGTGTGTGTGTGTGTGTGTGTGTGTATGTCTGTGTGTGTGTGTGTGTGTGTGTGTGTGTGTGTGTGTGTGTGTGTGTGTGTGTGTGTGTGTGTGTGTGTGTGTGTGTGTGTGTGTGTGTGTGTGTGTGTGTGTATGAGTGTCTCATTAATCACCAAACACTCATAAAAGCAAAGAAAGGAAGAATGATAATTTCAGACAAAAACTAGAATGATCAAAAGTAATGAAAAATAAAACTATTTTTTTTTTAATGGAAGCTGCCCCCATACTCGCTGCTGTTTATAGATACCGACTTAGAGATTACACAACAATGGTATGGGTAAATTCCCTGACCCCACTGCACCACAATCTTACACAAAAAGGCTGCCGACTAAAACTCCATTGAAAAGAATGTTCATTCATATGGGCATCTTCATGTTACAAATGAACATTTTAGCATACCTTTACTCAATGGATAGAAAATAGGAAATTAACCCCCAGGATTCCCTCCATCCCCATATTACTAATGGACAGAGGCAGCTCCTAAATACTTTATCCTAATTCATGGCTCCACCCCAGGTATATGTTTTGACATACTAATTTTCAGCAGAGTAGTATATAAATATAGATCATGGAATGGGTAATGTGAATCTAAACTCCAAAGGAACAAGTTAATTTTAAACACCAAATGGGATAATTGTCTAGTCTTAAATGGCCCTAAAGAGCAGTTAGCCTAATACTAACCTATGAACCTGTAGTTTAATGGAGAGTTAAGAAACAAAACAAATCCTTGCAGTAGATAAACAATAAGTGCACTAATAACCAAAAATAAAACACTGTAAAGTAAATGGTGCTGCAACCAGAAACAAACTGATAACAAACTGATAAGTATTTTTGAGCACTTTCATCCTGAACAAAGTAAATACTTTAAATGAAATAAAATGGAGGCCATCTTAAATACTAAAAAAAAAAAAATAAAATGATCAAGGAAACTTATCTGACAACTTCTTAAAAACTCCTTATAACAGTAGAAAAGGATACAAAATACAGTGATGCATTTTAATACACCACTGATAGTAATAGGTAAAACTCCAGAGTTTAACCTGAGTTGTCAAAGTTCTTTATAATTTAAGGTGGTCTTCCCCCAGCTGCCGCCCTTGTACTTGAATAAAACATATCCAAAACAGTAACTAGAAATGTTCTAAAATTATTAGATGTCTAGGCATGTTTGTTTAATGTATTTTTGGAATCAGTTTTACAAGTGTTATATAGATGTTTGCACATCCTTTCCTTCAAACTTCTTTAAGTAGTTCACATATAAAATTCATCGCAGGAGACACAGCAAGCTACACAGTTGGATTACCACATTTTATCCAAGGTTTGGCTAGTGTCAATGGCATGCCCTTATTCTCCACATTGAAATGTATTAAAACTTGTATTGTGCAAGGTTGTAATTACTTATTCATGTTTTTTAGCAACTGCTAGAACAAACATTTTATACACACACACACACACACACACACACACACACACACACACACACACACACACACACACACACACACACACACACACACACATACACATACACTTACAAGGGTTTTTTCCACTGTTGTTTTTGTTCTACTGTTGTAATGTTGTGTTGTATTTTTAAGTAGTTTTCAATTGACTTTCTTTGATCATGTGATGTTTTTCTTTTCCTTATTTCTTTGTTTTTGTATTTTGTCATTTCATTCTGATGAAGTCCTCACTTTGTTTGTGATGAAAGTTTTCAATTAAATACTTATTAGCTTGCTTTTGGTTGCAGATCTGTTTAATTTACAGAGTTTTATTTTTGTTTAGTGGAGGGTTTATAGGATACAGTTATTTGTCAAGTTGGTTTGTGTGGATGCGATTTCATTACAGTTACAATGTTTTGGAAAAGAAAGAAGCCTGGATGATAATGAAATGTAGTGCTTTGAGACCTAGTGGTCTAAATAATCGCCTCATTTGTAAAACATTATTTTACTAATGCGTGAATTTTATTGGTTCTTTTTAAACTGTTTTAAATTGTTTTTAATCTTTTTTATATATATGGTACAATTTTTATTGTGGCTGTTTAGACCCTAATAGTTCTATGACTGAGGTGTTAGCTTAACGTACCATTTTACTAAGCAATGACTTTTAATTTTCCATGACAACAGTGTGCTTTGTGGAAAATGATTATTTACTGTACACCAGGCAGAAGAGAAACAAGTTTATCTCAGCAATCAGATAATGTTGAGAGACAGGTGTGAAATTCAAGTTGCAGTATCCAACTATCTTCAAAATACTTTTCTTCTTGAAGAATAAAAAATATTTTTGAATGCAGAACATGGAGGAAATAAAAAACTTTAACTATCTATGAGCCAACAAGCTAAAAAGAACTCTGCTTCTAAACCTTTTGGCAATTTCAAAGCCCATAGAGAATACTTCAACAATGAACTTTTACCACTGTTTGAAAGACAGATGCTTGAGTCACAAAAAAAAGCACAGAAGCTGACAAGAAAAATGAGAAGTACCTTGGACTTGAATCAGACTAGTGCTGGGAGATGGTCATAATCAGGAAGAAGACCAGCAACAATGTAGAATTGGTGAATAAATGGGAGACTATAAAATATCAGTCCCATTAGCTATATGGGTGAGCGTGAAATATGGCTTTACAAGAAGACGTGTGAAAAACACTGGAATTTTATTGACTGCATTAAATTGCTGGGAAACTGTAAAGCATAAACCCTATTTTATTGTCATTAGTGTTTATAAGGACAATGAAGGGACTGAAGAGGTGACTGTACCTAAACAGTTTTCATTTTTATTACTATTTGTATGAAAATTTCATTATGTAAGTTACATGTTCTATTATAAAACAGTTTTTTATAGTGTGCCTGAGTTAGTGTAAATGTGAAGTGGGGGAGTCTTATCAGTGACTGCTGTATATGTTAAAATATTAAAGTAATAAAGCACCTTTTATTATTAGTAAATATACCCAAGCTTTACTCTGTAATAAAGTAAAATATGCTGAAAAGAACTAAGTTAAAATGAATACAGTGTTCTGATTTTGGGCTGCTGAGTTGGGGTAGATGCAAAAGTCTGTTGATAATATTATATGCATAATTAAGTTAACTATTTACTCAGTTTTTTATAGAGGAAGACGTCTACATTAATATCCTGAGTTTAAACTGTAGATATATTTTTTAAAATGTGAATTGGGGGAGTCTTGTCAGTGACTGCTGTGTATGTTAAAGTTATTAAAGTAAGAAAGTAGAGTTTATTAAGGGTAATGTATCCAGGCTTTACTCTATAACAAGGTAAGAAAGACTGTAAAGAACTAAATTAAAGTTAATATAATGTTGTGGTCTTGGGCTACAGTATCGGCGTAATGTAAAAGTCTGTTGATTACATTTTACAAAGTTATAATCTATTATACAATGACTCCTTATTACTATTCAAAAACATGCATGCTGATTGGCCCAGCCCAACCAGCGTGCCCGTTGTATATCCCACAATATACCAATGGAAAAAGGTCCGGTCGCCTGGACTTTTTTCCGTTAGTATAAATTGCCCCCAAACCTTTTTTTTTATTTAAAAAAAAGAGAGAAAAAACGGATCAATGGAGACTTTCTTTTCTCCATTGCTTCCATTTCAAAGCATTGATGTACTGCGTATGCATGGTAATGGAAGTCCCATATGCATGTGCAGTACATCAAAATGAAGAAGCAGTATACCACAACCAGCGGAAGAACAATAATCCGCTGTTATACAAAGACATTATTTAAGAAAAGTAAGTTTTTTTTTTCCCTAAATAATATCATTGTATAATAGCAATAACCGACTCTATGGTTGTGGTATATTGAAGATTTACCCACGGTTGCCTTTGTTTAATCACCTTTGACTTCGCCCTCATGATTAAACCACACCAACTGTGGGTAAATCTCCAATATACCACACCACATTGTCAGTTATTGCTTTATTAGTCTACAGGGGTAAGCAGCTAATCATGACAGGTGTGCGCAGTGTGTTCTCAGTGAATTTTACAAAGGTTATTTCATGCATTTACAAAATTACTAGCTATTTTTTTCCCATTAATAACTGTTACAGATGAGTAGTCTGAAGGCGCAATCAATTAACTGTGAGTGGCCTGAATAGTGTGTTTTGAGTTTAGTGTACAAGCTGCAATTTCATTAATATTTAAAGGTATATTAACAAGTTCAGTGTAAAATGACATCTGAAATGGGGAGATATGAATAAGTTAAACAATTTGTTGCCTCTTAAGCAGCCTTAGTACTTTAATGTATAGCAGTGCACAATTTAGTTTATAAATTGCAGTTTTTCTTTTGGATAAAAGTTTATGTTTACTACAAGCATGCAAGCTGCATTTTACATATAGGGGGACTTGATATAAGAAAAGAACAGATAGCAATCTATTTAAGTGGGAAGGTAGTCTCTAACATGCACATTAGCATGGGTAACCCTAGGTTTAAAATAAATAATACCTGTAGGTACAGCCATTGCTTTGGGGAAACTATTCCTATCTTTATTTTTGGAAAATGTTTTAGTTTTGTCTGGTTGTTATAAGTTAAATGGGGCCAAGATGTTTAAAATCTATTTAGGTTTTTGTTTGATTGTGTTAAAGCATCAAAAGGTCTTACAAAATGTGATATGGGTTCATAAGGAGATGAGAAGAAGCAACTACACAAGAGATCTGCTTTCCAAACATTAGTATGTGCATATAACCTAAAAGTTGAAAACATACATTCAGAAGAACAGATAGAAAGCTATTACTTCCACCAATCATTAAGGCTGTTCTGTCAATATTAATATGAATTGTAAATGTATGTGAAAATATTTGGTATGAAAGATGTGAATCAGTAGCAGTAACTCAAACAAAATGCATATCTTATCTGAAGTACAATGACAGGGCTAGACTGAATAGAATTTATGGTTCACAGCAACATGCACATTTACCAAAAAGGTTTGAGTTACATTCAATAAGTATTTCAGCTCGTCCACCAATAAAAAGTAAGATAAAGATGTTGTTGTTGTTGTCTTTCGGCTTTTCCCGGTTAGGGGTCGCCACAGCGGAACTCTGGTCCGCTAATGATTGGCAGTAGATTTTGATGAACGCCGAGGTGCCAGCTCAACGTTCAACCTTCAACGAAGGCACGCCCATTTACGCATGTCTTTTGAATGCTCACCCAACTGCGGGGAGGACATGCAGACTCCACACAGAAGGCACTCCCCACACTCCAGCCGAGAACTGAACGGGAGAACCTCTTTCTGTGAGGCAACAAAGTAAGATAAAGATGCATGTTAATGAATTAAAAATATGACACTGACTAGAGAAGATTAAGGAACTGGATGGTAATGATTTTATAGCTATTAAGGAAGACAAAAATGTCTTCAGAAGGGCTAGCTAGTGAGTGGGATAAAATGAAAATGGAGTTTAAATATGGTATAGATAAGAAGGAAAGAGGTATGGGAAAGAAGTAATAGGAGTCATTTAGAGAGACTGACAAAGGTTAGATTATTGCCAAATGTGGGGAATCTCACAAGACAAGAAGAGGAGCAACTCCAGAGTGCTTAAGGGAAAATAAGGGACTATTTGGATAATATGCTTGAGTTTAGAAAGATTGCGGTTAAGCAAGCATTTCTCATAACAACTCCATAGCACAAAAACCTTTTTAACACAATAACTTACACAACAGAAATGAGAAAAGACTGTTGTCAACCTTAGGGTGCCCATGACAAGAAAATTAACCAGAGATCCTGTAGACGTATGGATAGATATCGATCACTGTGGTTTTGTTGAGGGAAGGCAAACATCTGACAACATTAACAGAAAGATAATGGTCCAGAAGGAAGTGTAGTGTAAAAGAGTGATGCTGCTGTTGGTGGATCTTGATGCAGAGAAAGCAATTGATAGAGTCAGCTGGTATTTTATCTGTAGGACAATGGCAGCATTTGCATCACTGGATCGTATAATAAGGAGATTATATGAAGGGTCAGAGGCCATAATTAAGGTGGGAGGGTTCTGCTCTGACAAACTGTGATTTAATACATGAACCAGGAAGGGATATTCTCTTTCCTCTTTGTCATTAGCTTTATATGTAGAGCTATCGCAAAGAAAATAATGGACTTATGAATTCAAGGATATAACTGGTATCATAATGATGAAATTAACTTTATTTGCAGATAATTATATTTTCATACATAATAATTCTAGAAAAGGATTTTTTGGTGTTGTGGAACATTTTGAGACCACTTCAATTATTTTTGGTTTATAAAATAAATGAAGGCAAAATAAAAGATACACTGGTAAACTATGTATCCATATATGAACTAACTCAACAATATCCGTATATTATATTTAGGTTTACGGATTAACAACGATTTTCTTATGGGAACTAAAGATATGTGGAAAGGAAGAAAACAAAACATAATGCAAAAACTGAGATGCTCTAAGCTGAGCTGCTCAAAGTTCTTGTTTGTAGATATGGATAGTAATATACAAGTAGAGAAAATGTTTTAGCCCCTTTAGTTTTAAATACAATTCACACATATTTTGATCTAATGGAGAAACAGTTGTGAATGATAATTATAAAAAGTTGAAGTAATGTATTTAGGAGAGGAATATGGCAAGAGTTAAGTGGGATAAGTTGATTTTCCTTATAGAGCAAGCTAGTTTAGGTTTACCTGACTGGAAGAAAAGCGTTAGAACTATGCAGTTAAGCCTTCTATACATAACTCATGCTGAATCAAAGTAATAAGGCATCCGGATGATGAAATAGGAGGTTGTGGGTTCAAGAAATATGGAAAGAGTACAATTTAGGATGCAGGTACTTAAGGAGAGCGACAACAACCTCAAAGAATATTATATTCCTACAGTAGTAGAAAGCATTCTAAGATCTAAGTCAAAATAAGAATTGAGAAGGGAGATTTGACCACTATTGGTGACTTCATATAAGGGTACACAGTGGCAAAAGGAGTCTGGAGTTTACTGGAGGAAATTAGAAAAAGAACCAAAGTACTGGGAGCAAACAACTAGGGAGTGAAAGATAACTGGTAGGATGAGGTTAAGCAGATGTTTTTACAGCAGATTAAACACTACCTTTCCTACTAGGGGTTGATAATCCAGTACAGGGAAAGAGAGGGGGATAGGGGAGTGCTTAGTGGAAGACTAGTTCTGGTTGAGTCTTTATTTGAGTCTAGAGTAGAAGTTGTTTAAAAGGAAATAATCATTAACACATATAAAATATTGCATGATATCTATAAAGATCAATCAGCAGAGATGAGAAAAGAATGGAAATGCAGTTTATAAGGGAACAATTGGAGGATATCTCTATGGTTCCCAAGTTTGCAAAAACGTCCAGAAGGTTTAGGATTTTGTATGACAGTGTTTGCATGGGTATTTTTATACCACAATTAGAATTCAGAAAATGTTTCCTCAGTAGAAAGCAAATGCTAGAGGTGTGGTGGGAAGCAGAGAGGCAAATGGGAACATTTTGGGGGGCAATTAATAAGTTGGCAGATTTTAAAAATTCTCTAAAGAGCACAATGTCAGAAATGTTGGGGGAGCAAATGTTGTACTTAAGGAAATGATTCCTTTGAGTTGGGATATAAGATCTGAATCAGATATTGGAAGGCCTTACTAAGTTTAATGTTATTGGCTGTCAAAAAGCACTTACCAACAAATGGAAATTAAAATCTAAACCTACTGTAATTGAAGTGTTTTGTAAAAGAGATAAAAGAACTAGAGATAGAATTTTTAGAAAAGGGAAGGAACAAATTATATAGAAATAAATGGAATTTGTGGGAACAGATCCTGCAGAATAGTGCTTACAGTGATGGGTGAGGGGAAGACAGGAACTATGCAATATACGTAATGCTGAATGAATGAAAATTATTAAAAAGAAAATCTAATATGTGTACATATATGTATATACACACATACACAAATATATGTACAGTATGTATGTGTGTATATATATATATATATATATATATATATATATATATGTGTGTGTGTGTGTGTGTGTGTGTGTGTGTGTGTGTATATATATATATATATATATATATATATATATATATATATATATATATGGTTTGCTATCATTATGTCGACGTGCATTTGCACGGCTATGAAGTATTCGAACATCAGATGTTCGAATACTTCATATTACGGCAGGTGACATGAGCAAAGGTTTGCATTGCGAATGAACTGTGCATTCGCAATTCTAACTTCCGGTCATGGGAGGGGATCGCGGTACAGTGCGGTTAGGGAAATACATCCCTTTCCTCACTGTAGTGCGATCTCGGAGTTGGAATATTAAGTTTGGGGGGTGTGGGGGTGCAGGGGGGCGCAGCCCCCCTGCATAACTGTGTGTTCGGTTAGGTAGGTAGGTGATTATGGGAAGGGTGGGCGTGCTGTGTATCACCGTAAATGTCACAAGTGACATTTTCGACAATACACCCTTGTTTTCGAGTTTACTATTATTCGAAAATGTTCATTTTCGATGCATAAATTCGAAAATAAAGACATTATTTATTTTTACTTTCGAATTTATGATAGTAAACCTATTTATATATGTATATATATATATATATATATATATATATATATATATATATATATATATGGATCTACTTTACAAGCTTGAAGTTTCAAAACTTTGAACTGCAAATGGTCAAGACCATAAGATCAAAGTTTTGAAAATTTGAAATTATAATTAAAAAAAAAATAAAAACAAAAAAAACATTTTTTGGAAGTTTTTGCAGGGAGGCAAGCCCCCCTGCACCCACCCCACCCCCTGCTAAATAAATATACCAACTCTGTGGTCGCACTACTGTGAGGAAAACAGTAAATTTTCCACTCTGCACTGTACGGTTATCTCCATTCAAAACATTCGAAGTTTCAGAACTTTGATCTTATGGTCTCGACCATTTGCAGTTCGAAGTTTTTAAACTTCAAAATTGTGAAGGGAATCCATATATATGCATATGGGTCTACTTCAGAATATTGACCATTCAGAATGCCGACTTTCATATGGCCGACACCATATGATCGACATTCCGAAAGACTGACATCCTGAAATAGCACCATTTACCTACTGTAAACACAGTAAATCTGTGTTATGCAGGGGGGAAAGCTGCACCCCCCACACCCCCTGCTACTTAAATATTCTCACTCTGAGATCCCACTACAGTGCAGGAAAGGGGAATCTCCCTGTCCTGTACTATAGCGGGATCTCCACTATCATTTGTTGACCTTTCAAACGTTCGCTCATGAGTTTCGAACATTTGAAAGTTCGAACAAATGAAGGGCTCCCATGCATATATATATCATGTGTAAATAATAATGGAAATGTTATCATTTTTTGTTTTCTATAAATACATGTATACTCATGTCATTTTTTTTTTAAATGTGAATGTTAGATAACAATGTTTAAATTGATATTTCAGCCCTTAGTTTGATGGTTAGTTATTATACAAGGAAACTTAGCATTTATAATGTCAAGAAAACATTTGGCATGACAACAGTTGGGGATGAAGGCCAGCTATTTTATTGATGGATGGTCAGTAGGGGACAGACTGTGTTTTATATTTAGCTATGCATTGGTAATTAATTTTGCTTAGGGTGACGTGGACATCTAAGAGTTCACCTATGGGGTTGATGGTCCTGAGGAATCAGTTGTGAGGATGGCATTCTTGACAAATAATGATATGCCCCCAGACATGAAAAGCACTAAACCCAGAAATAGATTGAGTACTGTCATTGTTTTGAATTCATGTCCCAGTAGCTACATATATATTGTGTCTAAAATGCAATATGGCCAAGATGAATCATTTCTTTGTTAGGACTCCTAACATTGAGTTTAGCCACCTTAATATCTTCTGAATTAGACTTTACTAAGTTGAAATGTTCAGCAAGTGGACTCAGCTTAAAAGTGCAATTGCTAGCAACAGAGACTTTAATCAGAATAGAAGAGCCATGTTAAAAAAGGTTCAGGCCATCCTTTATAATGGAAGAAAGTTTGTCAGCCATCTTTTCCTAAGGTGGCACATACACATGCCTGTAGAATGGCATTAGGTACACAGATGAGTATTAAAGCTAACAGAATCTTGACATCGTTCTTTGATGGCAGAATGTTACCCAAGACCACAGCCATTACATGTGCTGATATTTCAATAGGGAGCCCATTAATGTAGGTGGATGTAGTCTCAGTGGGCCTTAAAGGACTCAGTCTTCACCCTTGTGATGCTAGATGTACATGTACTGACAATATATGTGCACAATATAGGTGGAGATGTCACTATGTGAACTAATTTCTAAAGTCTATTAGTCCTAGGAGGCTTAGTCAGTGTTCTTTTAACAACCTTAACATAAGTTGGTATAGTAAATATACTCTGTGGTTATTGACTGGATTTCGCAGGTAGCCTTTGCTCGGTACTGAACCACTGTGAGGTAGCAATAAAGGATTTTAAGTAAGCATGAGGTAGCTGCTACACTGTCTCAAACGCCTAAGGCTGTCAAGCTGACCTCAGAAAGGGCAAAAGCTGACTGGGATTCCATAATGGTCAATGCAGTTATGGAGAATGAGAAAATAGGATAGCTGAATAACCTCCTCTTGGTATAAAACAGAAGGGTATAAAGAAATGAACTAGGAAGTAGTGATAATAAGGGCTGTGAGTAAAAGGTAAAAGACTATGAGATATGACTGGCTACAATAACTGGTAGACTCTGGGCACAATAATTAATAATGGTAGTATTCACAAGCGCAAAATGCAAAATGAGCAACAGTATGTAACAAGTGTAATTAAACCAGTAACACAGGGTGAATTTAAAAAAAGGATATCTAACCTAATAGTTTCAAGTACAATGACTGACAGCATTGGCTTCAATTTCCAGAACAATGTCACAAGCAGTTCAAACAGCAATGCAACAACCACAATAATTAAAGTGCAAGCAAGTGCAATCTGTAGCTGAAATAATAGGTCTTGTTATTCTATACTTGACCAGTAGCAGCAATGAGCAACAGATAGTCTAACCCACTTGCTCCGGGTACAGTACGTGCAGAGCAATAGCTACAGATAGTCTAAATGACTATTAGCAAGTGCTGCAATTTGCAGATAAAACAGTTATAAGGCAGTAAAGGCACAGCAAACGGCATGAGCAGCAAAAATGCTTCAGACACTGCATTCCAGTAGTCTGCAGTGCAGTTCTGTAGAGCAGTAGCTTTAACTGTATTAACAGTGGTGAAATCAGGGACAATCAGAAGTAATGCAGCACCAATGACCAAAAAGTATAATCAGTACCTGAGAAAATGAGATAATTCCGTTTATAGATAACTATTAACTATAATTGGAAGCAGTACAATATTTCCTCAGATGTTACTAGAAAAGAACAACAATGCAGGGGCTACAAGGTGCAACAATGCAGTATTACTTAAATATACTAATAGCCTAGTCAAGGGGGCAACAGTGCTAATTTCAATGATACAAGCATATGAAGTGCATTTATTAAGTTAATAAGTTAGCAAGTAGACAACAATTGCCACTGTATGCAATAAGTCATTAGTACCAGTTTCTGTGGAACTAGTTTATTTTAGCTTAATGACTGATAAACAAATAATAAGTCCCACTCTATGTAAGAAGCAATAGTACAATAATGTATCAAGACAACTTAAGTGCGATGTGAATGGAATCACACACAGACACACACACACACACATATATATATATATATATATATATATATATATATATATATATATACACTTACACACACACAAAAAGAAACAACAATGAACTATATTAAAAATGCAGAGTGCAAATAGTTATGCTACAAGAGACTTATTTAGAAAGAACTGAGCATGTGAATTTGATAAAGAAGGGATTTCAGGATGGTTACTCAGCAGACTATCTGGGACAAAAGAAACAGTGAGCACTTATATTAATTGTAAAAGGAACTCCAATATTGATAGAACAGAAAAATAGATAAACATGGTAGATTTTATTAAGTACTAGGCAGTTACTAGCAAAAGAGGAGGATTACACTGGCATATATTTATATTCCACCTAAAACTGCTATAATGGAGCTTTAAAAAATTCTGGGAGAAATAATCAGCTTTCAGCAGGGAATATTACTTATAGGGAGGGACTGGAATGTGATTTGCAGCAGTGTGGATGTATTGGGGGGGGGCAGAAAAGAAAATATGACAAGAGAGGGTAGATTTTTGAAGAAATTTATGAAATTATTTGGCATGGAAGATGTGAATTTAGTAGTTGGAGTTCAGATGAAATTTACATATTACTTCCCAAGATACAAAAATTGGGCTAGGCTAGACAGAAATTGTATTTCACAGGAACACGTGCATTTAATTGAAGGTTTTGACAGGCATCCAATAACTATTTCAGATCACACACCAATAATAACTAAAGTAAAACTGCAGAGTAATGAAATAAGTAATGAGACACTGGCACTTTCACACCTATATGTTAAAAAAGAGGAATTTAAGAAATGGGTAGTGTAAATTATTCAGGAGTCATTATGGAAGATAGAAATTTCTTCTGAAAATATAGCTAGGAAGTGGGATAAAATTAAAGTGGAAGAGAAAGAGAGCTATGATTAAGTGTTGCAGAATATGGGGGATCTCACAGAACATGAATAGGAGCAATTGCAAAATGCTAAACAGAAAATAAGGGATTGCCTCAATAAGATGCATGATTTTATAAAGACTGCTGTTAAGCAATGTTTTTTTCATGATAGCACCTGAGCACAAAAACCTTTAGCACAACGGCTCAGACAACAAAAAGTGAAAGGGTTGTCCCCAAGCTTAGGAAGCCTATAACAAGGAAGATAGTTAGAAATTCTGTAGAGGTATTAGAAATATTTCAGAAATGTTATGAAAATCTGTATAAAGCAGAGAAATATGGAAATAAAAAAAGATGCAAATGGAAATGTTTATGGAATAATTAAATATGCCAAGGCTAGAGGCAGATGAGAAGCAATTACTAACAATTAGGATAGGAGGAGATGAGATAAAAATAGTGATGTATAACTAGACTACAGGAACGTTCCCTGGAATAGATGGTATTCCTGTGGGAGTTTGGAAGCTAGGAGACAGAAAACTGATATAGATCTGGAAGGTTTTATTTAACAGTATTTTAAAAGGAGTAGAGGCACCAACATCCTGGAAGAAAGCGGTGGTGGCTGTAATACCTAAAGAGGGTAAAGACTCATCAAATCCAGCTTCATACAAGCCCATTTCAATTCTAAACCATGTTGATAAAGTGTTTATGTCTATAATGGCTAAAAGAATGACAAAGGTGATGCCAAAATTGGTAGATATGGATCAATGTGGTTTTTGTGGAAGGGAGGCAAACATTTGACAATGTTAATACAACAATGATGATCCAGACAAAAACAGAATGTAAGAAAATACCACTGTTTTTGGTGGGTCTTCATGCAGCGAAAGCATTCAACAGATTAAACTGGGATTTTATGAGTAGCGCAATGGAAGCATTTGCTTTTCCTGATAAAATTATAAGGCTGGTTAGGAGGATATATGAGAGATCAAAGGCAAGCATTAATCTGGGTGGGCTCCTTTCTGATAAGTTCTATTTGACCAGAAGAACCAGGCAGCTCTTTCCCTTTTGTTATTTGCACTATATTTAGAAACATTGGCAAAGAAAATAAGAGACTAAGAAATTCAAGGATATACCTGGTATGGTAGTCAAGAAAAGCTGGCTTTCTTTGCAGATGATAGTATTTTATACCTGATAAAACCAGAAAAGGAGTGTTGGAACATTTTGGCACAGTTTCAAATCTTTTTGGGATTCAAAATTAATGAAGATGCAAATGGAAATGTGTATGGAATAATTAAATATGCCAAGGCTAGAGGCAGATGAGAAGCAATTACTAACAATTAGGATAGGAGGAGATGAGATAAAAATAGTGATGTATAACTAGTCTACAGGAACATTCCCTGGAATAGATGGCATTCCTGTGGGAGTTTGGAAGCTAGGAGACAGAAAACTGATATAGATCTGGAAGGTTTTATTTAACAGTATTTTAAAAGGAGTAGAGGCACCAACATCCTGGAAGAAAGCGGTGGTGGCTGTAATACCTAAAGAGGGTAAAGACACATCAAATCCAGCTTCATACAAGCCCATTTCAATTCTAAACCATGTTGATAAAGTGTTTATGTCTATAATGGCTAAAAGAATGACAAAGGTGATGCCAAAATTGGTAGATATGGATCAATGTGGTTTTTGTGGAAGGGAGGCAAACATTTGACAATGTTAATACAACAATGATGATCCAGACAAAAACAGAATGTAAGAAAATACCACTGTTTTTGGTGGGTCTTCAAGCAGAGAAAGCATTCAACAGATTAAACTGGGATTTTATGAGTAGCGCAATGGAAGCATTTGCTTTTCCTGATAAAATTATAAGGCTGGTTAGGAGGATATATGAGAGATCAAAGGCAAGCATTAATCTGGGTGGGCTCCTTTCTGATAAGTTCTATTTGACCAGAAGAACCAGGCAGCTCTTTCCCTTTTGTTATTTGCACTATATTTAGAAACATTGGTAAAGAAAATAAGAGACTAAGAAATTCAAGGATATACCTGGTATGGTAGTCAAGAAAAGCTGGCTTTCTTTGCAGATGATAGTATTTTATACCTGATAAAACCAGAAAAGGAGTGTTGGAACATTTTGGCACAGTTTCAAATCTTTTTGGGATTCAAAATTAATGAAGATAAAACAAAGGCAATAGCTGTAAACTGTGTACTCATACACAAATTAGTTCAGCAATACCCATATTTATAGGGGCATGATAAAATGAAGTACTTAGGGGTATGGATTAAAAAAGATTCTGTTATGGAAACCAAAAAATATTTCTTCAGATAGATATGACCCTGAAGGTGTGATGCAGAATAAAAAGGTAACTGGGAGCATATTTTTGGGAAGTGTAATAAGATGGCAGGTTCGATTCTCAGCTAGAGCGTCTTCTGCGTGGAGACATGCGCAAATGGGCGTACCTTCGTTGAAGGTTGTGCGTCAGGGCTGGTAACTCGGCATGTAAAAAGCAACTACCAATCATTAGCGGACCGGAGTTCGGCTGTGGCAACCCCTAACTGGGAAAAGCCGAAAGACACAACAACAACAATGAGATGGCAGATTTTAATAACTCCCAGCAGACTACTCTATCAGAAATACTGGGTAAATAAATTGGTATAACTAAGGAAATGATTTTTGAACTATGATACAGAATCAGAATTGCCTAAACATAGTAAGGCCTTGCTGAGTCTAATTATGGTGGCTGCCAAAAAAGCAATTACTAGAAAATGGAAAACAAAGTCTAAATCAACTGTACTAGAAGTAGTGAATAACTGAGATAAAACAACTGGAAATGTTATTTTTAGAAAAGGGTAAGAGCAGATCACACAGGACAAAATCGTAATTGTGGGAACAATGCATGCAGAATAATGTTTTGGAGGAGGAATGATGTTTAAAAGAAGGCAGGATTTGAATGAGCTATGTAATGTTTGTCAATGACTGGGTAGATTGTAAGTGATGTATAATATTTACAACTAAAATGTAAATATGGTTGGTTTTCATTTATATATATATATATATATATATATATATATATATATGTAAATATGGTTGGTTTACATTTATATATATATATATATATATATATATATATATATATATATACATATACATATACATATATATATATATATATAATTGCCTGTGTCATAAGTGATAATTTAATAAAAATGTTCCTTGTTTAAAAAAAGGCAACTTAAATGTTATAGGTAGGGACAGGGGGAGGGTTGGTGTTGGCAGGTATTACTAAGGCTTCCCATGCATGTAAAGCAGAGTTCTTCCCTAATCCAGTTCAAGTATAACTTGGACCACTGGATAGGGATTCAGAAATGTACCCCTGGTCTGGTACCTATGCCTCTGTTAGACAAAGACAGCCTGTAAATGCTTGACTACGTATGTAAAAGCCTACAACCTTGCCTTAAAATAACCCTAGGGTATCAAAACTTGTCAGATAAATTTGAGAAGCATCGTTAGGCTTAAAAAGGGCTCCCTGGGGTCATTAACCAAGTAAACACCTATTAACCTGTCTATGATGCAAGCTTATTTGACTGAAGACAGTCAGAGATGCAAACATAGACAATGAGTTTCTCCATAATATGGTATGTAAATGAATACACATTTGTTAAATAAGCATAGTGCTACAATTGGGGTTCAGTTAATAAAACAATAAACAGACTATTTAGGTTCACTTGCTAAGGCTAATAAATAAGGACCAGGCTAATGAAATACAGAATATACTTCTTTATTGCTTTTCAACAATATATCATAAAAAGCCAGTAAATGTTCTTAGGAATGAACTCTGTAATACCCCTCAAGTCATGATTTTTCACCAGAGTGAATTCCATTTACAGATCACCTGGAAAATCCTTTGACATATTTTTACCATTATCTGATCAGCTGACAGGATTCAAAGCAGGCTGACAAATTTTTTACATCAAACACAAGTGAAGTTCTACGGGACTGTTGCAGAGGCCTGACATTGGGGCACATCCAAGAATCAACTTTCCTATGTAATGAAGTTCTACCTAATGGAATCTGGCTTGCAGCATCATATGTAGTATTTCTTATTCACTATTTCTAAGACTGTTAGTACACAATCAGTATGTTGAGTTACTGTCTTCCCTTTGAACATTTAAGTTTCTGTACTGAAAATATGCTGTCCTCCTGGTTATGTTTTATAAATACAGTTCTCCAGGATGCTACATTTCCTCACCCTTTTTTCACATAGTCAGTAGTTAATATGACTCTTCAAATACTGCACCTTGAGTGATCTGTTTTCCACTGTGAATTCCCTTCTGAACTGTTCTCTCCAAGCCAGTATCTACTATAACAGACCACTCATTTCACCCTCTTACATTCAGTATCTGTGGCGAAAGTACTTGTTGTCCACCATACATTCATTATATATTGCACCTAACCTATTACATGTTTTAACATTCAGTGCTCATTGTAACTTTATACCTTCATGGACACATATTCTTGATCTACTGCAGCTGCCCTTTTTTATTCAGTAACCATAACGAACATCTTCTTACTACAACCTGACATAATCCATGTCCATAGCACCTCCCCTCCTTTTTCATCTTCATCACAAAACCTTACACATTATCTTCACAGTAGCAGTACCAGTGGTGACTACAGCTCCACCCTAACCTGTTCAGCATGCATTGTGACTATCTGCTTATCTCATCCTCATGTGTATATTGACCACAATAAGCCCCATATTCAGTCTTCACAGACGTATGTGTTTTTTTTGAGTCCATTTGGATAATAACAAACTTACCATGTATGGTGACTCATCCTGCTCTTTCTTCTTCACTAATGAATATACATGGAGGCAGAATTCTTGTTCTACCACAATACAGTTAACTATTCTGATGAATGCCAACTGGTCCAACCATCGTATATGTATCTAGCAGTAGCAGCTCTTCTGATATGCATCCATAAGCATTTAGTACTGATGGTGACTGTAATCTTGTCACACAAAAACATACCCACCTCTCCACTTTCTGAAACACACCTCTTACCTTCCTTTTCCATCCTCATGTATTTGTTATCCATGGTTAAGTGTTTATTTTAACACAATAGATCTGATATGCCTTATGCTCCATTCTCACACATTCATCATCACTGCTGACGGCCCTTTTGTTGTATTCTCACATGTTCTATATCTAAGGTAAATAATCTCCAGTGTCAGCCTCATGTGTTCAGTACTACCGCCACTTTTTCACCTTTCTGGCATCCATAGTGATTGTATTCTTGTTCAGTCCTTTCATAGGGGATTACTAGGCTAACAGTTGTAGGAGGCCTTTTTAAGCCTTGTCATGACTTCCCATCTGCAAATGACAGGATAAATTACCCAGGAGCTTACACTTGTGTTTACGTGGCAGAGCATTTACAAGCTTCCTCTGCAAAATAAGGGCAAGGGTGCTAGTTTAGGGCTGAATTTCTGATTCTCTATCCATTTATTCAGGTTGCATTACAATAAGGTCACGGGTCAGGGACAAACTCTGCTTTACATGGATGGGAATCTGGATTCAGACTATGGGCAGTCTCTGAGACACATACCTGTCCCTCCAGCATAACCTATTTATGTTGCTGGTGATGTTTAGGTCCCTGGACCAGATGTTTCTGACACTGCATGTTTTACAGATGTGCAAAAGGTCCATTAGAGCTGGATCTGAAAAGGCTTTGCAGACTAGGCATGTCACCTTTCAGAAGCCTGTAGGAGACTGAATATAGGGACAGTGATTTGAGGTGGTCTGGATAAGATTTGTTTTCTATTCCATTAATTCTTTTTTTGAAAAATCTCTGTGGATGCCCCAGCTGTTGCATGTGCCTGGTGAGGTACATACCAAAAAGAAATCTGTGCTCAGTGACTGGTCTTATGAGTACAAAAGGAAGATGACCTGTTTGGATCTAGATGCCATAACTCTACCTGTAAGTTGTGCAACATGGAATGCTTTTCTCACCACAGTAAAAAAGAGTGGATAAATGCCAAATCTTCATGTATATGCCTTCCCAAATACCTGACTACAGTGACTACTGTCCTGTGAGTATTATCAATATGATAGTTCGTGAAGGTTGAGCTATGATACAAACTTGGAATTGCCTAGACATGATAAGACCTTGCTGTGTCTAATTATGGTGGCTGCCAAAAAAGCAATTACTAGAAAATGGAAATCAGAATCTAAACCAACTATATTAGAATTATTGAATATAGTAACAGATATAAAACAACTGGAACTGAGATATTTTGAAAAGGGTAGGAGCAAACTGCACAGGGAAAATGGGAATTGTGAGAACAATACATACAGGGTAGGAATGAGGTTTAAAAGAAAGCAGGACTAATATGAGCTATGTAATGTTTGAAAATGATTTGGTAGATTATAAGTAATGTACAATGTTTGCAAATGGGACTGTGTCAGTATGGTTTGTGAAGTAAAATGCTTGCAACTAGGATTGTGTCAGTGTGGTTTGTTTTTACTTATAATACATGTATGATTGCTTATGTCATAAGTGATGGTTTAATAAAGAAGTTTCTTGTTTAAAAAGGGAGCATGAATTGAGTAATTTATGTAATGTTGCTTGGGTTATATGATATATAGCAATATATGTGAAGTATAATGTTTGTTAATGTTAATTTAATACAATCTGATTACCTTTGTAAAAATGCAGATTTGCCTATGTCACAAGTGAGGAGTCAATAAAGGTGTTTAAAAAAGGCAGTTCGTGAAAGATACTATGATGCACTTCTTGGCACTGAGTTTTAGACCATGACTCTGGCACCAGTTATTGGTTTGTGTCAGGCCTTCTTGGAGGAAATTTGTATTTTGGAGGAAATAGATGACTGCTCCCAATTTGCAATCACCTGCAAACTTGGTCAGTCAGAGGCCCTTGACATTAGCCTTAACGTCAGAGAAGTAGATGCTGAGCAGTAGCGGCCCAAGTACTGAGCCCTGGGGTACCCTTTTTGCAGAGGTAGACTCCCCTATTCTGACTTCTTGAGTCCTGTCTGATGCTGTGTTCCTGGCCTTGGAGAGCACCTTGAGGACCTGCTCTCTAGTAATGGTTGAGGGAGTAATGTATGTTGAAATTTCCTGAGGAATATCGGGGGGGGGGGATTACAGTTGTAATCAAATTTATCAGCTAGGTGATTACCTATATCTTCTGGTTCTTGATAGGTGGCACCATTTATTATTAATTTGGCACACTGTTGTGTATTGCCTTTGCGGTTTCATACAAAGGTGGAGAAAACCTTATGATTGTTCTTAGTCTCAGCAGCTAATTTACCGCAGATTTGGCTTTTGTGGACTTTATTATCCCCCTTGTTTGTTAAGACTTGTGAGGGAGCTTTTACCTTGCTAGATATTGCTCCTCTTAGTTTTCGATGAGTTTTTTTTCCTTTTGTTGTACAGCTTATTTAGTTTGAAATTCCACCAGGTTGGTTTGTTTTTTGTGCTAGTCCTGCTTATTTTAGGTAGGTGCAGCTGTCTCTGTACAGCTGTTGATATGGTTATACAGGGTTTCTGTGAACTTTTGTGTGTAGGCAGCAGTGTTCTCATGGTAAAGAGAGGTTTGTAATTTAGTTAGGGTGTTAATTTTTAGTAGGAGGCTTGCCCTAGAGTAATTCTTAAAAGTTCTAGTGTTTGCAGGTGTCCCTGGAGTTACATTTACTTTAAAAGAGATAGCTTTATGGTCTGACCTGAGTATTGAGGACATAAAATGGGGGGGGGGGGGTGTGTTTGAAAAGGCTACTACCCTGAACCAGCTAGCTCATACACCCACTACGGCCTCAAAGTCCAAGAATCTCTGGGCCTGCTTGTTAGTTATATGCGATTCCCAGTTTATATGGAGTAGTTGAAATCACCCATGAGTATGATGTTGGGTTGGATGGAGAGTGTATTAAATGCCTTTAAGTAAGTGTTGTGGTTTTCTTGGGTCATAGAGTGGAACCTATAACCTGCTAGGATTTGGTATGGGGCCCTATTTATCTTCATTTGGACATGGAGAAGCTCAAGTGCACCATGCCTGTCTTGAGATATTTTTGTTTTTAATGTACATAAAGACACCTCCACCTTTTGACCCTTCCTGTGCAGTAGCTTTTCTAAATGTGTGGAAGGCATTGTAGTCCTGCTCTGCTGGAGTGTTCTCTGTGGCTTTAAATCATTTGCCAGTGATTACACAGGCATCTACACTCTCCAAGGTAAGGAGAGCTTGCTGGGAGTGCAGTTTTACTGTTAACACTCCTACCATTGAGTAGTAACACCTTCAGATTTTCCTGGTCTGGTTCAGCTATTTTGGGAGGTTTATCCAACTGGCAATGCCTAAAAAGGCAGTGTGGGAGTGGAAAGGGTTTTAGTCAATATTCAAAATCCCAGAGGGAACAAGTGCAGACCATCCGTGGATAGCAGCATGGCCTTTCATCTATGTCCTCCAGGCTAACAAATATTGTACCACCTTTGAATTATACCATACTTTAAGACAATTGTTGAAGTCAATTATTTTTTGTTTATGTTGTGGCACCATCCTTGTTGAAGGTAGAATGTTGCTCAGTGCTTGGTTTATACCAGCTAGAGGAACATAATATGAGAGCTCAGTCATGTCTCGTCATATAGTCCAGAGAGGTATATCTCAGGTTGTTTATACCTACATGGACTATGACTGAGTCATACTTTTACTTGGGGTTCAGCAACCTAGGTGAGTGAATGAGATGTAAGATCCTAGCCCCTGATAGGCAGTTGACAGTGACTCTCCCCTTGCGCAGCCTGGTGAGTGGGACTTCATTGTGTCTCATTATGGAGTTTCCAATATCTAGAACAGTGGGTTGTGTAGTGGTAAGCCTCTGGGTGTAGCAATTTCAGTGATAAATGCTACTTTTGTCTTCTTTTCATGGACTACTATATTTCATTTTCTTGCATCTATTTTTGAACTGTTAGTAATGGGTGATCCCATAAGGGCTTGGAAGTTGAGACCCCTTTGGTTTTGGCATGTGTCTTGTTGTTTGATGTTTTGTGAAGTGCTCTTGAGGTTCTTGAGAACATTTTTTGTGTGTTCAGTGTCTGGAAGGTCTATGGTTTAGGGAGATTACATTTTGTGGCCTCAGCATATGTGTGTTAATGTGTCAGGCCTGTACTATATGAGGTGTGTGTTGTGTGTGTGTGCATCTCAGAGCTAGACATTCATAGGGTCTAGTCCCAAATGTGGTCCAGCAGTCTAATTACTATTCTTCAAGTGTTATACAGGGTGCTCAGATCTAAGTGCCTTTGTTCCATATCCAGGAATCACTGCCTTCTTATGCAGTGAAATTCACAATGCTTCTACCTCTCCATTTCCAACTTCACACATGGTAACTGCATTTGGCTATCTGTTCAGCTTTCTGTGTTTGCAGTCAGGTTAACACAAGGCCTCAGTTCCGCAGTTCTAGATTCCTAAAATTAGCAGGATAAAGTGACAATCTTTCTGTCTTTCCAATAAACATTCTTTACAGCTGTATTACAGAAAACAGAACCTTTCTTGATTAAAAGAAAAGGTTTCAGTCAAGTTTGCGATATTTTCCTCTCATCTTTCTCTGCTGATGCTAACTTTCCTTCTTTGACTTCATTTCTAACCTGTTCTTAAAACTTACATAATTCCGAAAACAGAAAAATCCCATCCCCGCAGATGTCATTAACAGTGCTAAGTTGTGCTGTATATTACTTGTTCTTCTTACCCTAACTTCTTCATAACCTCCATAAATCCTACTGCATTCCTTTGTCATGCGCCACTAGACAATGGCATGTACTCTTTTCATATGCGAACCTCCCTGAATTACTTGATAGGCCTATGTCTTCTTGCTTCCTCTTGAGGCATAACTATGAAATCCCAAATTCACATCACCTTAGGTGTTACCTGTTGTACTATATGTCCTCCAGTGTCTTTCATTTCCTCCTCCCATCTATTCTCAAGCAAAGGACGATCCAAGGAGCTATCTACAAGTTACTATCAGGCAAACATCATATGCCAGAGTCATTTGACATCTTGACTTTAGACAATTACTGCTGAAATACCATAATGGCCCAGTTTTGAATTTCCTATACACATAATTGTGCTGGTAGACTGCCCTTTTATTCTAATCTCTCATTCCCAAAACGAAGGTGAATGCCATCTTGTACTGACCTGATCCAAACTGATAGCTCAATGAGTATGTAAGGACCACCACTCTCCAGCTGTAATATTAGTCACTAAATATCTCACGGATGTTTCTCTCCTTTTTTTTGTTACACACAATCAGTATCCCACAGTCTCTGACTTTCAGATATAACGTTACACAAGAAATACATTACAGTCTTTGTACCTTTTCCGGTGCACTTTGTCAGGTATAATCTTATGTAATTAATTTTACATCATTGTAAGCTTTATTCTTTTTCACATTTAGTACCATGCAGTTACTGTCCTCCTGTTAAAACTGTGGGAGATGATCCCATGTTGCTGTCCTTTTTTATCTACTCTCACATTTAGTAACCCAGTCATTGGTCTTCAAATGTCACTTTATATAGTGAATAATCATGTAGCTGTTGTGCTCCATTCATGCTTTTTCACATTCTGTATTGCAGGGTCAGTTCTACAGTGGCTCAGTTTTTAAGGTTTCTGCAGCCCAGCTCTAAGGTCTGTGCTTCAGTGCTGACCTGCTCTTATGATGGAACGTGCATGCTCTGCCTAGTTTAGCATATATATATTTTTTGCCAATACTCCCATTTCCTTCCACTTCCCAAAAATATACCATTGCTCCTGTAACTGAGGTTATGGCTGAAGAAGGTCTGCATAGGATCATTTCATTTATCCAATTAATAAATTCATAAAAATGTCTTGCTATGCTAACATTATACATTAATCATCTCAACTATCAGGAATGGACTGTTCTGTGTTATTTTCTATTCCGCCTCTACCCTGTTTTTCTGTTGCAATAAATATTTAATCAAAGCAAAGATGCTTAAACTCCTAGACTAAAAATACACTTCTGCTGCCATTCTAAACACAGATGCAGCACTGCATATCTGCAATATCTATGTCCTCTTGTAACACTACATGCATGTCCTAATGTATAGCTGGACCTCAGCTTTTTTTTACCAGCATGAAGCATCTTTAAAGGAGAGTTATACTTTTGCTTAGAAGGTTGCATAACAAAGTGGAAGCAGCACTAACCATTATGTTTTATATCTCACAATTCATTCTCCCTACTTCTTCTCCCTCCTACGTACTACACAGAGGCAATCTTTGTTAATGAACAATATAATGCCCTTCCCCCCTTTGCAACTTACAGATACCTTTCTCACTGTGCTCCCGTTAGAGACAGTTTCTACACCTGTTATAGACATGTACACATGCGTCTTTCTTTTTTATTATTTTTTTGACAGTGGGATGTTTTCATGCCCCCCCCTCCACTTGTGTGGTCACGACCTGCACTGTGACCCCTTCTTTTGGATTTAATGGCATCTCTTTACTGGAGACAACTACTGTAAAGGGATGCAACATCCTGATGGTGTTTCTATGGAAACAGAGTGGGCTACAAAGAACAATAAGTAAGGAAAACAGCATTAGAGGGGAAAAAAATTAACCAGACAGTTACCAAAGTCAAGCTAGATTGAGCTTCGAAAGCAGACAGTGTGAAATGTTGTTTGAAAAGCAACCTTAGCATTACCCCAGGGTATATGAGCACAGCCACCTGTATTATAAAGTAATATTCACATCCTTGGAAAAAGAGTATTTAATAGGATAGAACAAGGCCTCTGAATGATGTCTGTCATGCACTTGTAGGCATGCTTCCATATGAACCACATAGCTGGGGACAGAGGGACGCTAAATGCATGCAGTAGTGACAAACATCATTTTCATGGGATGCAGTTCTTAACCATGTAAATTTGAAAGGTCTGTGAGAGGTGGCTGAGTTGGAACCAATTTGTTTTTAAATGTCCCTCTAGAAAAGAGTTCATTAAAGGCCCCTTAGCAAACAGCCACTATGGAATAATGGAACAGAAGCGGAAGCAGTGATTGGCAGTCACTAATCTCAGTCTACTGAAGCAAAGGCATGATATTTAAATGAGAGCTGAAGGAATGCCGTTTTGTTAAAACAGCTGCTCCAGTATGGTCTCCCTGTAAGTAATGCGATTAAAAAAGTTCATACCTACTACTGTCCCAGCATGTTTCAGCAGGATCACTGCAGGTAATAATGAAAGACCAATAGCCAAGAGGGAATTTACACTTGTTACTGTCCTGCCCTTAGGATAATCTAACTATGCAGTCAGCTAGAGTGTTAGCTGATTAAAGGTACATTTCTCTTATGAGGTGGTACTCAAACACTATAAATTTTCTGCGGTAGAGGTACCACAGGCAGGTTTGCTTAAGGCATTGTAAACACATTTTCAAAGGCAGCCTCCATTCCAGGTAATTATTTAGGACTATGTACCATAGGGGAATTCAAATGTACTGCTGTCCTTTGTGCTGCAGACGTCACTGCAGGTAAGGATGAAGGAGCACCGGCTGTCTGCTGTTACCCTGCCATCTGCCCACAGGAATTCCTACATGTAATGATAATACAGCATCACTGACTGTAGGGGGAGCTAAACCCTCCTGCTACCCCAGCTTCTACTTGCAGGTAATGATGAAGACACACTGCCTGCAGAAAGTCACACTGGGTAAGTAAAAGCTGTACAACATGTAATATATACTCAATACCTTTTTCTATCCCCTTCTGTTCATCAGGAGTCCTTCAGGGTAGCAATGTAGAAGCACTGTCTCTAGGGGAGTTCACATATGCTACTGTCATCCTTTCTCAGCAGGAGTCATTGTAAGTAATAAGGAAGGAATATAGGGTGCAGGGCAAATTACAGTTACTGGGGTGCCATGTCGTCTCATCAAAAGTCACCACAGGTAATGGAAAGAGGACAGGCTGCCAGGAAGTAATGGTGAGAAAGCACATGTTCTGCTGGAGTTTTTAATTACTGCCACCCTGAACCACCCTAGTAAAGTCAGTGGAGGCAGTTTACACTTAGTGCTGAACCATCCTGTCTGAGAAGTAATCAGTGCAGGAAATGGTAAAGGAGCACTGAATGTTGTGGAATTCACAACTACTGCTCTGCATACCACTGTATGCAGGGTCAGTCACAGTTACAGTGAAGAAGCACTGAATATAGCAGAAATCTTACCTACTACTATCATGTCCTGATGTAATGGAAGTCGCTAGCAGCTGATGAAATGCATCAAGTGTTGGAGTGCTCAGTGCAGCTGACATCACGGTTACTTCTGTAGCGTAACCATATTAATAGTGCAAAATAAACAGCTACAAGAAAAGTCCATATTTATTGCTCTTCTCGCCTTTTTTAAAAAATGTCTCTGTAGGACCACTAAATGAAAGCAAGACCACAGCAACTGCTGTTCTTATGTGTTCCCGTAGCACTTAAAGTACAGAATAGGTAAGCACAATGAATGCCAAAAGAGAAGTGGTTAAGCATTGATTCAGCAAGTCTTTCTTTCACACACACAAAAAAAGCAAAACAGAGAGATATATACTTCAAGGTACTCTAACTTTGGAATTGATTATATTTTTGCTGTATTTATTCAGGAGAGGTGTCCCAACGTATGGAGGATTGTGAGATTCCCTGTTGTACTACACTTGATGGAAAGACGTGGTGAAGAGTGTTCCATGATTTGATCTTCAGACAGTTTCCCTTCAGTCATCTATAAGGGTTGTCCAATATAAGTATTCTAGTTCTACAGAAGATGAAAACTTCTATGTTCTATGTCATTTCTACAGCAGCTAATACTATGGCTACTGGTCTAACTTCACTGTTAAGAGATGTGCTCACACTTTCTAGTGTACCAGCAGTTATGACATGACCACTTCCTAAGGAAAAACCAAAACCTTCTTCAGAGTTTGTCCAAAGACTCATTGCAAGTAACAGGCAATCTGCACTGTGTAAACTTATTTTGACTAGTTTTCACCTAGGCAACAGCAATAACTGTCAAGAATGGGACATGAACCTTAGCTGTAGTGGTATTCACAGTTATTGATGTGTTGCCTTTCCCAGAAGAAGGTATGATGTGTAACACAGCTCATAAAAGCTGCTAACCAATCACATCAGTACTTCCTGCTGCTCGTGTAAGAAAAGCATCAGCTGTCAAGGGGCCAACATCTGCTGCTGTTCTAATCTGGTTCAGGAGTCATCATTGGAAATAATTTGACTCTCGTGGCAGATCGGATCATGTGCTGCTAATCATTACCACAGATGTAGGCAGTAGGGTAGAAGTGCACTTAACAATGAGCTCACAACTACTGCTGTTAACTGATAGGAGTTCCTGTAATAATGGTTCCATCCTGGCCCCAGAAATAAGCATTGTGAGGTAATTGAAGAACCAGTAGGTGGAGGGGGGGGGGGGCTACAGCTGCTGTTACATCAGCATGTCTCAGCAGGAATTGCTGCATATATTGCTAGAGGATAACCTAACACAGGATATTTCTGAGGCTGCTATTGCCCCATGCTGCCTTGGAAATGGTCACTGTAAGCAATGATGGAGGAGCACTTGGTATGGAACACTGGAAACTGAATATGCCTGTGTGGAATACTGGGAATAGGAAGTGCTTCTATGGAACACTGGGGATAGGAAGTGCCTGTACTCTATGTTTGTATAAGGGCAGTGTTCCTATACAAGTACCATACTGTCTTGACAAGAGTTGTGGTATGTAATTGTGGAAAAGTACTGATTTTGCTGATTTTTACTGTACTTTTTGGCACTTTAAAAAAGCTGTTCTGTTGCTTTAAGTAGGTAGTACATAGCATAGACTAGATTCAGATCTGCTGAATCTAGAATTTATTGTTATACTTGAGCACTATTCTAGTCATCTTACATTAGGAGGTCTATGCCTGTACTCTTGTGGCAGAAATATGTAGTCTGAGCCTCATCTGGGTTGGACATTTCTGGAGGAAAGCTCATTCTGTGGTTTCCAATTGGTAGTTTAGCTTAAACGTGTTTAATTTCACCTGTATTTAAGTCGCACATTTGCGCGTAGCTGCTCACTGCTCAACAGGGTTCAGTAGTGTCCTGTATAGATGCAAATGCCTTGAAAGACAATTTTTCTCCTAGACATCTGTTACTGAACCCTCCCATGATTACCGGCTGCAATGCAGGAAAATCAGTTGTGCACTGAGAAGCATTTGCCATAGTTTTCACCTCTAGCCTTCAATAAAATAAGCCCTTTTGTTAGTCTTAGAGCAAAATCTGGTCAAACTAGCCCACTCTCCTGTAGTAGTTACTGTAAAAGCCTGTCATAATGGACAGTCAGTTTCCAACCATTTCTCTGGTCAGCTGGATTGACATGGGCATCCTGAGGCAATATACTAATTGCCTCATGTATACTGGCAACCACTTACTCCTAAAACAAACAAATATAGTATGTGATAGATATAATTACACTGTGAATTTAGAATCAGTTCTCTCACATAACAACAAAACAGACATCAAACAGGTTGTCAGCACACACACATCACCTCTCACACAAAACAAGGTCACAGCACTTAAACCCATATACACAGAGGTGCATAACAGAAACTTACCAAAAGATTAGAGACCTCTCAAGAGCAAACCTCTTGCAAACACTGTAAAGCAAATAGAATCCACTACACATAACAACACACACCTGTGTCTCAGCAAATAACCCCATAAGGCAAAACACCTCAAAACCAAATGTCCTGGTCATACGTATCTCCTGAGTGAGAGACACAGATGTCCCCCTCACCAGGCTGGAAAAGGATGTGGTCATGTTTAACTGCATGGCAAGTGCCAGGATCCATCAAATCATGCATGCAGTCAAATCACTCAACAACAATTACCACTATGACTCTGTCATAGTACATGTTGGGGTGAATTACTTGACATTCCTCTCTGTACTATATGAAGAGGCATGACCGAACTCTCAGATTATGTGTCCCAGGCAAGCATGTCCCTAGCCCTAAGCATTCTACCTTCACCCATAATGATGCCACAAGATAGACAAAAAATGATTGACTTCAACAATTGGCTTAGCTTCTGGTGTCAATCCAGGGGGATGCATTATTTGTCAGCCTAGGAAGACATGGTTGACAAACTATGCTGCTTTGCCAGTGATGGTCTTCACCTATCTCCTCTAGGCATTTGGATACTGGCAAAGGTGCTTGCCTCCTTCGCAGTACCTTTTTTTAGGCAATGTCAAAACAATGAAATTTCCAACGTAAAAAATCGACTGGAGACAAACTCAAGGTTATGCTGCTTAATGCTAGCAGCCTAAACAGGAAACTGCACTTTCTGGAAGCACTCCTCACCTTGGAAGATACTGATATCTGTGCAGTCAGTGAGACATGTTTCAAGGCCACTGACAGCACCCTGGCTGTGCAAAGCTACAATGCCTTCCAAACATTCAGACCCCAAAATGAGTGTGAAAGAACCAAAGGTGGAGGTGTATCTATCTTCATTAAAGCCAAATACACCTCGAGACTATTTAAATAGTATGACTCTTGAGCTACTCCAGGTTCAGCTATCTACAGGTAAAGCACCCTACCATATCATTGCTAGCTACAGGTCCCCCACCATGAACCAAGAGAAGTACACCACCTACCTGGACTTACTAGAGTCACTCATTATACAAACACTTTGTTCATGGGTGATTTCAACTACCTTTCTATTGACTGGGTGACATGCATGAGCATGAACATGCTAGCCCTGAGGTTCCTGGACTTTGTCAATACAATTGCCCTGAAACAGCTAGTCTGTACCCCCACAAGGGGCTCAAATGTCCTAGACTTAGTACTCACCAACATGGGAGGTCACTGTAGTACCCCCTATATGTTGCCCACCCTGGTTGGGTCAGATCATAAGTCTGTCTCCTTTGAAGTAACAATCAGACCTGACACTCCCACAGGAGAAAAAAAATGAAACATTTCTCCAAAGCAAATTACAGCCTACTAGGTGATGATACAAAAGGTTTCAAGCCCCCTGCTAACACAGCCAACAATGACTCCTATGCAGAGGAGTACACAAATGCCCTGTATAACCACCTAAACAACTGTATAGACTTGACTATACCTGACCAGATCAAAACCAGGTCCTCCTAAAAAAACAGGCCACCCTGGTGGACCTCAAGTATAAACAGGTGACAAAACAAAAGGAAAAAAGTGATGTCTAAAAACAAGAATGAAATTACTCAGCAAAAGAAGAATACCCTCCACAGCTTTTACAAGCAAATCAAATATCTTCTAAATTCCTCTAAAGCTAGTTACGAAGCTAAATTAGCATCCCTAGCTAAGGATAATCATAAGACATTTTTAGCTGCGTCTGAAATCTAAAAGGGAATGCCCAACTATGTGACGAATTTATATTGGATGGTACCTATCATACTGAACCTGCTAGCTGACAGATTTGGTGCAAATTCACCATCCCCCAATCCTTACCAGCCACACCTCCAAAGCAAACCTGATACCAGTCCTCTACCTAGTATCGCCAAAGAGCAGGTCATATCTGCACTCTCCAAGGCCAAAAACATGGCATCTATGGGACCAGATTACATCCCAGACTGCTTAGTAAACAATCTAAAACAAGACCTAACAGAACCACTTGGCACTCTCTTTAACCTCAGCCTGAGCACTGGCTTGGTTCCAGCAGAGTGGAGAACAGCAACAGTAATCCCCTTGCACAAAGGGGGTCCATCAACCGACCCTGAAACTATAGATCCATAAGCCTAACCAACCTTATCTGCAAGGCCAAGGAAAGAATCATCATGGACCTTATCAACAAGGACATAGGTGACCTTCAAACTCTTGACCTGACCCACTTTGGCTTTGTTAAGGGTAGATCATGCTTGCTGAACCTGGTAGACTTCTTTGAGAATGTTACCAAAGCCCTGGATGAAGGCAAAATAGTACATACTGCCTATCTTGACTTAGCCAAGGCTTTTGACACAATTCCCCACTCATTGATAAACTTTCCCAGCTGGGGATTAACCCATACGTTACTAGATGGGTAGCCAACCGGCTCGCCGACAGAATGCATTCTGTCAAAGCTAGGGATTCCACCTCTACCAGTAGACCAATTACCAGTGACATACCACAAGGATCTATGCTGGGCCCTCTACTGTTTGGAATCTAATTCTCGGAAGTCCAGGTGAAAGTACATGCCCTTTGGCTTACCAAGCTTGCTGATGATTGCAAACTGGGTGTAATCATTAAGTCCCCAAATGATGGTAATATATTACAAAAGGGGCTAACACTCACAAATGATTGGTGCCAAAGCCACAGATTTAAACTAAATGCAAAAAAGTGCATTATAATCCCCTTTGGCAAAGAGGAAGTCCCTGCAAATTACAATATTGACAGCACCCCTCCTAGCTGAAACCCAGTGGTGTGAGATTTGGGGACACAGGTTGATAATAATCTAAACTTCAATCACCATGTGTCCACAGTGGTAAGAAAAGCCTTTTATGTTGTGCATCTCATAAGTAAAGGCATTGCATCCAAGACTAAGGATGTTATAATGCCTCTGTACTTGACCCTTATCAGACCAATAATAGAGTATAATGCTCCTTTTTACATGTATCTCACCAGACACCTATAGCAGCTGGAGAGATCACAAAGGTTTTTCATCAAGAATATTCAGGGCCTCCAAAACATGGGTGACTTGTGCCTGGCCTACAGAGCAGACTCTGACTCTGCCCTAATAGAAATGCTGTACATCCGCAAATCAAATGGGACAAGAGTCATTCACTCCAGGGATCTCAAACGAGCCTGTGACATTAACAAAACATGCTGGAGAGACAGATATATGTCCCAGAGATTGCCACTTCTCTGGAATAAGCTCCCAATTCATATGAAGAAAAGCTCCTCAATAAACCTATTCAAGCACAACCTAGACAACTGGATGGGAAACTGTAAATTCATGCTGGGGGTGGCACCTATGTCCCTCCATGGGCAGGGGCAGTTGGTGCTGATCATAGATGCCCTCTGTGATTAACGAACATCTAGCCAAGCTTAATTAGCGAACATGAGTATAATATGGCTAGGCTTGTAAAGGCCTTATGGCCATTAGCCTAGTAACCTCCTATGAACCTATAGTATGTGTTCAGTCACAGTGCTGTGCTTACTGTTCTGGTAAGAATCAGTGTAAATAAAGTTGGAGAAGTATTTGCTATAGAAGTTCTTCTGAGCTACTGCCATTTTATAATATGCCATCCAGAATCTGTGTAAATAAAAACTGATACTGTATTGCTTTTGGTGGATTTCACAAACACAGAGATAAACATCTAATGCTAGCATTCTTTGAAACTACTAAACAAGCACTGTCCTTAGAAAAATCAGCTAGAACTGCATCAACCTGCCTCACCAACCCTTAGTGTCAGGAATGGTGTAAGGTCTTTGCTGTCATATAAATGTATACCTAGTAAAGCCTCATTCTGTTTCAGCAACAGTTCCTGCAGAGAATGGCATAAGGGCACTGGCCTTAGATGAATGTACAGTTACTGCCTTAGCCTGCTCTACCAACAGTTATTGTAGGGATGATTTAGGAATGCTACCCTTAGATAAATGTATAGCTATTACTATCTCACTCTCTACCTCCAACAGTTACTGCAGGGAATGGTGTAGGAACACAGTTCTTAGAAAAATTTCCTGCTGGTACTACCTCACCCTGTGCCACTATCAGCTACAGTATAAAATTATGTCCAAGCAGTGTCTGTAGAAAGATGAATAGTTGGTGCTGTATGGAATGGCTTATGAATGTTGTCCATACATAAATGTGCAGTTAATACTGCCACAGATTGCCCCCACCTACAGTTACTGAAGGGAATGGTGTAGAAACACTGGCCTTAGGTAAATGTACACTTACTACTTCCTTAACCTGTCCTGCCAATTGTTACTGTAGGAAATGGTGTAGAAACACTGGCCTTAGGTAAATGTACACTTACTACTTCCTTAACCTGTCCTGCCAATTGTTACTGTAGGAAATGGTGTAGAAACACTGGCCTTAGGTAAATGTACACTTACTACTTCCTTAACCTGTCCTGCCATTTGTTACTGTAGGAAATGGTGTAGAAACACTGGGCTTAGGTAAATATACACTTATTACTGCTTTCACCTGTCCTACCAATAGTTACTCTAGGGGATGGCGTACAAACACTGGCCTTAGGTAAATATACACTTACTACTGCCTTCACCTGTCCTGCCAACAGTTATTGTAGGGGATGGTATTGAAACTCTGGCCTTAGGTAAATGTATACTTACTACTGCCTTAGCATTTCCTACCTACAGTTAATGTAGGGGATGGTGTAGAAACTCTGGCCTTAGGTAAATGTACATTTGCCTTAACCTGTCCTACCAACAGTTACTGTAGGAGATGGTGTAGAAACACTGGCCTTAGGTAAATGTACACTTACTACTGTCTTAAACTGTTCTGCCAACAGTTACTGTAAGGGATGGTATAGAAACACTGCCCTTAGGTAAATGTACACTTACTACTGCCTTAACCTGTCCTGCCAACAGTTACTGTAGGGGATGGTGTAGAAACACTGGCCTTAGGTAAATGTACACTTACTACTGCCTTAACCTGTCCTGCAAACAGTTACTGTAAGGGATGGTGTAGGAACACTGGCTTTAGGTAAATGTACACTTACTACTGCCTTCACCTGTCCTGCCCACAGTTATTGTACGGGATGGTGTTGAAACTCTGGCCTTAGGTAAATGTACATTTACTACTGCCTTATGCTGTCCTGCCAACAGTTACTGTAGGGGATGGTGTACAAACAGTGGCCTCAGGAAAATGTACACTTACTGCTACCTTAACCTGTCCTGCCAACAGTTATTGTAAGGGATGGTGTAGAAACTCTGACCTTAAGTAAATGTACACTTACTACTGTCTTAACCTTTCCTGCCAACAGTTACTGTAGGGGATGGTGTAGAAACACTGGCCTTAGGTAAATGTACACTTACTACTGCCTTAGCATTTCCTGCCAACAGTTACTGTAGGGGATGGTGTAGAAACACTGGCCTTAGGTAAATGTACACTTACTACTGCCTTAGCATGTCCTGCCAACAGTTACTGTAGGAAATGGTATAGAAACACTGGCCTTAGGTAAATGTACACTTACTACTGCCTTAACCTGTCCTGCCAACAGTTACTGTAGGAAATGGTGTAGAACCACTGTCCTTAGGTAAATGTATGGTTATTGGTGCCTCATTCTATTGCCTCCATGTTTACTGTAAAGAATAGTGTAGAAATGCTTAGATAAATGTAGAGTTACTTCTGCTGCAGCCAGTCCCACCAATAGTTATGTTGTAATGGTGTATAAACACTGTCTTTGTATAAATTTACAGTTACTATTGCCACAATCTGTCCCAGTAGCAGTTACTTTATGGAATTGTGAAGGAACACTATCCTTAGATAAACATACATTTACCACTGCCACAGCCTGCCCCACCAAGAGTTACTGCATGGAATGGGGTGGAACCTAATCTGTAGATAAATGCAAAGTTAAACTCTTAGCCTATCCCTCTAACAGTTAATGTATTGGATGGTGTATCATTTGATAAATATACATCTAGTCCTGTCTTAGCCCATTCTAGCAATGGTTACTGTATGAATTGGTGCAGGAATGCTATCTATAGATAAAAGCAGAGACACTACTGCATTAACCTGTCCCACTGATAGTTATTGTAGCGAATGGAACTCTATCATTAGTACCCTTAAATAAATGTAGAGCTACTACTGTCTCAGCCTGTCCTACGAGTCATTACTTTTCTGAAGAGCGTAGCAACAGTGTCCTTAAATAAACTGCTTATTAGTTCTACACCAGCCTATAATACAAGCAGTTACTTCATGAAGTGGAGAACAAGCACTGCTTTTTGGCAAAACCAATGTCACTGTGTTCCTATATGGATTAAAATAGGGACTCATCTAGTAACACTGTCCAAACTAATTCACATTCACTGATGTTACAGTCTGTCCCACTGTATCCCATCTACAGTTTATACTGGAAACTATTTAAGAAAATTGTCCTTAGACAAACTAACACTCAGTGATGTCCCATCTTACTCTACAATCATTTAATAACTGGCATTGTATAGAAACCTCATCAGCCTCATATCACTGTTGTCTGACCCTGCTACACTTGCAGTTAATAGCAGGGATGGTGTAGCAACATTGTACTTATTCAGAACGACAATTAACAACTGTCCATCATGTCTCACAAACAGTTACCTTAAGTGTAGGAACACTGTTCATAGATAAACTCAGTTATTGATTCTCCAGCCAGACCCAGTAGTATGCAATAATAGCTAAAGGTCAGGAAGTTACCTACACTTACTGCATCCCACTAGCGGTTACTCTATTTGCTGGAATGCATTACAGTAACTTAGATACTGCTTTCCTTGCTTGAATCAGTATCAGTTGCCACAAGTAATAGTGTGGGAATGCTGTCCTTGCAAAGATCTAGTTATTGCTAATGCAGTCTGTTTCACTATTAACTTGCAGAGAAAGGTATGGAGCCAGTGTCTTTAGAAAAAAGTTGATTAGTGTAGTTAATGTCCCCGTAGCATGTCTCACAAAAGAGAATATTACTATTACACTGTTGCCAGACAAGGTCAGTGTCACTGTTTGAACCAGAATGGTAGTGCAGTGCATCTCGATAGCAGTTACTGCAGAGACTGGTGTTGGTGCAAATACTTAATTTTTACAGATATTCACAACCTGTTTCACCAGTGAGTGGTGCAGAGTACATGCAGGAACACTCATCTGAGCCAAACACACCAGGCCCACAATACTGCTGTTCCTGTTTGTCCAAGCAGTTACTGTACAGGGCAAGAAACTGACAGTTATTGCTACGCTGATCTATCAAACCAAAGGCTACTGTCAGATATCCTAGAAAAAACTACTTTTGCACATACTTGCATGCCATTTACACATTTCTGTTTGAGTCCATAACTGTTAAGATCAAAAATACTGAAAAATAAAAGTAACTGGTTCTACCCATGTGTTGAGTATGATTTGTAGAGTTGTGTTCTTTCTGGTCAGTCTTCTGTGTAGTGGGTTTTGAAGGAAGGGGATTGAGGTAACAGGAATTTTTGTTTGGATTTGTGCTTTATTCAAAGCTTCCTTGTGCCTGGCTTGGACACCTGTGGCTACAAGACTTGGATTGCTTCTAAAATCATGTGGCATACAAAGCTGATATAAGTATTTTTTGTACTTGCTCTAACAGTTTCAGTGATATTTAACACTTCTGTGCTTCATTTATTTATTTTGCTGAATTTATCACTGTTTTTCACCCTGCACTTGTTAAAAGAAACTCCATGTGTTTGCTACTGTGCTGCTCTTAGGTTGTTTTAACAACATTCTGATATTTCCTAACTACGTGTGAGTCTGCCAAAATATTTCTAAGTTCTGCAAAATTTTTTCTGTGTTGTGAACATTTCTCAGGGTTAGTGAACTTATTTCCAAGGTTTCCTGATACTGCAAGAATTCTTACTTCTGTTGTAAAGCATTTGTTCTACTGTATCTCATAGGATAGGCTATATTCAGATCTGCTGAATCTAGACTGTTTGTCATTTACTGAGCAGTAAAACCAGGCATCCTACATTAGGAAGGCTCTCCTGCACCCTTGTGGCAGAATTGTGCAGCCCAGGACCCATCTGAGTTGGGGATTGTTGGAAAAGGGCTCAGTTTTGGGCTCTCCCATTGGAAGGCTTGAATTTAAACTGTTTAATTCCATTTGTATTTAAGCATCACATATGCATGTAGCTGTGCACCAAACAGTGGGGTTTGGTGCTGCCATGTATAGATGCAAACGCTTAGAAAGACACATTTTCCCTTGATAATTGCTAGGGAACCCTCCTAAGCTTCCCTGCTCAATGCAGTTGCACACTGCTGCCCAGACAGCAGTTCAGCTGTGCATGTTGAGGCATTGACTCAGGTCTCTACTTCCTAACCTCCCCATAGATTAGTAGATTTTACTAGTCCTACAGCAGAACCTGGTTCATCTTGCCTACCTTCCCCTAATTATTACAGATATTACAGAGTACACAAGACATAATGGAAGGAAAGTTTACCACCATTTCTCCAGCCAGCCTGATTGACATGGGCATCATGAGGCAATGAAACTGTCTCATGTTTGCTGCCCAACTATTACTCCTAAAATATACTAATATGAGAGATATAACTATACTATGAATCTGGAATCAATGCTCTCTCTCTCTCTCTCTCTCTCACATAACAACAAACCAGTTATCAAACAGGTTGTCAGCTCACATACTTCACCTCTTCACCAAACCAAGTGCATAACATATAAACCCACATACACAGAGGTACTCACTAGAAGTTTATCAAAAGAGCAGAAACCTTGCAAGTGCAAACATTCTGCACCATACAGTCCCCCCTTAAATTCACTACATATAAAAAAAAAAACATTATCAATGTCTCACCGAATAAGCCCTAAAGGCAAAACACCTCTAAACCAAATGGCTTGATCATCAGCAACTCCATAGTGAGACACACATATGTCTCCCTCACCAAGCTGGATAAGGAGAAGGTCACGGTAAGCTGCCTGTCAGGTGACAGAATCCGCCAGATCATGCACACACTCAAGTCTCTCAACAACAAGCACTGTTATGATACTGTCATAATCCACATAGGAGTGAATGACTTGAGATGTACGTCACTGGACTATCGAAGATAGACATGACTGAGCTTTCAGATTATGTGCCCTAGGCAGGTATGTCCCTAGCCTTAAGCTGCATTCTACTTTCACCCAGGATGATGCCTCAATACAAACAAAAAATGATCGACTTCAACAATTGGCTTAGCTTCTGGTGTCAGTCCAGTGGGATCCAGTATTTGTCAGCCTCAGATAATATGGTTGACAGACCATATTGCTTTGCCAGAGATAGTCTTCACCTGTTACCTCTTGGCTTTCAGTTACTGGGAAAGGTACTTGCCTCCCCCATAGTGCCTTTTTTAGGCAATGTCATAAGAACAAAATTCCTGATGTAAAAATATCCTCTAGAGACAAGCTCAAGGTTATGCTGCTTAATGCTAGGCGTATAAATCAGAAACTGCACTCACTGGAAGCATTCCTTACTTTGGAAGATGGCAATGCCTGTGCAGTCACAGAGACATGGTTCAAAGCCGCAGAGAGTATCCTGGCCATGCAAGGCTACAATGCCTTCTACAGGTTCAGGCCACAAAATGAACATGAAAGAACCAAAGGAGGAGGTGTATCCATCTTCATTAAAGACAAATAGGCCTGAAGACTGGTTAAACAGTACGACTTCTTAGAGTTACTCCAGTTCCAATTAACTGCAGGAAAGACCCCCCCCCCACTTCATTGTTAGCTACAACACCCCTAACATGAACCACTAAATTCACACTGCCTACCTGGACCTACTTAAGTCACTCACAATACAGCCAAACACCCTGGGCCTAGGTAACTTTAACTATCCTTCCATCGACTGGGACACATATATGAGCACAAATATGCTCACTCTAAGGTTCCTGGACTTTGTTAAAAGAAATGCTCTGGAACAGATAGACAGCACCCCCACAAGGAGCTCTAATGTCCTTGGCCTAGTACTCACTAACATGGAGGATCGCTGCACCACCCCATGTGTGGGACCCTCCCTGGTAAAGTCCGATCATAAATCAGTCTTGTTTGAAGTAATGATTGTACCAGACCCATCCACCCCCGGATGAAAAAAGATGAAAATTTTCTCCGAAGCAAATTATAACCTCCTAAGTGATGGTATAAATAGTTTCAAACCCCCTGCCACCACTGACAGCAATGACTCCTACTCTGAGGTGCTCACAAATGCCCTGTATAAAAACCTATACAAATGTATAGACTCAGCCGTACCTAAACAGATCAAAACAAGGTCCCCAAGAACAAACAAGCCACCCTGGTGGACATCTAGCATAAATATGTTATACCACAAGAGAAAGAAACTGCTGTCAAAGAATAAGAGGGAATGGTCTCAGCAGAAGAAGAACACCCTCCACAGCTAGAACAAGCATATTAGACATCTTGTAAAATTCAATAAAGCTAATTACAAAACTAATTAGCATCCCTAGCTAAGGATAATCACAAGGCATTCTTTAGCTACGTCTGAAACCTAAAAGGGAAGGCCCAGCTCTGTGCCGAATTAGTAGTGGATGGTACCACTTATACTGAACCTGAGGACATCATCAACCTGCTGGTAGACAGGTTTGCTGAAAACTTTGTCCTCCTGTCCCCACCAACCATACCCCAAAGAATACCTGTCACTAGTACTCTACCCAATATCATCAAAGAGCAGGTCACCACACTCTCCAAGGCCAAAACACAGCTTCAATGGGACTGGATACCATCCCAGGCTGCTTACTAAATGGCCTAAAACAAGAGTTAGCAGAACCACTGTACACTCTCTTCAACCACAGTCTATGTACTGGCTTTGTCCCAGCAGAGTGGAAAACAGCAACTGTAATCCCCATGCACAAAGGGGGTCCCTCAACTGACCCTGGTAATATAGATCTATATGCCTAACCAGCCTTATCTGTAAGACCATGGAGAGAATCATCATGGACCTCATCAACAAGGATATAGGAGACCTTGAAATTCTTTACCCAACCCAGTTTGGCTTCATCAGGGGCAGATCATGCCTATTAAACCTGGTGGACTTCTTTAAGAGTGTCACCAAAGTTCTAGATGAAGGCAAAACAGTACATGCTGCATATCTCAACTTGGCCAAGGCCTTTGACACAATCCCCCACTCAGGCATCATTGAGAAACTCACACAGCTGGGGATTAATCCATATGTCATTAGATGGGTAGCCAATTGGTTCACCAAGAGAATGCATACAATCAAAGCTGGAGACTCCACTTATAACAGCAGACGTGTTACCAGTGTTGTTTCACAAGGTCTGCGCTGGGCCCCTTACTGTTTGGAATCGATTTCTCAGAAATCCAGGTGAAAGTAGATAGCCTGTGGCTTACTAAGTTTGCTGTAGACTGCAAACTGGGTGCAATCATAGAAATCCCCGATGATGTCAACCTTCTACAAAATGGGCTCACACAAATTGGTGCCAGAGCCATGAACTTAAACTCAATGTGAAAAAATGCATTATTATCCCCTTAAGCAAAGGAGACATTCCTGCAAATTATAACATTAATAATACCTCCTAAGTTCAAACCCAGTGGTGAGAGATTTGGGGACTCATGTTGATAGTAACTTTAACTTTGATTACAATGTGTCTACAGTGGTGAGGAAGGCTTTCTGCATTGCACATCTCATAAGTAAGTGCACAGCATCTAAAGCTAAGGAGGTTATAACTCCCCTGTACTCGGCCCTCATCAGATCAATAATAAAGTACAATGCTCCCTTCTGTATGTATCTTACCAGACACCTGAAGCAGCTGGATAGACCTCACAGGTTTCTCACAATGAAAATTCTGGGCCTACAACACATAGCCTACATGGACAGACAGAAGGCCCTGTCACTGTGCTCTTGTCTCGTATAGACTGCTTAAAGGTGATTTGTGCCTGGCCTACAGAGCAGTCTTTAATCCAGCCTTAATGAAAATGCTGCACATCCACAAATCAAGACAAGAGTCACTCGCTTTAGGGACCTTAACCTTGCCTGCAACATTAACAGGAGATGCTGAAGAGACAGATATGTCTCCCAGAGGTTGCCAATCCTCTGGAACAAACTCCCAATTCATGTTAAACAGAGCACCTCAATGACCCTATTTAAGTGTAACTTGGACAGTTGGATGGGAAACCATTAATTTACCTGGGGGGTTTCACCTATGTCCCTCTTGGACAGGGGCAGCCAATGTTAATCTTACATTTGCAACTGGTGCTGATCTTAGATTCGCATTACAAATATAGACTATACATCTTGGTCTTATAATGGAACAAGGGTATAACAAGGCTAGGCCTGTAAAGGCCCTAGGGCCAGTAGCCTAGTAACTGTCTATGATCCTGAACTGCAACTAAGTATACTGTTTTCTGCAGTGGGGTTCTGCAGACAGGGAGCAGGAACACTTTTTCTTTTCTGTGCTGTTTCTCCATAGTTCTGCAGTTACTGTATTTACGAGGTCGTGGTACAAGGGGTACTCTCTTTCGAAACATCTTTTATTTTGTTTGTTTGTTTTCATTATTAGCACAAAAATTGATTTGTTTTATTAGTGTAGATGTTTTTGGGTTTATTGCTAATGAATGTGTTGTTGTTCTTCTCATTATTTTGTCATAGGTCTTTTACTGTTACCCCAGCTTGATCTGTCAGCAGTTAATACAAGAAAAGGTGCAGTAATACTGCCCTTTAGGAGCTCAGCAAGCTGCACGACTTGATCATTTACATTCCCTGTGGGTTATGCATGTGATAAACAAGCAGAAAGGAAGATCAGTGCACTACTGTGCCTGCCCAATTGTTGAAAATACCTTGTATGCATTTGTCTTCCCCTTCTTCCTTGCATATCTTCCACCCCTTTGTCTTTCTTTTTACAGTATATTACCATTTCTCTGGGACATTTTGTCAGTGCATATGATTCAGTTTCAATGTCCATCTGGTCCATCTCTCATCAGTCCTACAGAGTCCTTAGTAGCTGAGGGAAAGGGGAAATGAAGTGAGAAATTACCACAATTCCTACTAAACCTATCCCAAAATGCAAGTGTACAATATTGTAAGTAAGGGTAATGGTTTTACAATAAGTGAGCACGTCTGTACACACCTCTAGAATATCTGCCAGTGACCTAAATTAAGTAAGTGGCCTATTGGCTTCATTCTTCCATGCTTCTGCCTTTAAGACTGCATGGCAATACCACACAACTGTACCCTACCTTGACAATGAAAAATTTGAACATCAGGCACTCTCTACCCCCTCAAAATAAACATGCTTCCTGTCTAGTAACCAAGACCATTTCATGAATATGAATTGCTGCTAGAGTAGGCAGAAACAAAACACCTTTACTCTATGGCCTGCCATCCTTGAACAACTTCAGTGACCTTCAGTCTGCCACATCTAGTATTACATTAGTCAAGAGCATTACCACTCTCTCTCTATAAAAAAAACACTCCTTTATGTCTGATTTCACTCATGTCTTCCAGTTGCCTTCTATGCCCTCTCCTTCCAACCCTGTCTTTCTTTTTTAGCTATACCCTTAGCTGAGACATAATACACTGAATTTTAAAGTACCCCCAACCCACTCCCATCTTTCCTCAAGAATGTATTTTGATGGTGCTTTCAGCCTTTCCTTATATGCCAGCAATGTCCGGCCCCAGTGGTCTTAGCAGCTATGCTGTTCACAGTTTCTACAGACTGAGGTCATTGTGTTACATTAGTAAGAATCCCTATTACTACTGCTCATCCAACCAGCTCCATCTGCAGTTAGACTAAGGAACAAAGTGCAGCCATACCAAAAGGTTCATTTATAGCTCTGACTGTAACATTCTAGTGTAAAATATTCTGTCATTGTTGGCAGAGGATTAGGAATACAACTGGGATTTTCTGAAGCCCAACATGGTCCAGCAGCAGGTTTTCTAAGGAGTAGTGTGGCACTTGGTTTGTAGAATTGTTTCAGCTATACCTACAGTACTGCACCAAAACTAGTGCAGATAGTGTCCAGGAAGGAGGATGATAGGGAAGTTCTGAGTTTCCACAGTCCCAGCCAGTCCCACAGCCTAAAGTTTAGGGAATAGTGTGGAAACCTTGGTTGCAGGGAAGATAAAGCTATGGCTGTGGTAATCGGGTTCAAGAGAATTCACTAAATAATGCAGCAGGGTTGCAAGTGCCATGAAGCCTACTTCATACAGAGTTACTGAATGGACTGTGTAAGATCACTAGCTGTAGCACCCTAAGTAAAGGCTAGGAAGTGGAGTCTGTAGTTTTAATCTGTAGCTCATGATGAACTGAGATCCATAGCTCCTGACCTCTTACCTCTTGAATCACAGACAAATTAGGGAGAGACATCCAAAATCATGGTCACTTTTTAAATAATGGTACTACTGACTTAAAAAAAAAAAAATATATATATATATATATAGTGTATCAGGTATGTCAGTTGTAAGTAATCCATTACCTTTAATCAGAAATAAAAAATGAAAAAAAATCTCTGAAATTAGGTGGAACAGAGCAGAATATTTGAGCCAATTTCATGGACATCCGTGAAAGTCAGTGACAGTTGAGAAGTATGCTTAGAACCACTCCTGTATTATTCTGTTCCTGCACAAGAACCAGTGGGTAACAGTGTAAAAACAATGACCCCAAAGGCTTTATTTCAAAGCCCTAAGCTAGTTCCATGGAAGTCAAGTCAGTCAGTATAAATTAGGGTAGAGAAGCACTGCAACACATACAAGCATAGGCAAAGATGATACAAGCCATTTACATATCTGATTTTATGACAAATTTTAGCAAGCTAATTTAAAAAACAGTAATTCTATAACATTATTAAAACAGTCAGACAGTTTATTTTACAACTCTACAATCTCTGTTTAAACCAATATTTTTGAAATTCGATATAAAAAATACAATTTCTAACTTAACCTTATATTCTCCTACTTCATATGTGATATCTGTCTTACCTTTTCACTCCTAAACAATGGAACATAAATATATCTGAATGCCTTGAATCCTAGGATCAGGATTCCCCGACTCTGCTGAAACCCAGAAATTATACTTAATGCTTTAATCTGCCTTCATAACTGAGATTTTGTATTACTTTCTTCCTTTTGATTTGATTCCCCTGGATGCTTTTCACTGAAGTAATTTTTTTTTTTTTTTTTGATAAAAATGCTGACACCATATTCCATCCTTTGGTCTAACACTTGTCTAGCAATACCACTTAGTGTGGGAAAACTGAAAGCAGATCCTGTGCCACCTTCCCCCAGCAGTCACCATACACTGTTTCTTACTACTGCTGCTGGCAAAGTGGGTCTCACAGTTCACAGGTTCTCTTACCACAACATTCCAAAAAAAACTAACAAGGGTTTAGCAAAGGATCTATGGAACAGTGGCTGCTAATCTTTTCCCACCATCTCCTAACAGGAGTCAGCACACAGAACATTTCAACATGGACTATAGTAAATGTATAGCCATTCCTTTCTTTCATTGGTGATTGTAGTGGGTGTGTCTGCAGTTTCCCAAACTGAGGTACTAGCCAAAGAGTAGCATTACAATGCATTGTTTTACATTACAAAAATTGGTCCCTTTGAATCTGCAGTTAGAGACAGAGAGATACCAAGAGGGAGAATGTTTCAGTTGTTGTAGGTTTCATTTTGTTCTTTCTCTTTTTTAAACTCTGTAGTGTAAAAAATAAAATGTGAGGTGTATGAGTTGTGTTTTATTTGTGTGTGTGTGTGTGTGTGTGTGTGTGTGCGTGTGTGCGTGCGTGTGTGTGTGTGTGTGTTTGTGTGTGTCTCTTTCTTGTATGCATTTGCATTCTAAACTCCTATGCAATGTATGGAAACAGGCCTAATACATCACCTGCTTAAAGCCATTCACCTAAAACTGAGATAGCTTTATCTAACCAAAATGTCAGGACAGAAATGAAACAATGAAATAGCTTCATCTATATTTGTCACAGAATCGTAAAAGATGCCAACATGCTAGTTATTTGACATGCAAAAAGCAAAATGGTGGTCTTACCTAGCTCTTCCAGCTCAGCTGTCATGGACTTGGACCGCAGGGTCAAGGTCGTACTTGGTGCTCTCTTCGGGGGTGGCGGAGCTGAAAGATACAAAGAGGACAACTTGGATTTCTTTACTAGGATTTTGCGAGCACTTCCAACATTCAAGTGCCATTTCTTCTCCACGGCCTGTATCTCCTCATACTCAGGTGACGAGGAGTCACATTGTTGCAAAATTTTATTCAGACTACGATTAGAGGCAAATTTTTTCATGGCGAAACCTAAAATGCGGTTTCAGCCTTAAAGGGTCTATAGAGTAACAGTTTATTTTTCAGTACACAGTTATGCATGTTTCTGTCCACCCTTCCCTCCATCGCCAGTCTGCGATGGTATCGAACACCAAAGTAAAAAAACATACTGCCACACTCAGCACATACTTCAAACACATTTTTCCTATTGTGTTGTTCAAGGTATAAGAATTGCACTGTTCTGTTTAATCAATGGCTAGCACTGGGAGTCATAAGTAAAGTAAACCTTGACCCAGCTTATTGTAGATTAGTCGCCCATTAGTAATTGACATATTTTTCCTTCTTTAATGTAAAATACAGCCAGGCATGTGTATGGGAACATTCATTCTTGTGTAGTTATACAAACTTTTCAGTAACACAGTGTCATTTTGGGCCCTGAGCGTCGGATATATGGCAATCTCATCATGGCTTCTACCAGAACTATAAGCTCCACCTTCCCAAAAGGGACTCCTGAATAGGTAGTAGGTGTGTAAGTGTCAAGACGCAATACCTCTTAATCCTGAAAAGACCATGAATGATTAAAAAAAACAAGTAATGAAAACATGAAGGGACAGAAAGCTGGGTTAAAATATAAAGATGTGATGATTAGATCCAGTGAAGAGTTCTGTATGTACTCCATGCTGTGGCACTATGCTGCTGGTATCTTGGGGTACATGGTGATGACAAGTCTTCCTGAAAGGGGATGGAAGTTGTGAATTTCCAAAGCATCTAGCCCCAGAAATCAAACATCTGAGCAGAGTCCCAAACGTACGCTTCTTCCCCAGAAAATATGCAGCACTGTTAAGAATCAGAGCATCAGCTGCCTTCACTGCTATCAATCCAGGTCCATTTCAGTAGCTTCAGAGCAGAGCAAGCACAGGGTTAACAGCAGCTTGCTTGGCATGCAGTTCCAGTAATAGAGAGAGGATGGATAGCCCAGAACATTTACTCCATCTACTCCTTGCAATAAGGAAATTCCCAGAACTACCTTCCTGCTCACTCTCTCTCTCTCTCTCTCTCGCTTTCTTCTTCAGTCCCTCCCTCTGCCCCCCCCCCCAGTTTTCTGCTCTATCTCTGTTTCTGCTTCTACAACGCTGGATTCAGATGCACATTGGGGTTGCCATAGTAACCAGGGCAGCGGGACCTGATGGAGCTGAGTGGACTTTTTCTAAAGAGATTCTAAGGAATAAGAGCATCCCTAGGAAGCAGCATTGAGAGAAACAAAGTAAAAAAAGAAAGTACATTCCACTCACTGTCTACATTTTTTTTTAAATCAAAGGCAATGCCACCGTCAAGCGTGGGCTTACAAAGACAGCTGTGAAAGGACAGGCATGACAAGCCCACCTACGAGGAGTCAACTCCCCTCTCTGTAGGAAGAGTTTCACCATCCACCCCTTCAGATGTGTGGTAGGCATATCATCAGATGGGAGGGGGCGTCTCTGTCAGGTTTCTGTCCCCCTGCCGTCCACACAGTAATTCTGTCTGCACTGGAAAGGAGTGCACAATGACTAATTAGTACTTAATTTCTCAAAAGCTTGAATCTGTACTCCAGAGTGATAAAAATAAATACTAAAACATATTTTGAAATGGGAGTTCAAACCACTATTTGAACTACAAAATAATTTTTAAAACTCTAGCTTTAACTTCTTAAAGCTACGGTGCTGCTCTCTCACAGTATTGCGAATGCGATTCACCCCACCTCCAACAATTATTTTGGTGCATCTCTCCTTAGCTTAAAATAACTGAGCTACTTTTCAGTAAAGCATGAACTCCTACCAGCCAATGATACACACTTTTTCTGACATTCACTTCAATGGCCAAAGCTGAAAATAAAGTCTAATGAAACAGAAATCCACGATCCACAGTCGATGGCATGTGTGTGTGTGTGTGTGTGTGTGTGTGTGTGTGTGTGTGTGTGTGTGTGTGCATCTATATATACCTGTGTTTGTGTCTATGTTTGTCTAACAAGAGAGGAAGATGCAGAATGAGACTACTTCTGCATCTGCTTTATCTCTTTTTGCTGCTTTATTTTCTTTGCATGAGCTCATAAAGTCTGATCTTTTGTAACTAATTCTTGTGTTACCTTATAAACTTGTATCCATGGGCTATGTATGTAATCTGCTTTGCTATCTCCAGAACCAACACTTGTTTTTTTAATGTCCTGTTTCCTGCATGATAGACTCCTTGCTTCATGACACTTCATATTTTGCAGCTTATTTCACATTCTCCATGTTACTTATTCAGACTTCTTCTTTCTCCCCACTCACTGTAGCTTTTCCTTTAGTAGCTTTGTCCCAGGAATGCAACTTTAAGATAGGACTAAGGAATTCAAGCATTAAGCTGTTTTAATTCTTCTGATATGCTCTAATTCCAATGATTTATTATGTCTGCCTCACAAATATTTCTTATTACAAGGGATGGCAAGCAAATGCAAATAATTTTTCGTAAAAAGGGTAAGCTAGAAGCCTTAAATTTCAAACGCTCACACCATGCCCTTCACTGAAACAGTTGCCAACGAAAGCAAAATAAGTTCAAGTGTACTCATCATGCATTCAGCAGTAGTTTTCATTGCCTTTTGATGAGCAGGTAGAGGGAGAATATTCTGAGTAAAGATGCCCCTTTTACTGTTGACCTGTTAGTGCACTGTATAACCGTGAGACAGATTCAAGTACGGACTTTTCTATGCAACACTATTATTGTTTTGGAGGATAGCAGAGTAGCATGTGTGAGTTTACATCCTGGACTGGTGGAAGGCAGTTCTATTGGGAATTACAACTTTAGGGAGGTGGAGGCAGTTTCCAAGGTACTTACCTCCTTGGAAGAGAAATTAAACTTAGGATGTTTATGTACTCAGTAAGTATGAGAATGCCCTCATGGATGTTCATTTACAATGCATTTGGAGGTGGTTCTTGCTCTACAGAAGGCAGCATTCAAACCCCTGACTGCTCAGCTCCTGGCATACAAGGGTCATTTATTGTATGTTCATCTCCTCTGAGGTGAGACAAACCCTCTACATAATTGTCTCTTCAGGGCGTGAAAGTCAGTCTCATATATGTATATCTGTGTGTGTGTGTGTGTGTGTGTGTGTGTGTGTGTGTGTGTGTGTGTGTGTGTGTGTGTGTGTGTGAATGTATATGTGAAGCTGTGCATTTAAACTTTCCCAGAGGGTAGTCCTCAAGTCTGCATTGGATGGAATTATGTTCCCTTAGGAATTCATCTCTTCATGGGGTGCAGGACAGTGCCTTATCAGGAAATCACCATGTCAGAGGAGGGAGAGACAACTCTTTGAGAGTCTGCTTCCTGAGAAGATATAAGGCAGTCTCCCGAGTGCTTAACTCTTTAGAAGCATGGTAAAGAAGGCATCCCTGGGAATTCTCTTCCACAGATAAGGGAAACTAGAATCTGTGTGTGTGTTTATCCCTTGGAATCACTTCCTCAGAGATATGTTTGGATGGGTGATCATCTCCTGGGGACATATTTTCTCAAGATGTCGATCACTTTGCAGGTGTGGAAGACATTCAAGTTAGTTGACGGACTATTTAGGATGGAGGGCAGTCCAATGCTATTTCACCTCCAGAGGTGGCTCCTCCTGTGTGCTGACTACAATATATGTGGCAGATGCATGTCATGTGATATAGTTTCCTTCTAGAAGTAATCTGAGTAAATTCAGATGCTGAAGAACATCCACATTGTTAATGTTACATATTGGGCATTCTAACAAACATTCAAATTTTACATTATGTCAGAGTGGACAACTGTATCTATAGAAGTGATTTGCAGAAAAAGTCAGAATTTATATCTAGGGAAATCTGTTCAGGGGCTAAAAGACTAGCTACACTCTTCATGGTGGTGGAGAAATGAATTTGAGCTGGCTGCTCGATTTTTCACTAAGACTGTTTGACAGGTAAATATATGGAGATATTTTTAGAACTATTTGAAATTGAGAGAAACTGTAATCCATGTAACTTATATGTAGTACAAACATTTAACAGAGACAAAAAGAGAATGTTTGTGCAGTTCCTGATGGATGCTGAAAAAGAACTGTTAAAAGACTTTTTAAAGACTTTATGTAAAGATGTCATGGACATTACAAAAATTTGTGATAATGGAGGTTTGCAGACTAAATAGCTGGGTAACTGCAGCAGAGCTAGTAAGGGAGACTGCTAGAAAGGTGCTTGGTGTGACATCTAGACAGAGGAAGGAGGACAAGGAGACCTGGTGGTGGAATGAGGAAGTACAGGAGAGTATACAGAGGAAGAGGCTGGCAAAGAAGAAGTGGGATTGTCAAAGAGATGAAGAAAGTAGACATGAGTATAAGGAGATGAGGCGCATGGCAAAGAGAGAGGTGGTGAAGGCTAAGGATAAGGCATATGGAGAGTTGTATGAGAGATTGGACACTAAAGAGAGAGAAAAGGACCTGTACCAATTGGCTAGACAGAGGGACAGAGCTGGGAAAGATGTGCAGCAGGTAAAGGTGATAACGGATAGTGAGGGAAACATACTTACAAGCGAGGAGAGTGTGTTGAGTAGATGGAAAGAGTACTTTGAGGGGCTGATGAATGAAGAGAATGAGAAAGAGAGATGGTTGGATGATGTGGGGATAGTGAATCAGGAAGTGAAACAGATTAGCAAGGAGGAAGTAAGGACAGCTATGAAGAGGATGAAGAATGGAAAGGCTGTTGGCCCAGATGACATACCAGTGGAAGCATGGAAGAGCTTAGGAGAAATGGCAGTGGAATATTTAACCATATTGTTTAATGAAATTTTGGAAAGTCAGTGGATGCCTGAGGAGTGGATAAAATGTGTTTTGGTACCTATCTTTAAGAATAAGGGTGATGTGCAGAGCTGCAGTAACTACAGAGGGATAAAATTGAACAGTCACAGCTTGAAGTTATGGGGTAGTGGAAGCTAGGTTAAGAAGGAAGGTGATGATTAGTGATCAGCAGTATGGTTTCATGCCAGGAAAGAGCACTACAGATGCAATGTTTGCTCTGAGAGTGTTGTTGGAGAAATACAGAGAAGGTCAGAAGGTGTTGCATTGTGTCTTTGTGGACTTAGAGAAAGCATATGACAGGGTGCCTAGAGAGGAGTTGTGGTATTGTATGAGGAAGTCGGGAGTGGCAGAGAAGTATGTAAAAGTGGTACAGGATATGTACGAGGGTAGTGTGACATTGGTGAGAACTGCGGTGGGAGTGACAGATACGTTTAAGGTGAAGGTGGGATTACATCAAGGATCAGCTCTGAGCCCTTTCTTATTTGCAGTGGTGATGGACAGGTTGACAGATGAGATCAGACAGGAGGCCCCGTGGACTATGATTTTGCAGATGACATTGTGATATGTAGTGAGAGTAGGGACCAGGTTGAGGAGACCCTGGAGAGGTGGAGATATGCTTTAGAGAAGAGAAGAATTAAGGTCAGCAGGGCTAAAACAGAATATATGTGTGTAAATGAGAGGGAGGGTAGAGGAATGGTGAGGATACAGGGAGTAGAGTTGGTAAAGGTGGATGAGTTTAAGTACTTGGGATCAACAATTCAGAGTAATGGCGAGTGTGGAAGAGAGGTGAAGAAGAGAGTACAGGCAGGGTGGAATGAGTGGAGAAGAGTGTCAGGAGTGATTTGTGATAGACAGGTACCAGTAAGAGTGAAAGGGAAGGTCTACAAGAGGGTAGTGAGACCAGCTATGTTATATGGGTTGGAGATGGTGGCATTGACAAAAAGGCAGGAGTCAGAGTTGGATGTGGCAGAGTTAAAGATGTTAAGATTTGCACTGGGTGTGACTAGGATGGACAGGATTAGGAATCAGTATATTAGAGGGTCAGCTCAGGTTGGACAGTTTGGAGACAAAGCAAGAGAGGCGAGATTGCGTTGGTTTGAACATGTGTTGAGGAGGGATGCTAGGTATATTGGTAAAAGGATGCTAAGGATGGAGCTGCCAGGTAAGAGGAAAAGAGGAAGGCCTAAGATAAGGTTTATGGATGTGGTGAGAGAGGACATGCAGGCAGTTGGTATGAAAGAGCAAGATACAGAGGACAGGAAGAAATGGAAAGAGATGATCCACTGTGGCGACCCCTAACGGGAACAGCCGAAAGAAGATGATAATGATGTGAGGTTTGCAGACTGGGGGAATGGAAATGTGATGTAATTTTGAAAATGGAAAACAAAAAAATTATACATCTTCCAAGCATGATAAATGTAAAAGGAAATATGAATTTTGTAAAATATAGGGGACAACCAAAAATATGTTTTTTGCTGTAAAGATGATCATTTAATTAGCAATTTTGACAAAAGAAATTATTTCATTTGTGGTAAATTGAGGCATGATGCTAAGAAATCCATCTATCCATCCTCGACCCCATTTTCCCATTTTACACATAGGGTCAGGGTGTCACATTCAACAGTGACAATCATCTCGAGCCAAGGTTTACACCACTGAGTGGCTAGTCCTGCCACAGTAGTTCATCCGTACCACTCACTTGCACACACACACACACACACACACACACACACACACACACACACACACACACACACACACACACACACACACACACACTTACAGCCAATTCAGAGTGTCCAATCCACCTACTGCATGTTTTTGACATGTGGAAGGAAATCCACATGACTGCAGAGAGGACATGCAGATGCTGTGCAGAAGGCACTCCAGCCAAGAATCAAACCAGAGAACCTCTTGCTGTGAGGTGACAACACTAACTACTGCACCACAGCCGCCACCCAATGAAGCCAAGAAATGTTATATGATATGTAGAAAATGTGGAGAAACATGACATGTATGGGTGGATTGTGAATATAACATAGAAGTCAAAACAAGAAAATGTAAATATAATACAGAAGGGGATTTAGAAACTGATCATTAATAACAAATAATAGTAGAAGAATATAGTAAAGCAGGAAAATTATTCTATGAAAAAAAGGGAAAAAAATGAAGTAATACAGCAGTCAAGTGAAGATGAATATATGAATTGGAGAATGGTTAAAGGAAAAAAAGAAATCCATAGGTGAAGGGGTGAAAGACAGAAAAGGAAGTTTACAAATGTAGTGGAGAAAGAAAATAAAAAAGGCAGAATGAGATAAGTTATACAGTAAGAAAGGTGAAAATCCTAGCTATAAATGTCAACAGTATAAAGAATATTAAAAGAAGATTAGGTTCATTATAATGGTGTTTAACATATTTTGAAATGTGAGTTCAAGCCACTATTTGAACTACAAAATAATTTTTAAAACTTTAGCTTTAACTCCTTAAAGCTACAGTGCTGCTCTCTCACAGTACTGTGAATGAGATTCACCCCACCTCCAACAATTATTTTGGTGCATCTCTCCTTAGCTTAAAATAACTGAGCTACTTTTCAGTAAAGCATGAACTCCTACCAGCCAATGATACACGCTTGTTCTTACATTCACTTCAATGGCCAAAGCTGAAAATAAAGTCTAATGAAACAGAAATTTGAGATCCACAGTTGATGACATCTGTGTGTGTGTATTATTATATTAGAAGACACAAGAATGCTAACAGAAGAAGAAAGGTTGAAAACAAAAGAATTATGAGATGGAGATATTATTTGGAATATGGGAAAATATATATGTTCAGGATTATGTATATTATGTCATGAAACAATAAGATTTTTAGATTACACTGTAGTAGAACTGGGTAGAATAAATGTGATAGATATAAAGTGGATAAAATGTATGTATAGAAGTACTGCAGTATATGCATATGTCACAAGAAAAGAAAGATAAATGATATTTAAAAAAAATTAAAATTATGTTGGAGGTAATATGGAAATAATATTAGTGGGGAGTTTTGGGGTGGCCACAGTGGTGCAATGGTTAGCATTGTCATCTCGCAGCAAGAGGTTCTCCGGTTCAATCCTCGGCTGGGGTGCCTTCTGTGCGGAGTCTGCATGTCCTCCCTGTGGTCGCGTGGGTTTCCTCCGAGTGCTCCGGTTTCCTCCCACATCCCAAAGACATGCTGTAGGTGGATTGGACACTCCAAAGTGGCCCTAGGTGTGAGTGTGTGCGTGTGTGCCTTCCGTGGAAGGTTGGACACCGGGCTGGCAACTTGACACCATAAATCTCCACTTCCAGTCATGAGCGGACAGGTGATCTGCTGTGGCGACCTCTAACCAGGAAAAGCCAAAAGAAGAAGATTAGTGTGGAGTTTTAATTGTGATTTAAGAAAAAGGAAATACGAGTGAAATGATGCCTGCCAGGATAATATCAGAAATAATAAAATGTGGAAAATATTTTATATATACATATATATATATATATATATATATATATATATATATATATATATATATATCGACACTGGAATTATAAAAGGAATAATATAAGAATGGAAATAGATTACTTTATAATATCTGATAGCTTGAAAGTTGTACAAAAAGGAATAAAAGTAACAGGTTTTTCAGATCACTTAGCAATGTGGATAGAAGTGCAAGAAAAATAAGGATACATTAGAGTAGGTAAAGGTATTAAAAGATTAAATGAAAAAGAACTAAATGAGGAAGAGGGAGGAGTGATTAATCAATTATGGAAAGATCATATAGATATCAGAATTTGTTATGAAGACTGTGCGAGTTGGTGCATAAGTTTCCAAGAAACATATAACAAGTGTTTTTGGAATGTCATGCTATAAGAAAAATGAAAGAGAAACAAAAGTACAACAAACTGAGTCAGAAAATATTTAGAGAAGTGTTAAGAGATAAGATAGATTTTTTATGAAAAAGAGAAGCAGTTGTATGAAATGATCCAGGAGGAAATAAAAAAAATGGTATTTAAGCAAAGGTATCTCTTACAAGGGAAAAAGAAGAGGGTGCATCATATTTAAATAAGATAGTAAAAGAGAACAAGAGAATAATATGAGAATTAAATGCTGAGAAAGGGGGAATGAGTTATAAAACAGGAGAAAATATTTTAAGTAATAAGAAAATATATAGAAAATACATTTGTAAGGAATGAGAAGAAAGGGAGACAAAAAAACAGAAAGTTAAAAGACCGAATAAAGAGGATAATGAAGGCCTAGATGAAAATATAAGTGTGAAAAAAATTTAATGATACTTTAAAAGAAGCAAATGTGGAAAAAGCTCCCAGATTAAACAGGATTGAATATCATATGTATAATAGCATGGAAGAATGGCCAGACATTGTATTTTGTGGAGATACTAAATTAATGGTTAGGAAAATGGGTGATAGGAAAAGAAATATGTATGGGGTGATGAAATTTATATGGAAGAAAGGAGAAAACAGATCTAAAAAACTGGAGATCAATAGTATTGAACAATACAAATTATAAGATATTTGTGAAAATAATAGGGAAAGGTTAGAGAATAAGAGATAAACTACTTAAATATATGATTTTTGGAAACAAGGAAAAGGAAGGCAAGATTTATTAATAATAGTAAGAGAAGTGACAGAGGTTATTATAAATAAAAAGGTTGAAGCTGAATTTATGGTAGCAGATTTGAATAAAGCATTTGACAAGATACATGATTGGCATATACTGAGAGAATATAATATAACTGACAAAACAAAAATATTTGCTTTTGAGTATGAAAATAATAATGTGAGAAAAATATTAAATGGATGGTTAAGTGAAAGAATAAAAATAAGATGTGGGATAAGGCAAGGATGTCCAGCAAGTAGTATTTTATTTGCATTGATTATGAATGTAGTAGTTAAATGAATACACTGTTAAGAATAGCAGGACATAAGATGAGAGAAGTCCAGTTACCAGTTATCCTTACCTACTCAGATAATATAAGTTTAATTACTAATAATAATAAAGAGTGGATGTAAGAGGGGATTAAACAATTAAACCAGTATCTAAAAGCAGGTGGATTATGTATAAATAAAGATAAAAGTAAAGGAGTTGGAATAGTAGACAGCATAGAAGATATTCAGGTTAATGAAGAGGTTATAGATTGTTTGAGGATAAAGTTTAGAAATAGTGTGCAAAGAGAACAACAATGGTAGAAAGTTATGGTAAAAGAAAGAAATATATGTATGTTTTGGAAGACATATAAACTGGAAAACCAGAAAAAAGTATACTTAATAAATTCAATCCTTTGGGGAAAAAATTGCACATTAGCAATTGCATATATATGATGCCATTAAGGTATGAGAAAGTATTAATTTCTATTATATTTTCATTTATATGGGGATCAAGGTCAAACCCAGTCAGAAGAGGGGTTTGTATGTTAAAGAAGAGGAAGGGGATGAGGATTAATTAATCAGATTGTTCAAGCAGCATCTCTGAGTCTTTATAAGGTTTTGACAGGACTGAAAGAGGAGAATAGTTTATTTATTTAACATTTGTTTACCAGGAAAGTCTGACTGGGACAGAGCCCTTTTTCAGAGGAGGCCCAGGGAAAAACACTCCCGAAGCAAATTATATGAAATGTGAGAGGAAACTGGAGCACCTGGAGGAAACCCACACAAACACAAGGAGGACATGTGGACTCTGCACAGAAGGCACCCCAGCTGAGAATAAAACCAGAGTACCTCTTGCTGTGAGGTGACAATGCTAACTGCTGTACTGCTGCATCACCCAGAGTTTATAAATGTTAAACTGAATAAAAAATGCAAGGACATTTGGGAAAAGGTAGGTACAGGTAAACAATGGAAAGGTTATTTAAATGAGGAAATGAAAGAATATCAATATTTTTATGAAACTTAAATATGAAGAATGCAGAAAAAATAGGAAATAATGGTATTTGAATATAACAAATAAACACTATTACAGTTATCCATTGAAATATAACAAATAAACATTATTATATTTATCCATTGATTATATGAAAAAAGAAGAGTTATAAAAATAAAATTTGGGTGGTATAAGAAATTTTATGAAAGTAAAGATTTTTTGTGGAGGTTGACAATAAGTAAGTTTCCTGTTAAGGCTAATATGCCATATAAAAGAATAAAGAAAGAGTATTATTAGGGGTAATTGAAACAACTGAATATTTTTTTGAATTGTAAAAGAATAAAAAATTGTGGAAGAAAATATGTGAAAATAAGATATTGGAAGGTATTAAATGTGTAGAAGATTTAAATATGAATATGCTAGAATATGGGTTTTATGGTAATAAAAGACAGAAGGAGGTGAAGGAAATTGATAAAAAAATGTTTTATACTATATGGACTATACGGAATGAAAGAATAAATGAAATGAAATTTAATGGAAAATGGATATTGTCAGAAATTTTGAAGAAGATATGTTTTTGATTGTGGAAAAGGTGGGTGGGAGGAAATTGGAATGTGTAATGATAAGATAAGAATGTATTTAACTGTAAATGGATAATAAGTGAAAATGTAAATAAGACATAATGATCAGAATCCCTATTCTTTTTGATAGGTGGCATGGGATCTTTTACATCCACCTGAACTATTACCAACTCAATCGGATGGTGCCTCTGTTTAACATCTCATCAGAAGGACATCATGTTCAAGAGTGCAGCACCCCCTTATGTTGCACTGCAGTGTCTGTAAGTGACCTACCTGGTGTGGGAATAGAACTCACAGACTTCTGCACCAAAGGTGAGTGTGCTAC